>NC_083291.1:5000-315833 GCF_963506605.1 Zootoca vivipara | reverse complement strand
GTCGGACACGACTAAACGACTAAACAACAACATTTGTGGTAGCCATCAAGACACTGAGCAGGTGCATAGAAGCCTATACTGTAAACAGTGCATTTGCAAGAGGTTGCTTTCTCCTTCTTGTGGCTGTGGGGACTCATCTTAGTTACAATAAATTGTTTGATTGGTTTAAAAAGAACACCACTAGCCCCATTTCCGCTAGATGAAACCATGGAGTCACTGGCTGAGAGCTAAATAACTATGAAACTAGTTTGAGATATTCAAGGGGGAATGGAATTCTCCTTTCCCAAGCACCAGTTTGAGTCATACCCACTAACTGGCTATGTTTAAACTACTTTCCCACTAAGCAGCCTTTCAAAAGCAGTTTGTGGTGTGGTAGCATTTTGTTTTTGAAGGAGCACTGTGTACGCTAAATCCCATGGTGTTCCTAAAATAGCTCTTTGGATCCCAGCCATTCTGTTTATCGATGATAATTTCCCCAGTCCTCAGCAGTGTTGGTAACAACTCCAAGTTGGCAAACCCATTAAGTTTCACCAAAACCACTCCTACTATAAAAGCTTCAAATGAAAATATTAACTAGTCTGGTCATGGAACTGTTTCTTGAAGAATTCAATAGGTCTAATGTGTAGTATGAACCTTGAGGTATTCTTAAAGAAAAGTGTCTAAAAATAAGAATGCTCCAACATTTCATCATCTTATCACCCTCAATTAATACAGAACGGCCATTGTGAGCTGGGGGAATCAGATACATTTTGTTTAATTGGTTAATTTAACAGAACTCTCAAAACCACTCTGCTGGCCATCTTCCATTTCTAGTGCAATTAAATTCATTTTTGCAGTAGATTTTCAGTGGAAAACAGAGACAAGATTTAATCAGATTTTCTTAAAACTTATCTTCCACTAAATTATAAGATTAGACTGCAATTCTATCATAATTTTTTATACATTGGTCCTATCTAGAGAGGATATATAATTTTAATGCTATATTTAGAACTGTTATACATATTCAATCAGAAACAGTTATTTAACCCTTCTAATTGTTAACAGCTTCAGTGAAATGCTAATAAAAGGACTTTCCAGCAGTATTACAATACAGTTTTGCAACCACATAACATAGGCAACATAAAGTCATATTAAACAATCACACTGATGCAGATAGCTTGGTAACAAAATGTGATCTTCTATTTAAGATGGAAAAATAAAACTGATTACCGGTAGAACAAAACTCTACCTAATAGCAGCCCTGAAGATTCTATTAGAGAGGTAAAATTATACATTTGCCCACCAGGTGGCAGAAGAGAGACAGCAAGGAAAAAAATAGCAAAACCATGAAAGTTTAAGATAGCCTCATTTACACATCATGCAAGTCAAATATGGGAAGATAATTAAATGTTTATCATTCTGTTTGAAACATAAATACATATATTTCTTAAAAGATTGTGTTTTCCTTAAAGAGGGCACTGCTTACTAAAACCTCTTAAGGACAAACACGTGCTCTTTAAATGGTTAAAATAAAAAAAACTTTATTACCAGAATATCAGAGTAGAAATAAGAAAAAGAATGGAATGCATCACTGCTGGGCAGAATATCAGGATCTACTGGAAGATCTCTGCTAGATCTGCCATGTTTCAGCTAGGGTTTCCGATTCCCAAGAACCGTAAGCAAAATTGTCAGCAACAACCAATTCTGCCCTACCTGACCTTGAGCTAATTGCCTACAACACCTGTAAAATACAAGCACAGTGGAATTCCACCTCCCAAAGAGATCTGATGTCGTACATCATATCAGTGATGTAGATCAGGGTAAACAGATGTCGAGCATGGCATGGAAAAATGCTTATGTTTGGAATGGAAAACTGTTATGTGACAGTTTGAAACCTTGTGTTGTTATAATGCTGCAAGCCTGTGTAGCAGTAGTTCTTGGTGACAGGTTCTGACGGGGGTGGGGGGAGAGAGTATCGCTTTAAGATTTTATCAGGCAGTGCCTGAGCCAGGTAAATTCAGTCTGCTTGGTCTCGGTGACAGCAGACTCTGATTGGCCAGAGACACCAGGTGTGAAGCTAACTGTCCCTTGGGAGTTAACTGTCAGCCAGAGAGACAGCTGGGATGGGAACAGCTGAGATGCTGGGTCAATGAAGAAGACCAGAGAACAGCTGAAGGGAAAACTGGGACCCAGTCTGGAAGATCAGGGAAGGCGGCTGGTGGCAGAGTTAGTCGGAGAGGCTGAAATGCATAAAGATCCCACCAGAGGAAGGTGACACAGTGGCATCTGGTCCAGGCAGCTGGTGTGCAACCAGAGGAGTTCTGGGGTACAGCAGGGCAGATTGTCCCCAGGAGCTCAACTCGGCCATGGAGGTTTAGGGAATCTGGTCTGAGCTAAAAGAGGCAAGGATCAGCAACAGTCTCTCTGGAGTTTCCAGAAACAGCCATCAAGCATATCTAAGACCCAGCTAGAAGTATCAGTATTCCCTTATGAATCCAGTTAGTATCCCTTTAATAAACCAGCCATTTTAGTTTAACTGTCATCCTTTCTCTTGTGCTGGTGTCCATTTCATGCCTGGATGGAGGTTTCAAAGGTATTCTGACTCAGAATTTCTGAGTGAACTGGTGGCATCAGAAAATTGAAGTTCTTAAAGATACCTAAACTTGGGTTTGTACAAGTAAGACTGAGGGACCCAGGAACTGCTGGCACATACCTAGTAAGAATTCTCCTGAGACCTGGGTTCGGAGGGTTTTTTGAATTGGCAAAGCTAAAATCACATACAGGTGATATACTGCTTGATTAGGGTCTGCATCTTTGGGCTGGACTTCACAACCACCCCTTTTTTCAGGTAACCAGTGATGCTTAGCTGCCTTGCTTCCTGCTCCACAAAGGTACCGTGAACTTTCCCCCCTGTTTTCTAGTGTAATCCTTTTATAGGGAAAGAGCAGAAGGTGCCGTGTGTTTCCTGTTACACCTCCACTCCAACGCATCACGCGGAGTGCAACAGCTTGCCATCATTACAAAACAGGCACTCTGCTTCCCAGGATCACTGGTGGCTTTTATGAAACCTGGGACACCCCCTGAAAGTTGCCCAAGCAGAAATGTTCGACTGCCAAGGCATCACCACATTTAGGGGTATCTGTTTTACTCACTTGAGTTACTGAACTACAGCACCCTCTCTCCCTTTATAGAACAAAATAAGAAAATTCCTTCAGTAGCACCTTAAAGACCAACTAAGTTTATATTTTGGTATGAGCTTTCGTGTGCATGCACACTTCTTCAGATACATGCACACGAAAGCTCATACCAAAATATAAACTTAGTTGGTCTTTAAGGTGCTACTGAAGGAATTTTCTTATTTTGCTTCGACTCAGACCAACACGGCTACCTACCTGTGTTTATAGAACAATAAGCCTTCTCTCATCTTCAAAGTCCCCTCTATTGAGAAGCAATAAAAACTGGGTGGGCCCTGGGAAAATTCAATGGAGATGGCAGAGTGAGTGGATGAAACAGTGAGATGGGGGTCAGAATATGGGATTAAGAAGAAGTGGTTCAGGGTCAGGCTCCGGGAGTGCCGTGGGGAAAAAAAGCTGGCCTTATGAACCATAATAGGGTGGAGGAGTGTTAGGCAAAAGAAGAAGAAAAGTAGGATCTAGGGATATATAGTAACATAGGAAGTTAAGGATTGGATGTGGGCTAAGCTAGGGTTGCCATATGTCCTCTGATCCCATTTGATCTGCATTGGTAACCAGCTCAAATCAAGGCGCTGTTTCTTAATTTTAAAGCCCTAAGCAGCTTGCAACCTGGGAAGTTTAAAAACCACCTTCTCCCCCATGTGCCCTCTGATATACAAAGAATACCTGGCTCTTTAAAGAGGCCTTTAGGGAAAGCTAAACTGTTCTGTTTGCTGAATCTATTCAAATGTTTTATCATGCTATTTGATGTTGTATGGTTACAGGTAGGTAGCCGTGTTGGTCTGGATCGAAGTAAAATAAAAAAATTCCTTCAGTAGCACCTTAAAGACCAACTAAGTTTTTATTTTGGTATGAGCTTTCGTGTGCATGCACACTTCTTCAGATACCCATATAACCCATATGTTGTATGGGTTATTTGTATTCTATTGCCTTGAGCTACTTTGAATTCTCTTTGTGGAAGAAAAACAAAACAGATATTTCTAAAATAAGAGGAAATCAAAGATATGCATTTCAATCAACAGCACATATATTCACTTTCAAATGTAAGAAGTGAAACAAAAGAGCTGTAACTGTAACAGGAGAACCCACTTTACAAGAATGCCAGAAGAAGAGGGGGTAGATTTTCCTTCAATGAAAGACAGCATCCTGTAGCAGCAGGACACTCCTCTCATTGATACCAGAGGTCCTGCTCAGATGGCTTCTCAGGGTTCTACCATGCTTACAGACTGTAAAGTATGTTGCACCTAGGCTCAGTTCTGCCTCATCCTGCTCTCATTCACCTAAACTTGACAGTTTGGCTTGGAAGACGAGCTGGGACATGACAAAATGCATATTGCAGTAATGTCCTGGAAAGCTATCTCAGACTCCTTTCCTAATTAAAGGTAAAAGGTAAAAAGCTAAAGGAACCCAGGACGGTTAAGTCCAGTCAAAGGTGACTATGGGGTTCTGGCGCTCATCTCGCTTTCAGGCTGAGGGAGCGGGCATTTGTCCAGACAGCTTTCCGGGTCATGTGGCCAGCAGGACTAAACCGCTTCTAGCGCAATGGGACACTGTGACAGAAACCAGAGTGCACGGAAATGCTGTTTACCTTCCCGCCGCAGCGGTACCTATTTATCTACTTGCACTGGCATGCTTTCGAACTGCCAGGCTGGCAGGAGCTGGGACAGAGCAATGGTAGTTCAACCCGTCACGGGGATTCGAACCGCCAACCTTCTGATCGGCAAGCCAGAGGCTACAATAGTACGAACTGATACACAAACTCTACATTAGCCCACATGGAACACAGTGAGGCAATCTGCCCTAAGATAGCTTGGCTTTTCTGGAAGTGTTGTGAGGAGCATCATGTAATGCCACCTTCAAATAGATTTTAAAACGGAGAGAAAAGACAACACGAGCCGTTAACTTCATAGCATGACTAAAAAGGAATGGGATGAATCCGAAATTCTGCATGAACCGCTTTGTCTGCCACAGAACTATGGGCTGAGTGATGTTTGTGCTGCAGGATCTTTATGCTCTGCTCCAATTCATTATTTCCAATCAAGGTGTAAGTTGCACAGAAAACCTAATGGCATTTCAAGCATTAAAGCACATTTAAACATTTCATATCACCTTAGCTATGGTTCTTGCTTAGTCATAATAAAATTATGACTTGTATTATTTTGTTAGAAAATTAGAGTAAGCTCAACTTGTAAATAAAAATAAACTAATTAGGTATTATTTTCTCAGACACTTTGGGGGGGGGTGTTTCCTAGCCATATGCCTATAAAACACAGGTATCTAAAACAAGAGAAAATATTATCAGATATATTTTAGTCCAATGGTAAATTATTATTTTATTAATAACTTTTTCAAACCTGGGCATGAGAAGACTAAGAACTTATGTCATAAACTGAAGGTTTATGATATATTATGACTCATCTGTTACCATGCTAATAGCTAAACAAGGAAGTGTACTACATATTCACCAAAGCAGCCTCATGTACTTAATCTATGTATACCAGGCAAATGACTACAGTGGTACCTTGGTTTATGAACTTAATCCGTTGCAGAAGTCCGTTCTTAAACCGAAACCATTCTTAAACTGAGGCACGCTTTCCATAATGAGGCCTCCCGCCTCTGGTGCCCTTCCACCATTCGGCTTCCATTCTTAGAGCAAGGTAAAGTTCGCAAAGCAGGACACTACTTCCTGTTTTGCAGAGTTCGTAAACTGAATAGTTCGTAAACAGGGCTGTTCTTAAACTGAGGTACCACTGTATTCCCACTCTCTACTGCAGTTTGGAGTTTTTGGAAGATATGGCCCCTTTTATCCAGAAAGGCTTTCTAAACTGAGAATTCTGCCACTTGTGTCTAAAAGCAACACCAAGTATTGAAATTTTGAGGTCATATTGCTACAGTCAATTACCATGAACCTGAGTTGATACTATAGTCTTATAGTCTATGGGATGTTGCTTTTCTCCAGTTGGATACTCTGCTGAAGTAACAAGGAGGAAAATTAGCAGAAGTTTTCAAGTAGCCCATCAGAAAAAGTTTGGGAACTACTGACCTAATCCCCTTTTAATATTAATGTTGGAGGCCATCACGCAATCTTGTGGTAGCAAACCTGTCAGTTTAAGGAGAGGGTGCCAGCAAGGGAAAGATAAGCAAGCCTGAGTTCGGTTCCAGTGAGACACAGAAGTAGTCAGCTTCTGATAAGAAAAAGTCCAAGCCAAGTAGGTAGCACCTTGGACAGCTCCCTTTGTAGCTCAGGCTGGAAAGCCACACAGGCAGGTTCAAATGTTGCTGAAGGAAGAAACAGCACTTTAAGCTGACCTACCAGGACATGCATAACTGTTGGCTACGTTATCTCTGCCTTGAAGAAGATGCCAACTTCGGGCATACGAGCCATAACTGAGGAAAGGTGCCAGGAAAGCCACCCGAGCTTCTAAAGACAGGGCCTAACACCTGCAAAGTCTGAACCCAAATATTGTGTAGAAGTGCAATGCTATTCAGAGAAGGCAAAACATCAGTTCCCAGGTCAGATAAGCTACACTCCAGCAGTTCTTCTGGTCTGTTTGGATTTAACTTCAATTTAATGCCCCTTATCCAGTCCACTAACTAATCCAGGCACCATTAGAATCTCTACAGCCTCAGCAACCCTTAAAAGGTAGGCCACCGTTACAACTATCCCAGATACTGAATGGGGCTCAAGGGTTGTGCAATGCCACCCAAGGAAGAGATGAGTTTTCAACAGAGAAATTTACTTCATGCTATTTCCCACTGTTTCCTGAGCTCTATAGGAATGTGATAGGCAAAAAAGTGGGAAGTGTAGAGGTGCAAAAGGTAATGAGTAGGAAGTGGGAAAGAAAGCAATATATGTTGGGAGAGGATGCAGGGAGCTATGGGCACTTATTACAGTTCGTATCAACTTAGAAGAATAATGCAGACAATTGCAGAAATGCTGACTATGTAGATCACTAAAAGATTAATACACTTGTACTAGTACTCCAGATACATTTAGTAACGCTAATACAGTGGTACCTCAGGTTAAGAACTTAATTCGTTCCGGAGGTCCATTCTTAACCTGAAACTGTTCTTAACCTGACTTTAGCTAATGGGGCCTCCCGCTGCTACCACTGCACAATTTCTGTTCTCATCCTGAAGAATCTGTAACCCGAGGTACCACTGTATGACATTTGTTGAATGAGACTAGACCAAATCAAAAACCACAACAAGTGGAAGCAACAAAGAATTTTATACATACACTTATAACAGAAGGGTCTTAGAAAGAAAAACAATGTAATTCTTATGGATTGGTACTTGTGGACAATGCAAAGAAATAAAGCAGTACAGTGGACGCTCGGGTTGCGAACGTGAGGCATGTTCGCAACCCGCAGCGTTTGGAACCTGTATCTACGCATCCATGCAAGTCACAATTTGGCGCTTCTGCGCATGTGCGCCGAAACCCGGAAGAAACCTGAAAAGACGCAACCTGAAGCGGCTGTAACCTGAGGTATGACTGTAATGAGAGGGAGAAGTAGTGCGCATGGAAAGGGATAAGGGCAAGTGTCAGGACACCAAAGGAGTATCAGAAAATAGTTGAACAGTATTTCCAGTTTCACTCCAAGTTCACAAGAAAGTTGTTAAGCCCATCTATACACATTTTCATCATAATCCTTAAATATGCAGCAGACTCATATTTTCAGTTTATTATGTGCTGACATCAAACTTTTAAAAAGTTATCACAAAAACAAAACCGCTTCTCACAAGAGCAAGTATTCAAGGACAGAGTTCAATGCATTCATTCCATCAGTGCGAGAACTTCTGGCTGCAGAACCAAATTGCCCTTCGCTCTCCTCTCCGTGTCCACCCCCTAAAATTGTTCTGGGTTTCCCCCCAACCCTTTGAAGCAGATTTGGTGTGAGCACAGCAGGCAAGAAGAGGTTCCACTGCACCAACATAATCTTGGCACAAATGAACAGGTGCATTGGATACCACCTCAAAGTTTTTATAAGATAAACTCCCCTTTGTATTTGGGAGAGCAGTAATTTCCCATCCCAACTGTTCTCACCTTTGTACAGTATCATTGAAACAAAGAACTCAGGTAAAAAGAAGACATAGTAGAGCCTCATCTCATTGAATGCCTATGATCTCAACCAACTGGTAAATATAAATACAATTGTGCAAAGTTTCAAGTCTCTTTCCTGATCTCATTCTATGCCACATGCCAAGAAAGTTAAGGAAGGAACTTAATAGTGAAAGACAAACGGCCTCCTGAAAAAATATTTTAGACAGTTTGAATTATTTAATACTCATCTGAAGTTATCTGTGTGGATTAGTTTATTATTAAATTAAGCTGTTATGTTTATACTGCTAGGACAACGGTCAACTAATCATAATAAATTGTGTCATTTTAATAAGGAAGTCCTTTTAATGAAATGTAATTGGGTCAAAGTAACACTTGCTCTATAATGTAATCGCCAGCCTTTAAACTACCATTTTACATTTTTTCCTAAAATAATAATACTGTAATGAGCAAATGGTATAAGAATGTGCATATACAGCCTATGGCTGTCAAAAGCGACAATTCAATCCTCAGCATAACTAGCCATGTCAGGAAATGTAACCATGGACAGGTATACCCAAGTTTCTATCATTTTTGCCATTCTCAGCCTCCCACCTCCTCAGCAGCCCACCCACGTCCCTGCACTTTTCACACTGCAGACTTGACAGGAGAACAGCATGACAGACTTATGACACTGAACTAAATTTGTCTAGCCGCCACTGGCAACTTATTCATAGCCACTGTCTCTAGATGAATGCGCAATTAATAGCTTCAAACTCTCTCCTCATTATGTGATTCTAGGGTTTTCAATTATTCTCTTTTCTTGCACTTCTTATTTTTTTAAAAAAACTTTAGCAGAGAATGCATTTCCAAACTCAAAAAAATTGAACAGCTGCTGCAGAAATGATTGAAACTAAAACAAAAGCTAATAAAATACTGATTGTTCATAGATTGAAACAGCAACATTTCTGATCTCACCGTACCTGGCCTAGAGAAGCTTCTCCTTAAACCTGTTAATAGTTGGCTGGTGTTCTACTGCTTAATGGTGTACATTCACTCCATAACTTTGTTTACCATGGTTATTTTTCTTTGGTCTATTTAACAACATGGTTTGAATTAATTTCTGAAGTAAGCAGGGAATTAGAATTCAGGCAGATATTGCACATTGCCCACCCTTGATAATCCATCTAACCTTTGTTTGTTTTTCTGCTACCTTTCCTGCTGCTGCACTTTAAAACAAAAATGCCCAACATTTTTTTTAAAGGACTCTCTTCGCATATGGGTACCAGAACTATTAAGTACTTTTTACCACAAAACTGGGGGTTTTATTTGGAAATGACAAAAGATCTCGGAATGGAGACAAGTTTACTGCAAAAAGAAAACCATGACAACTATTTGTACTCTTGCTTCATTATTACATCTGGCATGGTCACTCTTGGAAGTTCAATCTATTATCGTTGCTAGGCATCAGTTGCTGTGCAACCTAAAAGGGTATGTTGTGCGTTCAGGCTAAGAAGCATTAATAAACCTGTAGGCCTCCGTCTACCGTTGTAAACAGTATGTCCAAAGACCTGAAACTGCTTCTTGCCTAGTCAGTACTCCTTCAAAAGCAAGAGTAATGGAATCTAACAAAATTAAAACAACTGAAACAGGAAAACTACTCTGAAGTATTCAAGACCAATGAGCTCTAAATAAGCTATTCTAATAAAGTTTTTTTTAAAAGATAAAATAAAATAAAAGTGGGGGGGGGAAATAGTGATCCATTGTACAGGCCTGATGTGAGATTTATATAGTTACATAATACATGACACATATTTTGTAACCTTAAAAAAGCACTACATGAAAGAAAGAAAGAAAGACATATATAAATTCAAATTAACCATGTTCTTCATTAATTATTATTATTATTATTATTATTAATTTATTTATTTATACCCCGCCCATCTGGCTGGGTTTCCCCAGCCACTCTGGGTGGCTTCCAACAGAAATATTAGAGTACACTAATTTCTTAAAGATTAAAAGCTTCCCTAAACAGGGCTGCCTTCAGATGTCCTCTAAAAGTCTGGTAGTTGTTTTTCGTTTTGACATCTGGTGGGAGGGCGTTCCACAGGGCGGGTGCCACTACCGAGAAGGCCCTCTGCCTGGTTCCCTGTAACCTCACTTCTCGCAGCGAGGGAACCTCCAGAAGGCCCTCAACGCTGGACCTCAGTGTCCGGGCAGAGCGATGGAGGTGGAGACGCTCCTTCAGGTTTGAAGTTTCACTTCAAACTTTCCTTGTGTTAGCCTATGTGCCAGTCTCAGACCTTGGTGTTTTATCAGTTCAAATTCAGAGCCCCTGACATAAGGAGAATTAAACTATCTAAAATGTTTTACACTATAAAGAAAATATCGGTATATAATATGCAAATACATATGTATCTTGGGAATCAAAACAAGCACATAATGAAGTCCATATGTTTAAAACCTACCATTGACCAATTTTCAGTATTATTTAGGGTTAAGGCAACACACACACATTATCATTATTATTCATCTTTTTTATTTCAGCTGTGAATTTTGAATGGAAGACTATGTGATTGTGTAGAAACTGATATAGTAACATCAGTTTATAACTGTAAGGTTTCCCAAGTTACTAAATTTGTACATGGGGTGACATAGGCGAGAAAAAGACTCATATTTCAGATTTGAGGGCACTAGGAGAAGGGGACGTCAGAGGACAAGATGGTTGGACAGTGTTCTCGAAGCTACGAACATGAGTTTGACCAAACTGTGGGAGGCAGTGCAAGACAGGAGTGCCTGGCGTGCTATGGTCCATGGGGTCACGAAGGGTCGGACACGACTAAACGACAAAACAACAACAACAAAATGTCAAGCTAGAAGAAATTTCAGCTCATCACAGGATCCTCCAGCACGTATGGATAGTCATAAAATTGTAGAGTTGGAAGGGACCACGAGGGTCATCTAGTCGAACCACTTGCAATGCAGGAATCTCAAAAACATAATATATGACAGATGTCTATTCAACCTCTGCTTCAAAACCTCCATGGAAGGCTCTATTCCAGCACCTCTAATGGGAGTCCTTTCCACTGTCAAACAGCTCTTATTGTCAGAAAGTTCTTCCCGATGTTTAATCAGAATCTCCTTTCTTGTAACTTGAATCCAATGATTCAGCTCCTCGCATCTGGAGCAGGAGAAAACAAGCTTGCTCCATCCTCCATGTAAGAGTCCATTAGATAGTTGGAGCTGGCTATCCTATCTCCTCTCAGTCTCCTCTTTTCCAGGCTAAACATGCCCAATTCTCTCAACCGTTCCTCATAAGGCTTGGTTTCAGACCCCTTGATATATTGGTCACCCTCCTCTGCACAAATTCCAGCTTATCAATATCCTTCTTCAATTGTGGTGTCCAGGACTGGACACAGTGCTCCAGATGTGGTCCGACCAAGCCATAATCCACCCTTCCCTTTATCAGAACACTAGACTTCTGTTAATGCAGCCTAGAATAGGATGAGCCTTTTTTGCTGCTGCATCACATGCTGACTCATGTTCCGCTTGTGGTCTACTAAGACCCCTCAATCCTTGACACAGGCACTATGAACAGGTCAGGTGCCTGCATCTTCTTGTGTACATCTGGTCATTCCTGCTTAAGTGCAGAACCTTACATTTGTCCCTACTGAAATTCATGCAGTTAGTTTGGGCCCAGCTTGGGCCCAGCTTTCCAATCTGTTAGGGTCATTTTGAATCCTGATTCTGTCTTCAGCAGCATTGGTTACCCCTCCCAGTTTGGTGTCATCAGCAAGTTTGATGAACATCCTCACAGTACCTTCATCTGAGTCATTTACAACAATGTTAAAAACAATGGGCCTAGGACAGAACCCTGTGGGCATCCCACTTGATACTTTTTTCCAGGATGATAAGGAACCATTAGTGACACCCTTTGGGTTTGGTCAGTCAACCAGCAAACCCACCTAACAGTTACCTTGTCCTGTCCATTTTTTATTAGCTACTCCACAAGAATATAATGGGGAATTTTGTCAAAAATGTTCCTGAAATCAAGATACACAACATCCATAACATTCCCCTGATCCACCAAGCTTATAACTCTATTGTCTGGCATGATTTGTTTTAGGAATGCCATGCTGGGTCTTAGGGATCACAGCATCCCTTTCTAAGTGCTCACAGACTATTTAATTATCTGTTATAGGACCTTTCCTGGTACTGACGTGAAGCTAGGCAATAGTTACCTAGGTCTTCTTTTTACTCCTTGTTGAATATGGGGACAACATTTGTCTGCCTCCAGTCTGCAGGTACTTCACTTGTTATCCATGAATTTTCAAAGATTATAGATGGAGGCTCTAAGATCACCCCTGCAAGCTCCTCTAGTGCCTTTGAGTGCAGCTCCGGTCCTGGAGATTTGAATTCATTTAAGTAACTAGGTGTTCCCTGACCACATCTTTTCCTATCTTGGGCTGCAGCTCTCTCCTTGCCTCGTTTATTCTGCTTTCCTTCTGGCTGAAGACAGAGGCCAAGTGGGTGATGAGCAGTTCTGCCATCTCTCCGTCATGCAATAGCACGTATCCATCTTCTCCACGCAAGGGACCTATAACTTGCGTGTTCTTCCTCTTGCTTCACACATAGCCAAAGAAACATTTTGTATTATTTTTAACCTCTTGCATGGCCCACCTGACCTTCTGGGACATACTGAGAAATGGCAACAGAAATGCTCAAAGCTGCTGATACCTCCCAGTCAAGTGCCACCGGAGGGAACAACCTTGTAGCTCATGTGAGGGGCAGAATCAACTTCATACCTGATTAACATCCTTTGGCAAGCTTCCCAGCCCAGTGTAAAGTGAAAGGCTCACCCATCCTTTCATCTCTCTCTCTCTCTCTCTCTCTCTCTCTCTCTCTCTCTCTCTCTCTCTCTCTCTCTCTCTCTATCTGGAAGGATGGGATTGTTCACTCACCACATGCTGAGCTCACTTTCTCAGTGTTGACCAAAGTGAGTAAAATAAATTGCCACTTCTCTAAAGATAGTGCCTCACCATACAATGGGAAGCACCCGGAAGAAACAATAATCTTGTTTGCCTCCTAGCTGTGTCTCAGCCAACTTTAGGTGAAGAGAGGACCCAAAGAGAAATAAGCATCTAGATAACTGTAGCTTCATTATGATTTTTTAATTCTATTTGTGTGTCAAAGAAAGCCAATGATTATTCACATCCTTCACAGAATTGTAAAGAATAATTCCAAATCAATCCAATTTCCTTTCTCTGTAAGAACATATGATTTGACAGATATCAGAAAATGCAGTTGATTTATGTCTTGATTTCAACAGGCATCTGACAGTGTTCCACATGATAGTTGCCTAAGTATGCTAGAGAAAAGTAATTAAAAAGTGCTATCATAAGATGGGCACACAGCTGGCTGAAAAGCTGCAGTGCCCAAGAGGAGTAATTAATGGATCAGTGTCAAGCTGGGAGGAAGGAAAAAGTGATGCTTCAGTTCACAGGGAACTGTCCTAGGTCCAATGCTGTACAACATCTTCATTAATTACTCTGACAAAGATTTGGAGAACACTCATTAAATTTTCAGAAGACACAGAAATGGGAAGAATTGCAAACATTGGAAATATATGATTATAATTCAAAAACAGCTTTAACAATATTGGAGCACTGGGCTGTAAGCCACAAAACAAAATTTAACAACACATGTTAAATATTTCACCTTGGAAAGCAAATGCAAATATATAAATACAAAATGGGGAAATACTGACAATATTCTAGCACTTATCAAAATGATTTGGGAATAATAGTGGCCTAAATATGAATCAAAACTATGCTGCACAAAAGATGGAAGCTGATTTATGTTAAATTAGCAGCACTACACCAGATCACAAGCCTAGATCACTACTTATCACTGGTCAGATACAAAATATACAATACACCGTTAATCAAGCACAGGTCACATTGCAAAGATATGTTAATGGGAAGATTGGCTTTAATTTCCTAGTGATTCATATAATCTCCATTTACTAAGATATATTTATATTATGATTATAATCACTAATACCTAATCACCAACTAGTTATCTTTCCCCCCCTTAACAATCAAGCCTAATATGAAATGGCAAAGAAGCTGAATGTGTGTCCAAAAGCACGACTCCTTAAAAGCAGGATTAAAAACCAGCAAATATGAGATAAAGTCTTGAGAAGTTGCACTATCAAGTCTGAGAAACAAATAGAGATAACAACATATTTGCTTACCTTCTGTGGGATGCCTAACAGTGCCCCCAACTCCCAACCCCCTAGACAGTCCAGAAGGGCCATGAATCTCCTGACTTCAGGGAATGCTGGCACTACCAGAAGGGCCTCCCTAGTAGACCTTAAAGCCCAGGCAGAGTAAGATGCTCTTTCAGGTAAGTAGATCACAAGCTGGTTATCTATCTATATATATAAATGTAGGCATTGCGCGCACATAGGTCACAGCCTTTCTCTGTAACCGCTGAACCAAATTGCATCAAATTAGGACAAAGCGTACCTTGCCCATCAGTGAGGGATCTGGCATAAAGGTTTTTTTTAAAAAAAGCACAGCTTTCATACCTTAAATAGTGATTAAACGCAAAAAAGTGGCGCACAAATTAGACATCGCCAGCAAAAGCTCTGAAGACTCCAGCAGCATCCAATAGAAAGGCAGATTGCACGCTGTCACCAGCAAAAGCTCTGAAGGGTGGGGCCAAATAATGACATCATCAACCAAGCAACTGAAACCACCAAGGCGGCCATTACCAGACCCCTAGGCCCCTGCCAGGCTGCTAGGCCCCCACTAGGCCTGGGGGGGGGCGCCCGGATCGCAGGACGCGGCATGGCCTTTGTTTTATGTAGGCCCCTAGGCCCCTGCCAGGCCCCCACTAAGCCCGTGGGAGTAGAGGGCAAGTGCCCGGATCGCTACAAGGAAATAAAAAAATTATTTAAACAACCAATTAAGAAAAGGCCGGAAATGTTTTTACTAAATCTATTACCTTCAGATATTAAAAAAGAAATGAAATCTTTACTGCTTTATGCAATGACAGCGGCCAGCATTTTAGTGGCAGGGAAGTGGAAAAGCGAGAGCTTACCCACAATAACAGAATGGCAAATGCTTATGCTTCAATATTTACAGCTGGCATAATTAACAGACTCAATAAGGGGATCATCAACACAAAAGGTATTGAAAGAATGGAGTGTTTACAAAAAATATCTAAAAACGTATTACCCCTAATAACTCTTTATTAGCAGAAATAGAATGACGTTTGAGAAAGACAAAGATGAGGAGAATAGGAAAAATAACTAGGAAAAGAAAGTAGAAAAATTATAATGTCAACCCGTGGCACAGAAAGAATCTGATATTGTATAATAAGGAGGACGGGAAGTACCTAAGACGAAAGGAAACAGGAAGAAATATTTTGGTTATATACTGTTCACATTACAAACAAGAAACTTTGTGTTTGATTGTATATTCTTTGAATATTCTTTGTATTTTTTTGTGAATTGAAAAATCATATTCTATATTTATGTTATACTTATGTAACTTTTTTAAATAATGAAGTTTGACAAAATTTAAAAACAACAACAACAACCATGCACTTTCTCTCCCCAGTTTAAGTCCTCGGATATTTGCAGTCCTCGGATATTTGGCCAATCCCCCCCCCCCAATTTACAATCTCCTACCTTCCCCTTGCCACTTCCTGGGTTTTTTATGGAACCGAACAGCTCAGGTGCTTCAGAACTCGCCTTCTGTTGCTACGGGGCTGTGGGTCTTCGCTATGTGATTCCCCCCCCCCTCGGGGTCGGGATTATTAAAGTAATTCTCTGGGTTCTCTGGGTCACCTACTCCGAAATTAGAAAATCCAAATAACAAAACACACACACACACAAAACCCCAAAACACACAACAACGCCCAAATCATACAATACCCACCAAAATAAATGACAACCCCAAAAATAAAATTAAACAATAATAACTTCTGCTTCTCATGTTATTAAAAAATTTTTAATCTAAATATATAAAAGTGTTCATGCTGTGTGCGCAGGGGCAAATGTATGGAGATACAGGGGATAGGGGACAACACTCCCCAGGGAAAACAGAGGGAAGGATATCCTACCGAAACACAGGGATGAGCCAGGGGGTTGGAGGGAGGAGGGGCGGAATACGTCATGGATCGGGACAGGGTGGGAGGAATCACAGGGATGACCCACAGCAACGCGTGGCCGGGCCAGCTAGTGGCTTTATATATTATCAAAACTAACACGCTGAATTGAGCTCAGTGGCAAACAGTACAGATCTTTGAGGACCCTTGAGATCATACAGATATGTCCATTCACAATCTGGTTGTTGCATCCTTCAACAGCAGCTCACATGCAGGCAATTGCAGTCATCCAAGCAGGAGGTTACTAGAGCAGGGATGACTGTGATCCAGAGACCCACATCCAGGAATAGCTAGAGCAGGCAAACCAGCTAAAGCTGGGAAAGGGAACTCTGCCCCCAGATACAGCACTGATCCTTCCAGAACAGGCCACCTTCCTATTTTCCAGACCTAAGAACCTCCAGTCCACAGCCCCTCTGTCCTGTCAGGACTCAGCTTCAGTTTATCAGCCTTCATCCAAGCCCTTACTGACTGCAAGCACTGATCCAGCACCTATGTGGCTTGACTTCATTCAGATGGTAAAACAAAAAAGAGATGGCCACCATCTGCATAAGGACAATCCCACAATCCCTGTTGTCTACTCACCACTTTCTATAGATGTTCAATCTTAGCTGTGAGTCTTGTGCTCCCTCCCTCCCTGCCTTGCTCGTCTTTTTCACCTGGCCTGGGAGGACATGGCCCTCATGGACTCACTCCAGCTACTAGAGCGGAGGCTGCTGAACAAATGCTTGGATTGGGGCATCGCTTTGGGGGCGGGGGCATTGTTGCTGTTATTGATAATCATTTTTGTATCATTATTTTCAGCTCTTACAATGATTTATGTGAAAATTACTCAATTTGGGCTGTATACTTTTGGATGTGCTTATTGTTACGTTTGTAATTTTGTAAATTTCCTTTATGTTTTAAAGCACCTTGATCATGGTTTTAACTAGGGAAAGGCATTGTCAGGGGGACTCCTTACAGGGACCCTCCCCCAGTCACTGACTGGGAACAGGTATTCACTCCCACAGGCTCAGGCGAAACGGATTTCCTGGGCTTCACGCCCTCGCCTCTCGCACAGCAAGCCTCAGGAGGGGAGGGGGCATGAGGGGGGTGGGTGTCAGGGGGACTCCTTACAGGGACCCTCCCCCAGTCATCCTGACCAGCACTTCGCCCAGTGACAGCACTAGCAGCGGGTCAGGAGGAGGGAATGAGGAATGGAGCAGGGTGGAGAGAGGGCTCTCAGACCCGTCAGGGCCAAGGCACCGACCCAGCTGGCCAGAGAGGGAAGGGCAGCGCAGCAAGGTGCCGGAGGACGGGAGAAGGAACGCAGCCCTTTCCGGCGCCCAAATTGAGGCGTGCACCCACACACAGGGCTAGGGGGGGGGGCGCTTTGGGGTGCCCAGGCTTTTATGCTGGCCAAAGAGCCAGGTTCTGAATCAGACTAGGCAGTCATGTTTTCTGATATCTCTGCACTGTAAATAATATGCACAATAAAACTCTGAAAGACAGAGCAGACTGGAGTGTCTTTACTCGAGAGTAGCCGCAACAATCCCCTGACAGGCATTATACCAAAGAAAAAGGGATGTATGTATGTATGTACAGAGTGTAGGAAACAGAACCATGCTTTGCGGGTTTCCATGACCCAGCTGCCATGGGGCTTTTCACTACTAGGGGGAGCAAAAACATGGCAATAGCATGCCTTCAGCTCCTCAAAGTAATAAATGTCATTTCAGCACTACAATCAGGCCTGAGGGTAGATTAAAATGTGTCAAGATCTGAAGAGGAATGGCCAACACCAAGCACCTTGCTCAACAAGGGGTTATTTGTGACTGGACAGCAGCAGTGACACTTTGGGGTTCAGCGATGGCTCCTTAAGGCAAGCCAGCACCCCTGCTCTTGGAACGGGGCAAGAACAGTCCCCTGCTGCAAGGAAGGAAGCATGAGCCACGTTCCTTGGACCCAACACACACAGCAACTACATCTCACAACCCAAGAAGAGAAAGGGCCAAGATCACAGGAGGGAGGTAGAGGTGCACATTCACCACTCAGACACCAACTAAAACACAAACACTTTCAACTTCAAAGCTATAAACCTAGCAATGCACCATCTGGAGAGTATAGCAATACCAAATGTTGGGCAGAATCCAAAGAGCTAATCTAAGCACACTCAATAGAGGCGCTGTGGTCTAAGCCACAGAGCCTAGGGCTTGCCGACCAGAAGGTCGGCGGTTCGAATCCCCGCAACAGGGTGAGCTCCCGTTGCTCGGTCCCTGCTCCTGCCAACCTAGCATTTCAAAAGCACGTCAAGTACAAGTAGATAAATAGGTACCGCTCCGGCGGGAAGGTAAACGGCCTTTCTGTGCACTGCTCTAGTTCACCAGAAGCGGCTTAGTCATGCTGGCCACATGACCCGGAAGCTGTACGCTGGCTCCCTCGGCCAGTAAAGCGAGATGAGCGCCACAACCCCAGAGTCGTCCGCAACTGGACCTAATGGTCAGGGGTCCCTTTTAAAGTCATTTTTTACTCTGAACTGCCAGCCTCCATGCTCAGAACTGATCTGCAAACTCCCTTCTGTTTCAAAAGCATTTTTCCATCTTGCTTGAGGAGCTGCTGCTGTTCAATCTTAAGGATCTGCATCTTGGCCCAGGCCACCCATGGGAGGAAGCTATTCTGCTATTCTCCTGCAGAACTAGATACATGCAGGAACACCCACCTTACTGAAATTATTGACAAGGGAATGCATGCTTCTCTAGTTTTAAAAAGTGTCTTAAACTTAGCTTTTTGCATGTGCTCTTTCTTCTATTATAACTCCAACTTTTCCATTCTTGTTTGATTCTGATTTGATCTATTCTTCTCAGGTACATAATCATGGCGTTATTATGAATTCTTCTTTTGTTCTTTTATTCAGGCAACTGCCAACCCTTGTCGTTTTTAACTCTTGAATCTCTCCAAGCTGCACTCTCTTCTAGCTCTGCTATGAAAACTTGGCTGTTTTCATGGTGTTTCCGTGCGCTCTGGCTTCCGTCACGGTGTACCGTTGCGCCAGAAGTGGTTTAGTCCTGCTGGCCACATAAGCCGGAAAGCTGTCTGTGGACAAACACTGGCTCCCTCGGCCTGAAAGTGGAGATGAGCTCCCCACCCCATAGTCGCCTTTGACTGGACTTAACTATCCAGGGGTCCTTTACTTTACCTTTACCAATACCTCTAACGCCGTTCTTCCGGTTTCCCATCTTTAGTAATTTTCAGTAACTTTTGTGGAACACCACCCTGAACTTCAAAGTGGATAAAGAGTGAAATGTTTTAATACAATTTTATTTCACCATTTACATCTCTGCTTGGTTTGTTCCTTCTTCTGCTCAATTATAATCGCACCACTCTTCCCCCCCCCCCACCCACACACCTATGGACTTCTTTTTCCTGTAAAGCCCCCACTTTTGCCTGCAGATGTTTATATTGCTCTCTCTTATCTTTCACCTCTTCTTTACCCTCACACCCACCATCTGCTACATTCTCCAATTCTTTGTTATTCTCTTTTCATAACTGCCCTTTCCTCTATCAGGTCCTTCTCTTTGGAATTCCCTCCCTTCTGACATTTGAATAACTCAATCAATCCCAGCCTAAATAAAAATAAAATTCATGGAATTAGGCTTCTTAGTTCCACATTTAGCATCTGGCAACACCAATGAGGCCATTTAATCTCACTTCCTGCCACAAGTGATGGGCTTAAAACTTAATACATTTCTACTTTAAGCAACAGTTACAATGATACTTTCAATGCAATAAATATAATTAGCCCAATTTATTAAGGTAAATTACTATGTGAAATATTTGGAAAAAGCAGGTGTTATTAATTTTAAAAATGCAGATTCCCAACACAGGAGAATGTATTGTTAGTAAGACGCAATGTTTAACTAACATTTCATCATACCACTGTTTATCATATTGCTTTTTTTAAGTTTCAAAGTAAAGTCAAATCCAGAGGGATCAGTTTAACAATGCAGGCAGATCCCTAAGGGAATAGCCTTGCCATGAGCAAGTTAGCTCTGTACACTCAATAGAAAAGATGGCACTTTCAAGTAAGTAACTTGACATGTCCTCCAACATGCACCCTGTGGCCACGCTATGGCAGTCACATAAGACTGACATTTTAATATTACTCAGTTCTCTGGTCAGACAAAGAGTTAAAGCAATTTATCACCATGCTGTAAATCATGCTTTCTAAACCCAAACTATGCTAATTCAAAAAGAATCAAAATGGAATCAAACAAGATTACAAAACAGGCTTGATATTATTTTAAAAGAAAATATCTGGAAAATAAAAAAATCTTATATTGCATCTTTATTTTCATAAACATGAAAAGTATCAAAATACCACCTAGTCCAACATAGAACTCAAAGTCACAAACATCCATTCCCCAGCTCTACCAACCCCAATTTATTCAGAAGCAGTACGTCATAAACAGAGACCAGATGCTCAAGATGGCATGCATGAAGCATAGCTCTGCCTGACATACAATAAGGCATGTATCATGTTTTTAAAAAGAAGCGCTTTAAACATTACACAAAAATTCAATTTTTCATTTTGTTCTTGTTCTTTTTCTATCTTAATCATTGGCTCCACAAAGGGTGCACACTGCTTCGTTTTCTTGACTTACTTAATCACCTGTAACACCTTAAAAGGTAATCAACATACGGTATGCAAGCCTCAGCTTGTCCTGTTCACTACAGGCTGCCATAGCCGTATTATTGATGAAAAACTACAATCTATCAGAACAAGTGTTTCCATTTTTGTCTGTTACATGCACTCATAACAAAAAGTCTTCCGTGATATTATATTTCCACATCTCCCTAAAAAGCAAACACATACCGAAATCTGCGAATTCTTTCCACTAAGTGTAAAAAAAGAGCAGAAAACAAACAGTTCCAGATTTCATAAAACTTCCTTCCATGTAAGTATACTTAGGATTCCTTAAAAAATAAGATACTTCTCTTAAACAAAGGTATTCATGGTAATAGTCACCATTTGAAATTATTTTAACTAAAATCTTCCTCATGATTGGTGTAAATGGCAACTATATGAAATGTTATTTTCTTTAGTTTCCTTTGTGGATAATACACTTAAGTGTCCAAGTTATGCTCAATTATAATATTTGGATGACCTAGTCTGGATATTCCTAAAGCAAGAAATAAGAAGAAAAAATTATTTATTGTAAAGAGCTGCATAAGGAGGACTGGATCATTTCAGGCGTCATTTAATGTTTCTCTGTGCATTTAAGCTATTCAGCATGGAATGGTAACACTATTATACAAAAGGCATTATTGCAAAGTACCTTACTAAGTCACATGGGTCCTTTTACAAAACCTCTTAAATCAGACAGAAGCAGTTTTAATAGTTTTGAATATAACTAAAATGATGGCTCTGTATAATGCATTTTCTAGTTCAGGCCTTGATTGTTTAATTAGATTTAAACCAACAAAGAAGCATCTGCCTTTGAATCAAGAGATTAAGTCTCAATAGCATCTTGATTATTAAAACACTATTTATTACAACGGATGTCAACTGAAAATCTGTTCATCCCAAGATCAGTAATTTTGCTCTGCACATTAGACATTTGAAAGTGGGCTTGTAATGTCTATTTCATTTAAACCAAAAAAAAAAAACCTCAAAAGGAAATTCTTACAGTCTTAAAGGAGAAGAACCAAACTATTATGAACCATTATATCATATTTTCAGACCTTGTGTCTCATAACCATGATCTTGAGGAATAGCTAGAACTCTGACACAGAGGTGGGCGAACCAACAGCACCAGCAAGACCCATGCAAAGGATGAAGTCAGACACAGGCAGTAACAGTCAGGCTTGGAGCCTGTTGACCAACAGACCCCGGAGTGAGAGGCCACCGAACTCTGATCCCCAGAGACATCAGCCCCTGGATCAAACTGACCTCAGGAACCAAGAGCCTCGCACTTCCCAATGCCTGCTTGTCAGCACAAGCAACACACAGGTGGGAGCTGACAACACATGCAAGGCTAGGCTGTAGGCCAGGGGTAGACAACCTAAGGCGCGTGGGCCGGATGCGGCCCAATCGCCTTCTAAATCTGGCCCGTGGATGGTCCAGGAATCATAATACTGTAATAATAATAATAATAATAATAATAATTTATTATTTATACCCCGCCCATCTGGCTGGGTTTCCCCAGCCACTCTGGGCGGCTTCCAACAGAAAAATGAAATAAAATAATCTATTAAGCATTAAAAGCCTCCCTAAACAGGGCTGCCTTCAGATGTCTTCTAAAAATATGGTAGTTGTTTTTCTCTTTGACATCTGATGGGAGGGCATTCCACAGGGCAGGTGCCACCACCGAGAAGGCCCTCTGCCTGGTTGCCTGCAACTTGGCTTCTTGCAACGAGGGAGCCGCCAGAAGGCCCTTGGTACTGGACCTCAGTGTCCGGGCAGAACGATGGGGGTGGAGACGCTCCTTCAGGTATACTGGACCGAGGCCATTTAGGGCTTTAAAGGACAGCACCAACACTTTGAACTGTGCTCGGAAACGTACTGGGAGCCAATGTAGATCTTTCAAGACCGGTGTTATGTGGTCTCTGTGGCCGTTCCCAGTCACCAGTCTAGTTGCCGCATTCTGGATTAGTTGTGGTTCACCTTCAAAGGTCGCCTTCAAAGGTAGCCCCACGTAGAGCGCATTGCAGTAGTCCAAGCGAGAAATAACTAGATCATGCACCACTCTGGCGAGACAGTCTGCAGGCAGGTAGGGTCTCAGCCTGCATATCAGATGGAGCTGATAGACAGCTGCCCTGGACACAGAATTGACCTGCACCTCCATGGACAGCTATAATAATAATTTAATAATAATTTATTATTTATACCCCGCCCATCTGGCCGGGTTCCCCCAGCCACTCTGGGCGGCTAGAATGACTCCCAGGCTGCGCACCTGGTCCTTCAGGGGCACAATTACCCCATTCAGGACCAGGGAGTCCTCCACACCTGCCCGCCTCCTGTCCCCCACAAACAGTACTTCTGTCTTGTCAGGATTCAACCTCAATCTGTTAGCCGCCATCCATCCTCCAACCGCCTCCAGGCACTCACACAGGAACTTCACCGCCTTCACTGGTTCTGATTTGAAAGAGAGGTAGAGGTGGGTATCATCCGCATACTGATGAACACCCAGCCCAAACCCCCTGATGATCTCTCCCAGCGGCTACATGTACAGTAGATGTTCAAAAGCACGGGGGAGAGGACAGAGCCCTGAGGCACCCCACAAGTGAGAGCCCAGGGGTCCGAACACTCATCCCCCGCCACCACTTTCTGAACACGGCCCAGGAGGAAGGAGCGGAACCACTGTATGACAGAGCCCCCAGCTCCCAACCCCTCTAGATGGTCCAGAAGGATGTTATGGTCGATGGTGTCAAAAGCCGCTGAGAGATCAGCAGAACTAGGAAACAGCTCTCACCTTTGTCCCTAGTCCGCCGGAGATCATCAACCAGTGCGACCAAGGCAGTTTCAGTCCCATGATGAGGCCTTGATCCCGACTGGAAGGGATCCAAATCAACGTGTTTTACATGAGTAGAATGTGTCCTTTTATTTAAAATACATCTCTGGGTTATTTGTGGGGCATTGGAATTTGTTCATATTTTTTTTCAAAATACAGTCCGGCCCACCACATGGTCTGAGGGACGGTGGACCGGCCCACGGCTGAAAAAGGTTGCTTACCCCTGCTGTAGGCCAAAGAACTTTCCATTTAAGGATCTTCTTCACCAGGGTGGATTTGATTTAAATCAAACTGATTTAAATCACGATTTAAATCACTAGTCAGTAAAGCTTGATTTAAATCATAGTTTTCTACATAAAGACTAATTCTTGCCGGTATAACTTTAATATGCAAGTAGATGAAGATTTTTATAATAACAACTTTTCATATTAGTTTTTTATCCCCAGTTTAATAGGTTAATCATTCATATTTGGACAACTTTACTGTTGTACTTAGGAAAGAGAAAAATAATCATTACCTTAATAATAACAATTTAAATAGATTTATTCATCTGAAACAATAACATTACAGCATATGTTATTTGCTTAAACAAACATCCATGTTTGTTAACTAATTTGGCTAAACAAAAACAAAATTTATATATTTTAAGAAACTTAGACTGTCAGCCTAGCCTACACATGAAAAACTTAAATACTGTCCACTCCAAACAATCAGAAAAATATTGTTTCTATTCTATTCACTGAACTTCTTGAAACTTAGCACTGAAGGGGTTGTTTCTGTATTCATAGGTTTGTAGAACAATAGGATTAAGGTCTTTTTCTCAACTCTGTTCATGTTATAACATTTTTGTTGTGAAGAAGAGGCATGTGATCTCTGTTGAGTCAAATTCAGTTTTGAGAACTGCAAAAGTAAATGAAGCATCTGTGATAATATATTGTAGGCAGAGAAACTGCCCAATAATCTTACAAAAACCTCTGGAAGAGCATGACATTGTGAATGGATTACTGTAATGGAATTTATTTACCCCCAAAAATAAACATATACAGCCTTATTCTACATAATTAAAAAACTAATCTTTATTTCATGATGGAGCAACATTTGGATGGTAACATATTTTCCTCAAAAAGCATTTTATTTAAAAAAATCCGATTTAAATCTAAAAAATCGATTTAAATAAAAAAATCTGATTTAAAAAAAAAAAATTTAAAAATCATTGCTTTTTATCCACCCTGTTCTTCACTCTTCAGTCAGAGGAACAATCTGGCTGCAACAAGACTGAAAGCCTCAGTTGAGCTTCAAACTTCAGAGCATGTTATCTCCTTAGAAACACAGGAAAGCTGCCAGGCCACAGAGTCATCTTGCCTTGTGCCATCTACACTCACTAGCCATGGTCTCCCACCATTTCAGACAGGAGTCTATTCTAGTTCTACCAGGAGATGCTGGTGCTCAAACCTGGGACCTTTTGCTTGCAAAGTATGTTCTCAACCGCTGCACAATGGTCTTTCCCAAATAACTCATGTTCTGAAACTCCAGCCTAGACAGGGCACAACATCCATTCACATAGTTGACATACACAGTGACTGTTTTCATGGTTCTGTCTTGGCTATTTCTCTACTGTAGTTTTATGGAACCAATGGCACACAGACCTCCATGTTTGTATGTGGATATGAAAGTGATTTTAAAACAGACCCTAATAAGTGTTCAAGGAAGACATAGGCACATAGTCCCCCATCTTGCTCCAAACAACTCTGAATGACAGTACAGTACAATCCAAGCTCAGTCAGAATCTTTCAGTGTCCAAAGTGAGTTAGTTCTGGCCTGAAATACTCCAAAATCATTTATCCTATTACACAAAGAGTCGGACATGACTAAACGACCAAACAACATTACACCTGAAAATTGCCCTTACCTGTCCAAGAAACAATCAGCTCTGTTCCTAAGGCACCTGAGCCAGCAGGAGCAAAGTAGGATTGATTAGGGATTTTAAGACGACAACTGTTTCCTTGCCAAGAAATCAAGATCCTACCTCCATCACTATTTTGTCATTTAAAAGTATTTTGCCATCTAACTAAAAACAGGGATGTTTGTCCTCTGCTTCTTTATTTTAAGTGAGTGTGTGCAGTGAGTGTGTATATGTGTGTATGCCTGTGTGTACACACACACACACACACACACACACACACACACACACTGTTAACCATTAAGGCATAATATACATTTGTCATGACCGTAACTTTATTTCAATCTATTGTCTAATAGATTACATTTACCAAGAATTCAGTTCTCTTGGGTAATTTTTTTAAAAGTGCACTTAAAATACTAATCCTAAAAAGATTTAGCTGGAAATAAAGTAACACTGCCACTAGAACCTATTACAGAGTAATTATGCTTATTTGGTACTGCAATGTAGGAGGATAACTTTGCCATTTTAAATTCAAAACAAAGCCATTTCCAGTTGTTGTTGTTTTTTAAGGCCCTGAGTTGGATCCAGACTTCACTTCTGTGAATGGGAGCAACTAGTTCTTTGTTCCTTAAATATTCAGTGGGACTGTACATTACTGAGAGATTCATTCCTAAACCAATAATGGTAAATCTGTAGTCCTCAATAGGTTGTTAGACTCCAACTCCCATCTGTCCCAAATAGATATTAATGCTTTTGTCCTCAAACGTAACACTTAGGGATCTAGGCATAGAATAAAACACAGCTGCCTCCGTCCTTTCCACTCCAAATATACCACACCACGTTTTACTCGAATGCAGCCAAGCCAGCTTAAAGTATATACTTCAAATGCACTCCAATTACTATGGCTGGATCCAGGTTCTCAGCAAGCCCAGCCTTGTAACTAGCTTCATTTTAGTATTGGTTAACAATGCTCAGTTAGCCCTGAAGCCGGGGGGGGGGGGGGGCTCAGGAGAAATTTGTGCACAACAGGGAAGAGCACATCCAACCCCAGTGTGAGCAATGAAGGGAAGTCATACTTCTTGTTCTAATATTCTCTAACCGCCAACATGTGGTTTTTCTGTAGAAATTTCTCCTGAATTTTGACAAAGAGGTGCCCCCGTTCATTCCACTCGCCAACACCCCCCCACTGCCCCCACCATGGTAACCCCGTGGACCTTCTCCTTTCCACCTCATGCAACTACTAAGCCCCGTTTTCACCTCCTCGACCCTATTTCTGAAGCTACTCCTCTTACGGTACATTCTGCATTCACTTTGTATGTCCATTTTCACCCCTTCAAGAAACCAAGTGTAATCCTAGCTGCCTCCCTCACTTTCACCAGCCCTCTGGGTTGTCACACAGATCTCTTCCTTGCTTTCACATACATCATTTGCAAACACTGAAAACTCTTTCCAGTGCCCTTCCGGAACCCCACATTTCCAGCAGCAGTGCTCACTTATGTATCACTCTTACCCCATATGCTCCTCATTTATTCAAATGCCCCCTCTTGTTCCCCCACAGCACACCTGCCCTTGCCTTGTGCCTCCCCAACCTTGTCCTCTCAAGCTTCCCCCAACCCCACTGTGTCACCAGTCATACAACTATCACACCGACACTTCTCTCTGCTCCCACCGCCACCGCAGGCCTTCCCTTAACTCCCCTTATTTACTAAAGATACAACCCATTTCAAGGACTTACCTTCCTCTCATCTCCCAGCAACTTGTTCAGCGTTCAAAATTAGCCCAGTGCCGGTTGCATTTTGCAACAAGATGTCCCGGTTTGGTGCCTAACACCTCCAGCTGGCTAGCTGGTGTGGCTGCAATGCCATGCCAGTCAACTGGTCTGTGAGGCACTGCTGCATGAATCACCTGGCCTGTGGGTTGGCACAGACTTTGGGTGCTGCACGACCAAGGCGATTCACGCACATGTAACATGAGGAGCAGGAAGCCAGTCCGAAGTGGCAGCCCATCAGCTCTAGATGCTACACCCACCAGTTCTGGGGCCAACCCCTCCCCACAGCTGCGATGGCCCAGCAGCAAGGGAGCAGCTCTCAGAAGTCTGTTGTCATGCTGTAGTTTGCAGCACCATCTGTCAGCAGCCAGGCAAACTGCAGCATCACAACACTTACATTTCTATATATACCATAAGTAAGACATGAATATATGTCATGCATACCCAAAATTTCAAAAACATACTGTGGAAACTCAGTAGGTCTCAAAGTCACAGAAAGGGAGAGCTTTTAAGCCGTGCTGAAATGCCTTTTCTCTTTGTTATCACATCTTTCGGCACCATTACACTCACTAGGAAAGCCTTTAAAGTTGTTTTCCTCCTTCACATTTGCATGTTGAATTGCTAATTTATGCCACCTCAGTATTCAAGTGGAAATGAAATTTCTTTTGCAAAGTTTTTCCAGGAAACATGTTTATACAGTATATATACACATACAGTACACACACACACACACACACACACACACACACACACACACACACACACACTACCACATACTCAGTATACAGAAGGCTGAAAAGCATGCAGTACTGAAAAAAACTAAAATGATAAAATGGAAAACTATAGAAAAACTACATTCAGTTGTCAAAATAAGCCAGCCTCCCCCAACCTCAGCCAGTATGGGCAATTGTCCACACTGATGGAAGTTGTAATCCACGATCTGATGGTCACCAGATTAAGGAGGGCTCTGATAAACCATGGTTTGTTGCAATGGAAATGGGCCACAGCAAGCCTCATGTTCACATGCTTTCCCTTCACAAACAAAACAAAACTTTTGTTTTTGTTTTTATAATAATTTTATTGGTTTTATAATATAATACAAAAAAAGAACAACAAGTAGAGACATATTATACATATCCATCCGCCTTCTCCTCCCCCCCCCACAGGTCCCCTTCTGCCACAAGAAAATCCTGTGGGAAGTTGAGAGTTGGAAGCAGTCCATATTGTAGATGGGTTTGTCCTCACCTCCCCCCCTGTCCCTAAGGCAGGCACCCCCAAACTTCGGCCCTCCAGATGTTTTGGACTACAATTCCCATCTTCCCCGACCACTGGTCCTGTTAGCTAGGGCTCATGGGAGTTGTAGGCCAAAACAACTGGAGGGCCGCAGTTTGGGGATGCCTGCCCTAAGGCCTCCCCCTGCCACCAAGAGACCCCAGTTTAACAGGGCGGAATAAGGGTTGGCATCCCCCATCTATTTATTTAAGTCCCTTCACAAAACAAAACTTTTGTCCACTGATGTGGCATTGAGGGGGAGATTGCATGCTTTCATTTTTGTTGTTTATTAAGAGTAGTTTAGCATTACGCTTAGTTGAAACATGCTAACTTCATAATACATGATTTGAAGATGAACTGTTTCAAACAAAGCATTGTTAAGATTAACTCCAGTTCACTGGATTTGGATAAAACAACCAACTGCAATTAATAAAAATATGGAAACAAAAGCTTCCAAGGTCCTCCTTCAAGCCATACCAGCGGCAAGGAAGAAGTATGTAAATCTTAGACTTGGTACAACTTCCTATCCATATAAACATAAGCATAAGGGTGCAAGGACAGAGCATTTAAATAGCTCCTTTTGCACATCAAAACAACTGTTATGCACCAATCATGCAACAGTTGTCCTTACTCTTTTTTATGTCAACTGACAAGTTAAATTTCAGCTAGTCATAGGCAATAAAAACTATATACTAGTTACTAAAAGAAACAAGGAAAGTGCTAAAACAATTTTTAATGCAGAAAAATTGATAAAACATTAATATTAATTAAAAAATAATGTTTTATAAAATGTCAGCTTATGCTTATGAGGAATGACTTAGATACTTGTTGCTGGAGCTATGTCCAATATGAAATCTCATTTGTCTATAGGACTGCTTCTTTCTGCTATGTGATCTCCACTCCAGAATGGAACAGCATACAAGCTGCACTGACTTAACAAACAGATCACAGCACACAATGAGCAATGGTTTCTCTTGCACCGGCACACAATGCTACTTCCTTGTATAACAGCATTCTATATGCTCCTACAAAATTCAGCTTTCGTTCCCAATTTTGGACAAACTTGAATTAGATGCTAATTGTTAAGGGGTGGGGAATCTGTGGGCCATTCTATATTCTCTTCAAAAAACCAAACCTGTGAGGTACGGTAGATTAGACTGAGAGTTGCAACATGCCCAAGGCTACCCAGAAGGCTGGTTTAGCAGGACCAGGCTAAACTGGGTTTCCCCCAGCTAAGTCCAATACTATCCTTTTTTTTTTTTTTTAATATTTTTATTAACGGTTTTCTCAGTTTACAAAGACGTGTACAATGTCTCTCATAACATTTTTACAGATCAGTTTCAATTGTTGAGACATTGGGGAGGAAAAGGGGGGGAGCGGTAGATAAGGGAAGGGGGTGTGGCAATGTTTCTGTTTTACTTAATGTGTGTGGGGGGGGGGTTGTCAGCGTCGGTTGTGCAGGTTCTTTGTTGTGCATTTGTTTTCCTTTGGTGGTGAGAGTTGTTGGGGTTGGCCTAGGATATAGTTTTCTTTTGTGGTTGGCTGTGGTGGTCTGTTTTATGTGAGTGGGGTGGGTGGGTGTTCTGGGTCAGGTTAGCCAAATTGATTTGTATGCTGTTGGTGGATTTCTGTCATTTTCTTGTTGGGCTGTGTATGTGATGAAGGGGAGCCATATTGGTGTGAAGCCGTCTTCTTCTATTTGTCCCCGTGTCAATTTCAACTTATTGGTTAATTTTTCTAGTAGGGCTGTTTCCCATACCGCCTGGTACCATTGGTCCATGCTTACTCCTGACAGGTCTTTCCAGTGTCTGGTTATGGTGCTTCTGGTTGCTGAGAGTAAGTGGGTTATGAGTTCTTTGTGATGTAGATAGGTGTTATTGTCCTGGAAGATGTTTAGCAGGGCCAGTTCTGGGGTAAGTTCTAATGTTTGTTGGGTTATTTTACCTATTTCTCTTACGGTTGTTCTCCAGAATTGTTGGGTTTTGGGGCATTCCCACCACATGTGGAAATATGTGCCTGTTGAGGTGCATCCTCTCCAGCATTTTGATGAGGTTCCTGGGCGTATTAGTGCTAGTTTTCGTGGTGTTAGGTACCACCTGTAGATGGTTTTCAGAGTGAGTTCTTTCCTTTTTGCTGATATGGATTTAAAGGGGGGTTTAGACCACATTCTGGTCCATTGAGTGGGGTTAATCTCGTAGCCTATGTCGTCTTCCCATTGTTTTTTTATTGTGTCTGGGGGGTTTGTGGGATTTTGGAGCAGTATTTTATATATTGCAGATACCATCCCTTTGCCGTGACCCTTTGTTGTTAGGAGGAGATTTTCAAAGGGTGTCAGGGGTCTTGTTGCTGCTAGTTTTATTGCTGGCTTGTTTAAGAGGGCATGTAATTGGTGTTGTGCTAACCAGGGTATTTGGGTGTCTTCTAGTTTATCTTGTATTTCTTGTGTTGTCAGAGGTGTGTTATTTTTGTAAAAGTCTATTAGGCGGTGTAGGCCTTTGGTTTGCCAAGTTTTAGTTTGGATGTTTTGTGCTGCGTGGTGGAATAACGGATGGTAGACCAGGGGGAGTAGTGGGGATGTGGTTGGGGATAATTTGTCCGTTTCTGTTTTCCATGCCTTGAACATGGTTTGTGTGTACCTATTAAGTGTTGTGGGGATCTTTCTTAGTTTGTTTGGGAGAAATGGGTATGCTGTGGTGCAGGTACTTTCAATTGTGTCTCTCTCTAGGTGTATCCATTGTTTTGTCTCGTCTTCCAGTATATATGGGATTATATGTCGAATTTGGTTGGCCCTGTAATATGTTTCTATGTTAGGGATTCCCCATCCTCCCTGTGAGGTGGGGAGGTGCAGGTATTTGGTGCTTATTCTTGGTTTCTTATGTGAGAAGATGGAGTGTAGTTTTCTCTGCCATCTGCGGAGTTGGATTGGGGGGATCCAGATTGGGAGGGTTTGGAATAAGTAGGTTAGTTTTGGGAGAGTGATCATTTTGATCATTGCCATTCTATCTGAGAGGGTGAAGTTCATGTTGTTCCATTTCTTTAGGTCCTTGTTTATTTGTCGCCACAAGGGTTTATAGTTGTGTAGGTATAATTTGTTGAGATTTTTGGTTATTTGTACCCCTAGGTATCTGAACTTGGTGTGACAGAGTTTTATTTTGGTGATATTAGTGAGTTCTTTCTGGGTGTGGGGAGGGGTATTGAAGCACATGGCTTCTGATTTTGCAAAGTTTACTCGCAGGCCTGACACCGTTGCAAATGTGTTGAGTTCTCTGGTTAGGGAGAGTGCTGTGTTTAAGGGGTCTGATGTTGTGACCATTAGGTCATCTGCAAAGAGCCCTAATTTATATGTTCTGCCTTTTATTTCCACTCCTTTGATGTCTGTGGCCGCGCGGATTCGGATTGCTAGCGGTTCTAGGGCTAGTATAAATAGGAAGGGGGATAGTGGGCATCCTTGTTTTGTGCCTCTTTGGATTTCTATGTTATTCGAGTCTATGTTGTTGATTCTGCATTTTGCTGAGGCTTCGGAGTATATTTGTTTGAGGATTTGTAGAAAGTTTGGGCCAAATTTCATGCTAGTTAGTACTGCTAACAGGTATTTCCATTCTAGGCAATCAAAGGCTTTGAGGATGTCTAGAGACATAATTGTCAGTGGGGTTTTGGTTGCCTTGCTGTGTTCGATTAGGTTCAGCAGTTTCCTGATGGGGTCTGTGATATTGCGACCGGGGACGAAGCCGGTCTGATCTGGGGCTACTAAGTTGCGTAAGAAGTTTTTTAGGCGGTTGGCCAGGATTGATGTGAATATCTTGTAGTCTTGGTTTATTAATGAGATTGGGCGATATGATTCAACTTTGAGGTTGTCCTTCAGTGGTTTTGGGATGGAGACTATTTTGGAGTGGGTCCAGGTTTGGGGGATGGGCCCCCCTTTCATGATGTCGTTAAATAGGCGGGTCATGTGTGGCATTAGGGGTTCTTTGAATTTCTTATAGAATTCTGCTGTGAAGCCGTCTGGGCCTGGGGCTTTGTGTGGTTTCAGGTTTTTGAGGACCTCGTCTATTTCCTCTGGGGTGATGGGCCTGTCCATGTATTCCTGTTCTTCATCTGTTAAGGTAGGCATGGTCATTCCTGCTATGAATTCTTTTATTTCCTTCTCAGGTGGGTTGCAGGAAGTGTATAGATTGGAGTAAAATTCTGCAAATTCTGAAGTTATTTCTTTGGGGGAGAATGTTGTGTTGCCGTCTTTTTTGGTGATGCAGTGTATTCTTGTTTTGAGTGTTCTTTTCCTACATCTATTTGCTAATAGTCTGGAGTTTTTCCCTCCATATTCGTAGAAGCGTTGTTTAGAATATAGAATGCTGATCATTGTTTTGTTGATTTCTAGGGAGTCTATTTCCCTTCTCTTTTGTTCTATGAGTTTAAGAAGTTTTTTGGATCCTGTTTGTTTGTAGCGAGATGAGAGGGTTGTAATGTCTTGTTCCATTGTACTAATCTTTGTGGAGGTTTGTTTTTTAAGGAGTGTTTTCTCTTTTATGCAAGCTCCTCTGGTGACTGCTTTCATTGCGTCCCATAGGAGGGGGGTTGTTATGTTGTTCACATCATTTTCTTTGAAGTAATTTTGAAGGGTTTTTGTGAGACTTTCTCTAATTTGTTTGTTTGTGGTTAGGATGGGGCTAAAGGACCATGATGGGGTACTATGTGTTCTCTCTCCTATTTTAATGGTGACTTCTACTGGGGCATGGTCTGTGATTTTAATGTTGCCTATGTTTGATGATTCCACCTGAGGGATTAGACTCTGTGTGAGCAGAATGCTGTCCAATCTGGACGTTGTGCCATGTCGTCCAGATTGGAATGTGTGGGTAGTGTCTCCCGGGTTTTGTTCACTCCAAATGTCGTAGAGACCCCTGTCTTTTAGCAGCTTTATTAACTTGTAAGAGTCCCTAGTTATTGGGGGTTTTCCGCGAAGAAAAGTTGCCCATGGGGTTGTAGATTGGATGTTTTTTAGGGATATGCCTTTCATATTTAGGTTGAGGTCGCCTCCTAGGATGGCTTCCCCTTCCATGAAGGAGAGAAGTTTGTTCAATGTCTTCTGGAAGAATTCTAGTTGTTTTGAGTTTGGGGCATATATAGAGCCGATTGTCAGTTTAATTTTGCCATCTAGTGTTCCTTTGATGAAAATGAATCTGCCCTTTTTGTCCTTCAGGACTGTTGTGGCTTTGAAGTTTAGGTCTTTATTAAGTATTACAGCAACTCCACGAGCCTTTCCTGAGCCTTGTGCCACCCATTGTTGACTGAAGCGGGGGTCGCTCAGAAGTTTGTTCCCTTTGGGGGGGTTGTGTACTTCTTGTAGGAAGGTGATGTGTGGTTTCATGGTGTTTATGTATGAGGTAATGCGTTTTCTTTTAATGGGGTTTCCCAACCCCCTCACATTTAATGTAATCGCTTTTAAGTTAGCCATCATGTCTATCTCTTGTGTAAGGCAAATCCTTGCCAACCCGTCCAGGTTGTCCTGTGTCTCTCACTGTGTGTTGTTTGCTGAACCATTGGGGTTTCGCTGACCTAGGGTGTGGTGGGTAGGGGGCTAATGGGGTTGGAGTTAGGTTTGGGTTAGAGAGTGGGGGGTAAGTTGTATAGAGTTTCCTATGTGTAGGTTTATAGGCATTCGTTTGGGGTATTTTAGGCCGTTCGGCCCTTGGCCTGTTGGCCCTGGGTCTCAGCTGATGTGGAGGGCCGTGTCCAGAGACAGGCCTTCCCCCTTGTCGATTACGAGGGGGGGTGATCAGCGAGACGATGTAAAGCATCCTTGTGGCATGGATGTCAGGCATAGGGTTTGGGAACAATGTTGCCAGTATTAATAGCAACATCATTTTTGTGTTAGGGTGTCGGTGTGAGTGTTGGTGCGCTCTCTGGTGCCACCATTGTGCTGATTGGGTTTTATCTTTTAGCCTGATCGTAGGTTGGGTAGTGTAGGTTGCATTTGTTATTTTTCCTTAGAATGGATTGGGTGTGTGTGTTGAGGGTGTGTGTTATGAGTTGTTGGGTGGTGGGGTGTGTGGTTGAGATTGTCTGGACTGGTGTTGGAGTGGCGGTTTCTGTGGGGTTGTGGGGCTGGGGGGGAATGTTGTTGGTGTCAGTGCTTTTCTTAGCCTAGAGGGAAGGGGGGAGGGGGGGGGAGAGTCACCAGTCCTTCCGCTTGAGATGTTTTCCGGCTGCTTCATTTTGCTGCAGTTGTTGTTGCAGTAGGGTCGTTCCTCTGTGCTGTGTTGACTTAGTCGGTCTTGGTCAGGCTTCTCGTGTCGTATGGTCGGCCGGATGGTTTCGCGCATGATGGTGTTGTTTGGTTGTATTTGCGTGCTTTGTGTTGCTCTTGATTCTTTGCCTTTTTCTTCTTGTTGTTCTGGACTTTCGTCCAGCCATTTGCTGTTGTTTCGTTGTCTTGGTCTTGGCTGTCGCTTGGTGGGTCCTCTTGAAGCCATTCCAGTGGGATGTTGAGTCCGAGGTCCTTCAGTAGCTGCCTGGCTTCCGTTTTGTTGGTAGCTGTGTGTTGTTTTGCGTTTTTTGTTGCAATGAGGCGGAAGGGGAAGCCCCATCGGTATTTGATCCCTGCTTCTTGGAGACTTCGGGTGCATGGGCGTAGGGTTTTCCTCCGGATTAGGGTATCTTGGGACAGATCTTGTAAGGCCAGTATGTTGTTGTTTTTGTATTGAAGGTTGGTCGAATTTCTAAGGTGGTTCCAGATTTCTTCTTTCTTCTTGTATCGTGCGAAGCACACGATGATGTCCCTTGGGGGTTCGCCGGGTTCTGGCATGGGTCTTAGAGCTCTGTGTGCCCTCTCCAGGTCATCTATCTCGATTTTCAGGTTTGGCACTGTGTCTCTTAGCCAGCTTACTATTAGGTGCGCTGGGCTTTTCTCTTCCGCTTTTTCCGGAAAGTTGCGAAAGCGGATGTTGCAGCGTCTATTCCGATCTTCAAGGTCCGCTTGTTTGATTTTCAGTTCTTCGTTTTCTGTTTCCAGTTCGTTCAGTTTCTTTTTTATATGTGTGTTTTCCTCCTGGTGTTGCTCTATTGCCCTTTTTTGTGTTTGGTTCTCGTTCTCCAGAGCTACCAGTTTGGATGTTAGTTCATTGACTTGTGCCTGTAGGGGGGCCACTGCGTCCTCCAGTTGTTTTGTGAACTGTTTTGTTAATTCTTTCGTTATTCTCTCTATTAGTCTTGTTTCCAGATCCCTCTGATCTTTTTTAGTCATCGGGTGGTCGTCTTCTTGGAGAGGCGTTACGTTCTCAGCACTGTTTGCCATGTTCCTGGTTGGTGTTGTCGTGGTTTCCCTGGGGTTTTCGGTTTGGGGTCTGCTTGGTGACTTCTTGGAGTAGGGTTTGTTGTGATTGGGAGTCGTGGTGTTAGGTTGTTGGATTGATCAGGCGTTGATTGGTGGCTATTCAGAGCGTTTGAATTAGGCGGTCATTTGTGTGTCGCCTGGGTTGTGTTTGCAAGCTTCTCTGGAGTTCTCGCGTTCTCCTCAGTGGTGCACCCTCGTGTGTTCAGGGGGGGGTGTTGGGGTCCAGTTGGGGGTTCTGGATCCACAACAGGTAATTAAGGGATTTGAGAGTGGCAGGTAGATTTAAGCAGAACTGTATAGTGTCAGAGGGTGGGAAAGAGGAGGGAGAGGAGATTTAGGAGGAGGGAAAAGAAGGGGGAGAGGGGGAGGGATAGGAGATTGGAAGGTAGATGGGGGTTGGAGGGAAGTGGGGGAGTGGGGGGGGAGGGAAGGAGTGAAAGGGCGGTAGAGAGAGAGGGAGAGAGGGGGGAGGGAAGGGAGGAGGGAAAGTAGTAGCAGTGATGGTTTATTGTATTGGTGCTTTTAGGTTTGATGTGGGGTAAGGGTTTGCTGGGGGGGTTGTTGATGAAAGCGGGTGGAGGTATGGGTATGTAGTTTTAGGGGTTAAGGGGGGAGGGAGCAGGGAACAGGCAAACTTAAAGTGAGGTATTAATTGGGAGCTGGGGCTGGGCTGGGGAACAGTGTGAGGGATGGGGGTATTAGCAATCAATCAAAGTAGGGATGACTGCAGCGGCAGTGGTCCCCTTTTTGACAGAGAGATGCTGGGATCAGGTGTGGGGTGGATTTAGGGAGTGAAATAAAATAAAGTGGTCAGACAGGCGTGGGGGCGGGCGGGAAATGGGGTGGGGAGAGTGGGGAGAGGGAGATGCGTAGAAGGGGGTGGTTGGGTGTTAGTAACTAAGGGGGGGTTCTGTGTGTTAAGGGTGGGAGTGGGATGTTATTGGTGTAAAGATGCTGGTGGGGGGGGGAGAAGAGTAAAGGGGGGTTAAAAAGTAAAATGGAGATAAAAATATAAGTGGTATATATATCCAAAAATATGAGTGATATATATAGCCGAAAATGAGATATAAAAAGCAAAATTATGTGGAGGAGGTGGCTGCAGTCGCAGCGCCCCCCTTAAAAAGGGAGATATTAATAAATAAAAAAGGAGGAAGAAAAGAAAAAGGAAGGGGGGGAAATTGGAGGGGGGGGCTTTCCTGTTTATATTTTGTTTTCCAAGTTAGAAGGACTGGAGAGTGCTGGGGGGGGGGTTAAAAATAACAATAGAGATTGGAAAATAAGAGTAATATAAAAATTGAAAAGATGAAAAAGATAGTTGGGGGGGGGGAATTGGAGAAGCAACACAAAACAAAAACAAAGACAAAAAATAAACTGAGATCTCCTTAGGTGATCTCAAGCAGTGTTATTTCTCCCTCCGGGAGTCCTCCCTCGCGCTGCTTCTCTCTGGATCTCCCCCGTTAAGAGCAGCAATTAATATATGTATATATGTAGAAAAGAAAAGGAAAAAATAGGGGGGGGATTAGAAAAAATTTAGAAAAAGAAAATAATGGTGATAATAATAAAAAATTAGAGGAAAATATTTTTAAAAATTTCAAAAAATTGCAAAAGCTGTGTCTTTTCGAACGGGCCTCGTTGGTGGGGTGAGAGGGCCTGGTTTTTGCCTCGTGTTTCCCCCACGGCCTTTGTCCTCCTACCTCGCCTCTTCTTCCTCGTTAGTGGCAGTGGTCTTTCGGCGGGGCTTGTGGACCAGGGTGCGACGGTAGGACTGAGGCCCCTCGCCTCAGCGGGTTTTTTCTCCCTCTTCTCTCTTCGTCTCAGTGAGGGAGAGGGCGGCTGCAGCCGCGGCCGCTGCGGTGGTCTTGATGGCTCTTTCTCTCTCTCTCCTCCCTTTGTCCCAGGAGGGGAGGGTGATGGCGGCAGCGCGCTCGGGTGGTCTCCCTTTTTTTTTCGGAGCGTCGGCACTCCGGGGTGCAAGCCCCAGCACGCTCAGGGGTTCTCCCTCTCTGCCGGAGTGTCGGCGCTCCGCGTTGCAAGCCCCAGCACGCTCAGGGGCTCTCCCTTTCTGCCGGAGCGTCGGCGCTCCGCGTTGCAAGCCCCAGCACGCTCAGGGGCTCTCCCTTTCTGCCGGAGCGTCGGCGCTCCGCGTTCCAAGCCCCAGCGCGCTCGGGGGCTATCCCGATCCGGCGCGGTCGCTGGGGAGGGGAGTCGGCGGCTCTCCGGGCAGTCCACCGGGACCACTGGACTCCTGTGCAGCGGCAGCTGCAGTCTCGGTGGTTTCCTGCTGTCCGGGGGCTACTTTGGCGGCGCTGGCACGGTGGTCGCCTTCAGGAGCTTCGCGCCAGCGTGCCCGTCGCCCCCAGGGTCTTCTTTCTGATGTTTTTGGCCGTCAAAGCAAAGAAGCCATAGCACCTTCTCTGCCAGGAAAAGACATCTTTCCTGCATGGATGGTAAGGTGAGAAATCACCTCCTGGGTCCAGTGTACAGTGGGCAATAGTAAATAGTGCAAGATGTCTTCCACTCAAAAGTTGTTGAGCCCTTTCTTTTACAAAGACGCCCCCCCCAAGTCCAATACTATCCTTTAACATGATAGCTCTCATGCTAGAGCAATGCACTATTTGTATTTAAAATGGGGGGCAGACAATAATAAATATATATCAACTGTGTACCTGAATATATGTAGTTCAAAACACCACAACTAGGAAAACATACTGGCGTAGAAATTTGCAGAATGGAACAATGGTGGTCAGGAATAATAAAAAGTTAGAATAGTAAGTTGGACCATTTTACTAATTTCTTTAGAATTTATACTGAGAGCCAGCAAAGTGGGCATATGAGTGAAATATATATAATCTAATGTTTGTTATTTATTTTCATATAGCACCAACAATGTGCTTACAAGGACAGAGGAGAACATGTCCCTTTCCAGTGTTTACAATCTAAGAAACACAGGAGGAAGAGTACAGAAGTGGAAGCAAGAAAAAACATTGAAGAATATGCAAATTATTTCTGTTAAACATTCACATCAACGATCCTATACACACACTTACTTAAAGTAGGTCCCATTGAATTCTGTGGGCTTATTTTTCAGTAGAAATGAACTGCTGAGCTTAGTTACAGCAGGGCATAAAAGCAAAACAGCAAATTCTGGGATACAGAAAAAAATCATGGCTGTCATCTGGCATGCATCACCTCCCGTTTTACACTAGCCACTTTCTCCTAGACAGTTTCACTACATGTTTAAGAAAGGCCTCCATGCCCTCCATCATTGCCACAACTAACAATATCTCTAGGAGAAGACTAGCTTCCAGTTATTGAGTTGTGGGAGCATGCAGAGTACTGCGTATTTCTGATACACAGGTCTATCAGCCTTTCCTCTGATTTCATTAATTTACCTTGTTATTTTTCAACTAAGTTTGTGCTATGAAGAGCAACCCTGGCGTGCTAATGCTACACTGTGTAGCAGCTGAGGGCCTGATTTAAACACAAAGCCAGCCAGGTGGAACGCTGCACAGGTAAGCAATTTTAGCCTGCCTAGCATCACATTTAAATTGGGCCCAATTCCAGGGTAGTGAAGCCACTTTGCTTATACTAGCTTTACATTCAGAAACCTGACTTTCTCATTACATTGCACTTGAAGCTGAAAAAAAGCTAAACACTATACTTAGATAGAAAGAATAAAGTAAAATACATTTTAAAAACTTGGACTGCCAGCCTAATCATGGCCCCAACCTGGATCCATTTTTATACATTTCATAGGCAGAAGAAAATGTTCAAGCCCTACCGCAAATTGTCCTATACAAAAAATTGGCATCTATGATGGGCACTAGCACATGTGAAGACCAAAACATTCACAGTGTTATCCTATGCATGCTCACTCAGAAGTAAATCACATTGCATTTAATGGCCCTTTCTCCCCAGTATGAGCCACAAGACTAGAGATTAAATTGGCTACATGTAAGGCATTTATGTTTCTTAACAAACTGGAGGAGGCTACTAAATCTTTAAAACAATTTGAATCTATGATAGGGTGTGGGTGTGTGTGGGTGTGTATGTGTGTGTGTAAAGGCATGGTTTCTATTATATACTCCCTCTTATTAAACCTTCAATTTTCTCCCCTCAGTTTGGGAGGCAGATCTGGATAGTGAACTACGCTGTTCTCAAGCAACCAGCTCTGAAACAGTCTTAAGTTATATAAAGATGTCCCATATGAAGCAAAAGGTATACTCATCTGCAAACCAGATATTATATGCTGATAAGGTTCAATTCCCTTTTTATAAACCTCACATGGTGTCTTCATACACTTTTCAATACAGGCTGAATAAATATCATACACACCAAAGAAACAGCCCACCCAAAATGAAATGAATATTATACAAGGACTGGTAAACCTAACCAAAGTTGTAATCTATATTACACCGATTGAAGATGGACACCAGGCAATGGTGTTGTAAGTACTGGGAAATCTATTTTAAGTTTGTAATCCATAGCAATGGCTGGCACCCAACTAGGGTCTGCTGATCATCATTTTGTCCCAGCTTTAAAATTCACAAGTATGTTGACTTTGTATCTGTTATCACAGTGGTTAACAGAAGGAAACCTATTCTATGTATGCTGTAGTACTATTCAGAGGTCCCATAAAACTTAAGATCCACATTTAACATCTAGAAGGATACTGTCTCTGAAGAGCCTGTTATCACATTAAATGTAGTGAACATCAGGTGAGATGACAGAAAAAAGAAAAGTCTACGAACAGCCTGCTTATATTCTTTAACACTGGAAGCACTTGAGAGTTCACCTTTATTTAAGTTCATGAATACGTAATGAATCTTACAGGTTGTGTCAACCTAAATATGGTAATCAATGAACAAACCTCAAGCATCTATTCGCCCCGATTTTTAACTCCTTCTTGTATGGCTAGGATTCCCCAGAGTTCTCACCCATCCTCCAAAACTTCTTTCTTGACAGATCACAAATGGGAAAGTTGAGTATTTCTCCCCTGCTTTTATTCTTTCCAAGTGTTCTGTTCACAGCAGCTCACCTCCCCCCCCCAAGCCAAAAGACACACTTGATAGACACATCAGTCAACACACACCCCTCCTCTCCCCATGTCCCACTCCACCATCTTTCTGGAAAACATCATGGTTAAACATTTAATTGCTACATTGTTATATTTTCTCAACAAAACCTCAATTTAAAAATCAACAACTAAATTGTCTCTATTGCTACTCCTGTACCTTCCAAGAGCATTCCTCTACTCATAGTAACTTATATTAATGTTACCTATTCTTGGATCTTTGTTAATGATGACAAAGGATGCTAATTACCGGACTGCTAGTTATTAGACCAGCCCTGCCAGACCCCCATCAGCCTGTCCTCCAGGACAAGAGTCCTGCTCAGATTGGGAAGTTGCTCCCCCGCACATCATTTAAACTAAATTCCCCGAAGTATTCATATTCCAGAAGGACTACCATAGTTTCCAAAATATGTTTTACAGTTATGTGTCCTGAGCAAGTACAGTAGAAAATGTTTATTTTTGAGAACTCCATCATACATGTCCCTCCCACAAGCTTCATACAAATTAGGCAGATTGATGGGTGGATACGAATTAGTTTTCCCTTGAACATGAAAACCAAAAGCCAAAATCTTTCCAAGACTTATGGGTCAACTGCTGATTTTGTGAATTCAACAAAGCCTCTGAAGTACTGATATATAACAATTTCTTAATGTAGAAAATACTGGTTTTCAATCTGGATGGCCCCTTATAGAAAAATAAATAAATGAAAGGAAACAAGAAACCTGGGCAAATGAGAAAGATCCAACTTTAAAAAAAGTTTTCCTCTTCCAATTATGCAAGTTACAATGAATCAGCTACATTGTGTCCACCTGCTGATTAAGCAAATTTAAGAGGGTATAAAACTGTGCCACTTTCTACCAATCTGCTCCATAAATGTTATTAGAAAAAAATGAAAATCTTTTTTAAAGCCATAGGAAAGAGAAGTGTTGTGCAAGCATGACTATAAAATATTAGTATACCTTGAAGGTGTTTGGAACATTTACTGCTGATTTGATAGTTCTACTCATGGAAATCTGACATTAACTTAACCAATGCAAAACCATAAACGAAAGACTCCCAAATTGTCTGTAGCTCTAGAGATGCACATTGATTCATTTAACAGCAAAACTCTGCTGCAAAGCCTTCTTGCACTGGGGAAGATATACAGATGGCGCTGGAAGCGAAGTGGGGAGCAGTGGCAAGGGGGTGTCAACAGAATCCCAAAGATCATGCCTGTGCAATCCTAAGGTAGTTTTAATATTTTATTTTTTGTTTTCAAGTAGGGTTGTACATTTTTCTTCATTTTTCTGTTTTTGTAAACTGCTTTGAGGTGTATTTATTTTGTGAAAATAAAGTAAACATCATCTTAATGTTACATCAACCAAAGATGTGAAGTAGATTGGTGTTAGAAACTCAGAAATATTACTTAAGTGCAAAATGGCTCCTTAAACTGGGTTACAGTCACCAAAACAGAATGTCTAGTTGCCATTTTGGGGCCAGGTGGCTTGAAAGTCGTATTTTTCAATATGACTTTTTCCTTCCTGAAATTCTCTGATTGTGCAAATAAAATATAACTGAGGGTGTCTGGTGGCACCATTGCAGAGATATAGGGAAATTGTCCGTTAGTGCTCTTCTGTGAACTTCTAGTGCTATTGTGCTTCTAAGCCAGGCATCCCCAAACTGAGGCCCTCCAGATGTTTTGGCCTACATCTCCCATGATCCCTAGCTAACAGGACCAGTGGTCGGGGAAGATGGGAATTGTAGTCCAAAACATCTGGAGATCATTTATGACTATATTCTGCTGGTACAAGAGCTGGCATCACAGCACCATCAGATCAGCCTACTACTTGGCTGTGATTTGAAGCATGCTTTAAACAACCAAAATTCAGAGGACAAGGGCTGATATTTCAGATCACACTATTTTCTTCACACCTGTTTTCTAAAGTAAGTTTTGAGGAAAGAAATAAAGCAGCAAGTTGCTCTCTTTAGTCCCTCAGTTAACGCAGCCTGAAGCACAAACAATGAGAGTAAGTAAAGAAAAGTATTTTGATGTTTAATGTTTTATTATGTTTTTATATATGTTGGAAGCTGCCCAGAATGGCTGGGGCAACCCAGTCAGATGGGCAGGGTACAAATAATAAAATTAGTAGTAGTATCCTGTTTCCCCTATTTTAAGACGTAGTCATAAAATAAGCCATAGCAGGATTTTTAAGCATTCAAGGAATATAAGCCATTCCCCAAAAATAAGGCATAGTGATAGGCACAGCAGCTTTGCTGGTTGCGGCAGGAGGGGGGGGGGATAAGACATCCCCTGAAAATAAGCCATAGTGTGTTTTTGTTTTTAAGGAAAAATAAATATAAGACGGTTTCTTATTTTCGGAGAAACACAGTAGTAGTAGAGGGGGGTCAGGGATCAACATGATAAATGTTACATTTTAAGGAGACTACAATCCTATGTATGTTTTCTAATGGGTAGATCACATTCTACACGGTTATACTTTACATAAACAGGATTGGACTGCAATTCTCCTTTCAAATCATGACAACCAATCATTGAACACAGACACTGATCTTCCTAACAGAAATGTATACATACCTAAGAACTACATAGAAGAATAGTCCACAGATTAGTAGTTTGCTGAATTATGTAGGAACATAGCACAATTGTAAAAACAACAACAACAACAACAACACACACACACACACACAAAAGTATATTGCACGACACAGTTACGTTTATCACACAAATGTAAGCATAGAATCTCTGGGCAAATTGTGCATATCAACAGCAGCCTAAAAATAAGTCAAAGTACTGCAGCTGCCGGTTTTATGTGCACAGAGCCAATACTATTTACACATTCTGTTTAGTATTTGGTTAGTTAGTGTCCCCTACCCTAGTCTAATGGATTCAGCGTACATTACACAAAAAATAATTTTAAAACAAAACTTTTCACTCCCCCCAAAAGCCTGCGGGCTCACAAACTCCACCTTCTCATCTTAAGTGTGCATTAGTATATCAACTTTAATAGGATGCACACATTAGATGGTGAAAGAGTAACAATGACAAATTAGCCTACATTTTTGTTGTCAGGCCAAAAATCAACAACCCACCCACCCACTGAAGAATAATCTCCCCTTCAAAAGACAAACGATATTTTGCAGAGCAATATATGTTCAGATTGGCTGTCATTAATTTTATATCAAAATGAATGTTAATAAAAGTAGTCCTGTTCCTTGCTTTATAAAGCAAATTACTAGGATCACCTCTACCTGCATAGACTGAAACACTGCTAAATTACATTTCTAATGCACACATGCACACTCCTTTTTATTAAAAACAACCACCTCCTAAGAGGATTAGGGCTTTTTTTAAGTATAAGAATGTGCTCTGAAAAGTGTGAGACTAATAAAACACTCAGCCAAGTAAAATGCTTCCCAAAGAAAAGTACAACATAAGATTACATTTTGCTAATAAAAAATGCAGATGATGCCGTTGCCACATGCTTTTGGCAGTCCTTTTGTTAGCCACTGGAAGTCCCAGCACAATACATGAGAAATAAAAGTGACACCTGTTTCAAGCAACCATCTGTCCCTCACCAGCTGAAGAAACCAGAGTCTTTCCACCTAATCTTAGATCTTCAAAATCCCGAGCTACACTGCACCTGGGAACCTTTGCACAAATACTGCTCACATCCACCAGTGCTTAAATCCCATAAATAATGTCATCTATTGATTAATGTACATGTTGGGAAAATATTACTTTTGAACATAAACATGCAGTTTTCTCCCTTTATTCTTAGATAAGATGAATAGCATCATTCATAATTAAAAAATGCACTTTGGGGTACTTAAACTAAGCATTTATTCCTCTGGCAAAGAACCCAACTTAAAAAAAACCAACAACAGCATGCTAACTTCTTAATAGTCGGTTTGAAAGTTTGTTTTAGTTCCTTAAAAATTTCTGATTAATTTATAACTTGTCAAATTAAATGCAAGACAATTTCCCTCAAAATCAGCATTGAAAATAAATAACTTAAATACTTTAAAAGCTTGTTCTTTTTGTTTGTTTCATGTCAGTCTGCTGCTGTTAAAACTCATTTCTGATCATAAGCTGACACTGATAGTTTGACAAAGGTGACCTGCTCTTAGCAGGAATATTAGAGATAGGATGTGGGCCACTTGGTGGACTTCAAAGTCCAGTGGGGGACCTTTCCAGAAGGGGTCAAGTCCTTACGTTATGATTTTGCAGACGTCATACCAAACAGGCACAGGACTGGACTATGTAACAAGTTGGCTCAGTTTAAAATAAATAAATTCTTAGAATTTATAAGCATAACAAGTTTGATGTTTTGATAAGAATAAATTAGTTAATCACATTGCTGGTTTAACTTGTAGGTAAACATATACAAAGTTGCATTTGGAGACTAAAATAAGGTTTGCAAGGGATTGGCTGTCAAAATTAAAATTTGGAATTTATACAGCAAAACAATTTGTTGTTAAACATTGATAGAACTGTGTTCTGTATCTAGGAAAGAAGTTAATCTGAATTTAGAATTTAAAATTTAAGAGCATATTAAACACAGATATAGCAATGGCTCCTTTTATGTGCCCCAACGACAGAGAAAGACAATTTAGGATGGAAGTCCAAGGCAGAACATTTATGCAGGGAAGCTAAACTGGAAGCAAGCACAATAGGTGTGTTTACTCTTTACATGTTGCAGAAGTTAAGATTAGGCACTTAAAATAATAACTTCTTTCTTTCTTTCTCTTTTTCCTTCTTTTGGTGCATGATTAAATTTTGAAGTTTCTTACATCTTCTGATTTTGATCCCATAACTCTATTGTTTTGGGTTTTTTTTTTTTAAAAAAAGCAGGGAGCAGGAAGGGGTAGGTCTAACAATGCACTACCAAAAGTGACTATTCAGACAATGGCAGTTCAGTTCTGAGTTTAGCCATGACACACTCACTTTCTCCAACTTGTCTTTCAGAAGGCAAGTACAGTGGTACCTTGACTTACGAAGTACTCGACTTCCGTATTTTTCGAGTTACGAGCAGCAAAAACGGCCACACGCTTACATTTTTTCCCAACCTCCAAAGGGAAACTGTGGCGCTTTTAGATGCGGTTTCCTCAACTTACAAAGTTTTAGATGCGGTTTACTTGACTTGCGAATGTTACCGGTTTTTTTGTTTGTTTGTTTTTATTAATAATCTTTATTTAATTTACATAATTACAACCAGGTATATTTCGCTTACATCAATATTTCACCAACTTTGTTTTATACATAACGGAATCCTTCAAAACTTAGAAGGGAAAAGGGGGGGAAAAGGGGGGAAGGAAAAAAAGAATAGGTATAAAAATAAAGAAAAAAGGGAATTTGCATTAAGTATATAACAAATATTATAACGGATATTAAAATATGGCTTCCACTCTGCCTTCGATTGCCTTTTTAAAGACTTGTTTTCAATTTGCACGGTTTATCTTTCTTTACGTTTAAATCCATAAATCCATTGTTAAACGCTTACTTTACAAATGTATTGTATTTCATTTTCATACTTATGTCAATCCAACTCGTCCACTCCGTATATTTGTCAAATTGATTTCTTAACTAAAACATTGAACATCCGGTTTTTTGTTTTAAGGGGAAGCCGCTTTTTCAACTTCCGAAATTTTCGACCTACGAAGCGCCTTCGGAACGGATTATCTTCGTAAATCGAGGTACCACTGTATGTATATAAACTACAGCCCAAATTAACATGCAATCTACACCCTGTTGGAAGCCACCCAGAGTGGCTGGAGCAACCCAGTTAGATGGGTGGGGTACAAAAAATAAAGTATTATAAAGTATTAAAGTATTATAATAATTATCATCATCATCATCATTGACTAGATGAAGACCAAGTTGGTATCTTTATTTAGCTATCAAGATCTCTTGGACTTGTTTGAGTCCATTCATCGTTGGTCCAACCTCCTACAGGCACTTAGCACAATCCCCACACGTAGAGCCAAGTACTTCACAATCAATCTGTTGCACTCATACAATCCCACTCACTCCCCCTCTTTCCACATCCTCCTAGTTTCATTAGCTTTACACCTCCTCAGTATGGTGGCAGTCAGTGTTCTTTGGAGAACAGATTTTACTCAAGAAGAGTCAATCTGGCCCTAAGCATACCGTATGTAGCAATATACCTTGCATTTACTTAATGGGTTAACTTAAAACTGAAATTCGAGTCTTAACTAAAATCTCATATTCTTATGAACACAGGTTGTATTCCAGCAGCCTCCTGGCACAAGCAGAAGAGACTTCTGCCAGCACAAAAGTACTTGCCTTTCCACTCCTTCCAACCTCCCAAATCTGCTCCAGATTTGTGCAATGTTGGATTATAACGACCAAGACTGTTTCATCAAACAAGGAAAGTTAAAATCCCTTCAATTTTCTAGATTTATTTATTTTTACTATTTAATCCAGCAGAAGAAATGGTAGAAGGGACGTTAAAGGAGCAAAAAATGATAACAAACAGGACAGCACTTCAAATGATAAACATTAAACTGTTGCACCCTGAACATTTTCAAAAGATTTTTTTGAACCTTATGAAGTCCACCACATAGACTATTTATGCCAAATTGAATGTGGCTAGGACGAAGCATCTTGATTTAAAGTGGTTACATTAAAGTTTTATAATGGTGGGGTGCTGTTTGATCGCTCCCTGACCTATAACGAGTGCTCTCAGGCTTGTATATTACCGGTATACAATATTATTCTACATTATTCTACCTTTTTGAGTCAGTACTTTGTATTTAATGAAACACTAACATTTCCAGTAATTCAATCACACTGTTAATCCTTTTTGAAAATGTATAACTTGGCATTTACATGACGCCTTTTCCCCCAGGCTCAAGGTGACTTTTAGCCATCTTTAGCCGAGAGCCACATACCTTGTCAATCATTTTACTAGCTTCGCAAGTCATAGCCCACGAATACACTTACATTTACTATACGCAAACATACTCATGCAAAATATCTGATGCACACTTAGAGCTGTGGGAGGTGGTTAAGAGGAAGATTTTGTAAACTGCCTTGGGAATGCTGGTTGACCACTGAAGGATAAAACTTATCTATTATTACTAATTATTATATAACTGATTTGTTACCCAATACATAATGTCTCTAGGCAACTAACATATACAATTAAAAAAACCCTATCACATTTAACAAAAAGAGAATTATAGAAAAAAACCACAGACCAACAATAAGCATGATGATCATATTCCCTCCAAAGCCTGTGAAAAAAATAAATTTTGAAAAAAACTCTAATTTACAAAAGCACCCCAACATGCAGAAAACTCCTACACACCTTATGCGACAAAGCAAGTAACTTTTTCTACCATAGGTTTGATGCATGTTCAGTCCAATGTAAGCTCAGCAATCTTTAAAATGTATGCATGCACAACTTGCATTGGCTTTTCACATGAATACTGTACATGTCAGTTATTCAATAGACTGTATTGACTTCACAAAATACCAGTAGCAATTTTCTAGAATTAAGTGGCCATGTGAATCCAAAGATATAGCAGATACCGTGTTTCTCATATTATAAGACATGTCTTATATTTATTTTTTCCTCAAAAAAACACACTATGGCTTATTTTCAAGGGATGTCTTATTTTTTTCCTCCTCTTCCTGCCGCGGCCGGCATTGCTGCTGCGCCTATCACTATGTCTTATTTTCGGGGTATGGCTTATATTCCTTGAATGCTTAAAAATCCTGCTATGGCTTATTTTATGGGTATGTCTTAAAATATGAGAAACAGGGTAGGATAATAATGTAAACTTTCTCTCATAACCATTGTCAAGTAAAAGATAATTTAAACACAGCAAAGTCTAGAACAGGGGTAGGCAACCTAAGGCCTGGGGGCCGGATGCGGCCCAATCGCCTTCTCAATCTGGCTCGTGGAAGGTCCAGGAATCAGTGTGTTTTTACATGAGTATAATGTGTCCTTTTATTTAAAATGCATCTCTGGGTGATTTGTGGGGCCTGCGTTTTTACATGAGTAGAATGTGTGCTTTTATTAGAAATGCATCTCTGGGTTATTTGTGGGGCATAGGGATTCGTTCATCCCCCCCCCCAAAAAAATCTAGTCTGGCCCACTACATGGTCTGAGGGACGGTGGACCGGCCCACGGCTGGAAAAGGTTGCTGACCCCTGGTCTAGGAGAATATTCGTACTATGGTGCTTGAGTATACAGTTCTGCAAGCCAATTATACATTAGTTGGGTGGTGCTGGAACAATTAAGTATTAGTCTATCCTATGCTCCAATTTACAACAAATCTTTAGGATCAGGCTTTTAAGACACATACCTTGCTTTTTATTTATACCACATGGAAAAATCCTTTTAAAATATTGTGAACATGAAGAGAGCACCAGTGCCTAAAATCCAAAGTTTTAATGAGGTTATAACACCAGATGAATTTAAATCCATCCTTAATCACACTTTTTCAGCTATGTACTCTAAGCTGCACATATCTTTAAAAATACCAACTGTTCTTGTCAGGACCGGCTAGCATAACATCTGCTATTCTGCTGGATAAGTCATTAGGAATATACAAAAGTATAATGAATATACAGGAACAATTTTTAAAAAGTACGGCAAGTAGAAAACAATGTGTTAAATAGTACTTGCAAAAGAAATAGAGGGGGCAATAACAGAATCACCATAATCAAACCCTAAATGTTCATATAGTTTCTCAACAAGAAGGCCCAAAATGTCTACTAACATTCTTTTTCCTGCCCAAACGAGCAGCTCCCCAAAATCAAACTCACTTATGAGAGATCAGTAACCAAACTGAGGTCCAAAGTACCTTTAAGCATCATGGCAGTGGTGCAGAGCTTCACACAGAGAGGGATTTTCCATCCATAAAGATGTATGCAATTGTCATAGGTATGAGCTTTCGTGTGCATGCACACTTCTGTATCTGAAGAAGTGTGCATGCACACAAAAGCTCATACCTATGACAAACTTAGTTGGTCTCTAAGGTGCTACTGGAAGGAATTTTTTTGTTTGTTTGTTTCGATTACGTCAGACCAACAGGGCTACCTACCTGTAACTTGAAGTATCAGTAACAAGTATGGCTATGGCTACCGAACCTGTCATTAGAAGACACAAATATTCCATTCCCCCCCCAACCCCAACCCCCCAATCTGATTAGTTGGTGAATTGTTGTGGGTGGGGAAAGGGTTCCCTCCTTGAATTATCAGATCATAAGGTATCTTACTAAACTTTCCAGACTAGACAAATATCCTACCCTATTGCTTTCTGCCTTTGGAAGACTAATCTCTCGCTGATCAAGGACCGCACTGTTATATTAAATGTGCTAGAGAGAAGACAATCATCAGATCCGTTTCCTAGCTATAAACATCTAAAATAAGACAACAGGTGGATGCAACGAATAGGAGGAATGAAGAAAATCACTGTCACCCTAAAAGACTATAAACAGGTAAACTATATTCTGAAGTGGCTTTATTTTCTGCACAAGCAAAATAATTGTATTCAACATTCACATGTTAATGTGTAATAGGAGAATGATGTATTGTTTCTTCTGTTCAATCTTCATTGAATTATCATGTACCTTTAGCATAGCAGGTGTAAGATATGTTTATGGAATAAAACTATGTGGCACACAAATCTCAATTCAGAAATAGTCCCAGCTTTACCAAAGCATCAATTATCTAACCTAATCTGCTCTGCACTTGACAATTCAAGGAATAATAGACACTGCCACATTCTTCAGGGGTTGCTCTGTCAAATAAATCAATATCTTTCTGTTGGCACTGCTACAAACAACAACTAGTTCCATGCAGGTTTCACAAATGTGAGGAATAACAATTATTAACAATTAAATTACAGGAATCCAGTTAGGAAACATTAGCACCAATCCAAAAAGCATAATAATAAAAGGCAGTGAAGTAACAAGACTTTTCATGTCATTAGTATCCATGAAGATCAACACAGAAGTAAGTCCTATTTAACTGAGTTAAATTGAGCATACACGCAGGTACAGGCACTTATAGTCTAAATAACACATTGACTCCAGTGACTAGCATTACTCATTGAAAGGTGATTTGGGGCTACAGTATATTAAAAGGGAGTGGGGTCAGGTGCAAAGTAACTGAACATCAACAAGCAGTTGCACTGAGGAACAGGCATCACATATGTTACCTTTCGTCCAGAAAGAAAAAGTGATTACCATATGCTCTAAGTATTAATCTGCAGATCTTAACTAGCAACAAGAAAATGATTAAATACACAGATATTTCAAGTTCAGAAGATTCATAATTCTTTATGGTTGATCAGTTTCAGAATTCGGGGGAATTAAAAAGTTGCAAGAAAAAACAGTAAGGTAAAGGACCATTAGGTCCAGTCATGACCGACTCTGGGGTTGCGCGCTCATCTCGCGTTATTGGCCGAGGGAGCCGGCGTATAGCTTCCAGGTCATGTGGCCAGCATGACAAAGCTGCTTCTGGCAAACCAGAGCAGCACATGGAAACGCCGTTTACCTTCCCGCTGTAGCGGTTCCTATTTATCTACTTGCACTTTTAGACGTGCTTTCGAACTGCTAGGTTGGCAGGAGCTGGGACCAAGCAACGGGAGCTCAGCCCGTCACAGGGATTCGAACCGCCGACCTTCTGATCAGCAAGCCCTAGGCTCAGTGGTTTAACGCAGTGTTTCTCAACCAGTGTGCCTCCAGATGTTTTGGGACTACAACTCCCATCATTCCTGACCACTGGTCTTGCTAGCTAGGGATGATGGGAGTTGTAGTCCCAAAACATCTGGAGGCACACTGGTTGAGAAACAGTGGTTTAACCACAGCGCCACTTGGGTCCCTGGGTAAGATACCACTAAAAACTACATTAATTAATAAATAAAATTTCTAGGTACATGTTTCCCCCTCTCTTTTCTTCATGCCCATTTTTAAGAAGTCTCATAAATAAAATGACATTTATTTTCTTTACGTGAGTGCCCTCTAATCTCATGGCACCAGTTAATAAAACATAAAATGCAGATTCTCTACCAGCCACAGACACACTCCAGGTGGGCAAGCTACAGTATAGCCAAGTTACGCACAGGCAGTAAATTTGGATTAAAACTCGAGCATGCAAAAGCTGAATTTCTGCCAGATTTCTCCCCATGAACCTGTGTTTCTGTAGTGAGGTGTTTAAAGCAGGAGCGCGATTTCCATGCGAATGACCAAGTCACAGGAGCAACTGCTCACCCCAAAGCCCAGAAGAGGTTAGAGAGGCAGCGAGGGGGGGAGGAGGAGGAGGAGGAGGACCAGGAGAGAAAAGTTCACACAGAGCCTCGCAACCCCGACGGGAGCCCCAGGCCCACACGCCAGTTCCGAGAGAGAGGGGGGGGGTTGGGGCTGGCTGAATCCGAAGCGAGACCCGGAGGGAGGGAGATGCGGACCGCCCGCCCGCTGCACCTGACTCCCCCCGCGACACCACCATCTCGAATGGGCAAACAGCAGGCAAGTCCCAAAGGGGGGGGGTCTGCATTGCCGCTAGTGGGTTTTGGGGTTTTTTTGCAAACCCCACAGAGTGTGGTTTAGTTTGTGACCTTACCCCCCCTCCAAAAAAAGCCACCCCAAAGCAGCAGGTCGAAGCAAACAAAAAGCTCTGCCCCCCGCGCCCCCTCCCCACTCCTCCGGTGGGGGAGGGGGCGCCGCCGCGAGGAGGACGCCAAGCAGGCCGGGCGGGGGGGGGGGCGCCGCCACGGGGATTTCTCTTCTTCCACGCGCGTCGCTCTCGCGGGGCAGCCGGTCTCCCCCCCCTCCCCTCCCCGGGCAGAGCCAGGCCGGGAAAGGGAGGGGGAGGGGAGGGAGGGGGGACGCGAGGCGCATATTCACCTGGGCTGAGGGGGGCTGCCGGGGCGCCGCCGCTGCTCGGGCTGCTGGTTGTGGTGGTGGGCGAGGCTGAGGCGCCGCGGGGTGAGGAGGAGGAGGAGGAGGAGGACGGGGGTGAGGAGGAGCCGCGGCGGGAGGAGGAGGAGGAGGCGGCGGCGGCGGCGGCGGAGTCGGAGCGGAGCCGTTGTTGTTGGTGGGTAACAGTCGCCAGGACTACGGTGACTATGGCGCCTGGCTCTCAAGGCAACCGTTGCTATAACTCACAAAAGGGAGAGAGACCCACAGAGGGAGGAGACGAGCAGGCGCCGGCCCAGCCTCGCACGCCGGAAGAGGCGGCGCCTCGGCCCTGACGGACAGCCCGCCGCCCACTCCCGGGCCAGAGACGCGGCGGGGAGGGGGCTCGCCCGGCGCATCACCGCGCCTGCGCGAGTCCGGACCCGGCGGCGGGGGACCGTTGGCCCGCGCGGCGCCTCGACTCGGCCCGGCCGCCTCCTCCTCCTCCTCCTCCCTCGTCGCGCTCGGACGCCCGACACTCCCCCCCCCGCGCGCGAGCAGGGAGGGGCCGCGACGCCTCACTCCCGCCCGCCCGCGTGGGGGAAACCTGTCTGTCGTCACTTCCGGCCCAGGGGGCTCGGCAGGAGGGGGAGCGAGGCCAGGGCGGCGGCGGGGCCCGGATGTGCAGCAGCGCTGCTGAGGCGGGAGGTCGAGGAGGAGAAGCGCCGAGTTCGCGCCTCGCCGCTCCGTCCGCGCGCGCTCCCCTCTGAGGGAGGAAGGCCGGCCTGGTTGCCTGGCGGGGGGGGGGGGAGGGCGGAGAGCGGCAAAGGGGTCCCCGGCGGCGGAGGGCGAGAGGCCTCGGGGTCCCCGGCGGAGAGAGGAAGGCGCGCCCGAGGTGAAGAAGGGTTCTCTTGGGAAAGGGCCCCCCTCGGGGCGGACTGAGGGCTCCGCTCCCACGGCCAGGCCCAAAGGAGCCCTTGCAGCAGCTCCCCGTCAGCTTCCTCCTGTGCTCCTGGCCAGGGAATGGCATGGTCAGCAGGACAGCGGTCCCTTGGTTTCCAAATGACTTAGTGGCCGAACTAATCGGCTCCCAAACCCCGCAATCCCGGAAGTGCGTGTTCTGGTTTGCAAACTTTTTTCGGAAGCCAAACGTCCGGCGCGGCTTCCACATGCCTTGGTTTTCGAACGGGTTGGGGAGTCGAATGGACTCCCAGAACGGATTAAGTTTGAGAAGCAAGGTCCCCCTGTGTTTCCTTTGGATTGTGGGTGGAGGTCCCCAAGGGGGGAGCTGCTCCAGATCAGAAAACGTGGACTCTGAGAAGAAGCCTAGCCAAGAGCCTTGGTCATTGGGGTACACAGTAGAGGTTTGTGTTAATGTGTAAGTAGACCTGAGCATCTTTGTGCCTAAGTGGCACATGACACCTCTAAAACAAAACTCATTTTGCCGCGCAAGAAGATAAACTGCCATGTCTGCGGTGATTTTTTTCTTACCACACAGCATAACATGCCTACAAGAAACCAGTCTGCCGGAAGGAAGGCAGGACTTGCTTAGAATCTGGTAGAATTTTTTCGCCTCGGTTGGAAACTCCTGGCACACAGAGAGGCTGGTTTACTTTGTTTCTGAAATATATAGCCCTCAAAAAAGAGCAAGCTGGAGTAGCTCTTTAACAAAGAAGTTGTAAACGGCATTATTGATGCCTTGGTTTTATACTGTGCTCCAATCTTCTCATCTGACTCAATTCCTGTTCCCCTCTAAAAACGCAAGCTAAAAATATCCCGCTAGATCTCCTTGGCCCTTACAGCTCGGGCATCACTCCCCAATAGCAAATACGAAGCCGGGGAGAGGAGCGTTTCCCTCTGTTCCATAAAACTAGATAAGCAGCCTGATGCTCCAAAGAAGTGTCTGTCTGGAGCTGAGCTGGGAAGATCAGCACCAGCTGCACAGGGACAGCACTCCTCGTGGCAAGCAGATGTTGCCTTCAGGAAACTGCAATGATTCTGCCCCCACTCCCACCCCAGATTTTTCCTGAAATTATGAGGATATATGTATCTTTTTGCCATTTCCCCCACTACGTTTCTGATTCCACCTGTCCTTTTTCAGTTGAGCTGCCATTGTCTTTTAATCTTCTATTTTTGCATATTGTTGGTACAGTACAGACATATGCAACCTGTTCTCCAGGTCATGACACCTAACCAAATATATCATGTGTGATCCTCTATGACCAGATAGGAGTTGCAGAATATTAAATACACACCAGACTGTCAAGGAGATGAATATTTCACCTGTGGAAATTAATGTGTACTCAAAGCCAGTAAGTTGGGCCTGGGTCTCAAAAAATGTATATAGGTAGATGCCTTATACTGTGTCAGACCATCGTTCCATTTAGCTCAGGGTTGTTCATTCTCCAGGCTTCCTGCCCTACCTGGGATTTGAACTTGCATGCAGGTGCCCTAAAACTTAATCCAGTCGTTCTCTTGCTGTAGCTCGTAAAGGTAAAGGGACCCCTGACCATTAGGTCCAGTCGTGTCCAACTCTGGGGTTGCGCGCTCATCTCGCATTATTGGCCGAGGGAGCCGGCGTATAGCTTCCAGGTCATGTGGCCAGCATGACAAAGCCGCTTCTGGAAAACCAGAGCAGCACATGGAAATGCCGTTTACCTTCCCGCTGTAGCGGTTCCTATTTATCTACTTGCACTTCGACGTGCTTTCGAACTGCTAGGTTGGCAGGAGCTGGGACCAAGCAATGGGAGCTCACCCCGTCACAGGGATTCGAACCGCCGACCTTCTGATGAGCAAGCCCTAGGTTCAGTGGTTTAACCACAGTGCCACCTGGGTCCCATTAGCTGAGAAGTTATTTCATCATTTCAGTAAACCTGAGTGCAAACCCTTAACTCCAAAAATAAGCCTTTCATATCATTAGTACCAATGCAGCAATACAGAAAATACATGACCATAAAGGGAATTTAAGCATTATGGGTTGTATCTAAGTTAATGGACCAAAGTTAGTCATGTCCATTCATTTAAATGGGTATACTATGAGCAGGGCTAACTTTGGATATACTGTAACTGTTTTCCTTCCAATTTTATGGTTCTCTTGAACTTTTGAGGCAAGTAGCTAGGGGAGGAAATATTTAAATTTTAAGAACAATTTCATGTTTGTAGTTTCAGCAGAGCAAACAGAAATTGAGATAAAAGCTTTAATATTAAAATGTTATAATTTCTAGCATATGATTTCTAGCAGTGCATACAATTAACCTTTGAAATAAACTAAGGGCAGGCAATGATTTCATGATTACTTGAATGTTTCAGTTAAACCTTTTCTCAGACAATACAGACACATTGCTTTTACAAAATAAAAAATATTTTGGAAATTATAGGAATTATTTATATTATATTAATATATGAATTATAGTCTACTTCAGCGTTTCTCAACCGCTGTTGCCGTGAGACGCTGCCTGGTGTGCCGCGACGCGCGGCGACGAGAAGGGCGATTTGCATTGTCACGTGCCTGGCGGCCGCCAATAGTCAGCACTAACCCGCCGGAAAGCAATATTTCTCCTCTTTCCCAAAGCTCAGTGCAAACGAGCCTGGCAGCCGCCAATACACAGCACTAACCCACCGGAAAGCAATATTTGGCAAGTGTTTCTTACAGTCATAATTATAATATAGGGCGGCACAGAGTTAAATTTTTTAACTTTTTTAATGGTGGTGTGCCTCGTGATTTTTTTCACGGAACAAGTGTGCCGTGGCCCAAAAAAGGTTGAGAAACACTGGTCTACTTCACACGCAAGTGTCAAAAACCCAGTACAGATACTGGGGTGGTGCTGGGGTCTAAACCATCAAGCCTCTTGGGCTTGCCAATTGTAAGGTCAGCAGTTTGAATCCCTGCGATGGGGTAAGCTCCTATTGCTCTGTCCCTGCTCCTGCCAACCTAGCACACCAGTGTTCAAAAGCACACCAGTGCAAGTAGATAAATAGGTACTGGTGTGATGGGAAGGTAAACGGCATTTCCATGCGCTCTGGTTTCCATCACAGTGTCCTGTTGCACCAGAAACGGTTTAGTCCTGCTGGCCACATGACCCGGACTGCTGTCTGTGGATAAACACTGGCTCCCTCGGCCTGAAGCAAGATGAGTGCCTCAACCCTGTAGTTGCCTTTGACTGGACTTAACCATCCAGGGGTCCTTTACTGGGGTTTCCTTTTTCTCCTGCCTTTAAAGTAGTATTTGAAGCTTGTGCAGTATCTGACATTATAAGACTCAGGAAATGAAAAGCATAGTTAGCAAATCCAGGGAAATTAGAAAATGTAAGTAAATTGGTTTCACTTAAGGGATGCAAATAAATATAGACACAAGATCAAATTAGAAAATGCTTGCAGACTGACCTGCTAATAACTTTGATCTGACCTAATAGGTGTTTGTAAGCAAAGTCCTTTAAAACTCAGACCACATTGTTAGGGGCTGCCCTGAGAAGTGAAGTGTAATATTCCCATATGTGTTCTTTGCCATAGGTGAGTTTCTGCTATGGTTAAAAAAAAAAAAGTCGGTGGGTTTAAAAAGCAGAAAAGCATATCTCATGAAGCACAGTTAACAAAGAAACAGAAGACAGTTTTCCTGCCACTTAAAAATATGGCCACTCAGTTCAGGGAAGATGAAAGGAAAAGACAGCAATATTGTCTCAAAAACATGGGCCATTTTGGCAACCACACAAACTGATCAGGCAGACAAATAACTGAGTAGAATTGAAAGTGAACTCTACTCAGAGGACAGGAGATTTTAGCATTATATTATTTTTATGTATATTTCTGACGGGCATCAAAGAATTATTCTGGTGGATACAACCCTGTCTTAAATCTAATATGGGGTGTTAGGGGAGGGGTAATACCTTGTGGGGGATACATCATGCTCCTTCAGTGGTAGTTTGTCCACCTGTGGCTCCTAGAAGCTGTCAGCATGCAACAGGGGCCACATCCCGGGAACAGCTTTGGCCAGCCAGCTAAACCAGGTGAGGGGAGCTGATGGGTCTCAAACCCTAATGGAGTTAGGCCTTCCACTGCATGCAATCACAGACTTTGGCAGATGAGACCAAGAGGGGGTCCAACAGTCAAGAAGGTGGTTTCTGCACATGCCGTAGAGGGAAGTGAGGGGCAGATGGGGCTCATCAATCTGGGTAGGAAGCCCATCTAGGAGAAGGGGAACACTGGTTGTGAACCTCCGTTGAAGAAAAGGAGTTAACTACACAAATCAGGAGCAGAGTCCCTAAGCCAGTTGGATGGTGCCTTGTACACTTGATTCCAGCAACTGCAGCCAAGCTGGTGGCCAAACGTCTTGCTCTGCTTTCCTTGGGATCATGTCACTTTGGTGCTGCTAATGCAGTGGTTTGACTTCGCCCCCAGATGCACACTTCGTTGTTTCTCAGGACAGACGGATGCCAACAACCATTTTTGTTAATTCTGCTCCCAGCTAACTGAGGAAGACCAATGATTCAGTAGCACTAGATCATCTTGTGTGGAAAATATCTGCTTCACCAGGCTTTATATCAGATGGTTGCCAGCCTGATCCACACCATCTGCACTGGCAGAGTCTGGCTTCATTATGGGCCACTGTTGGTGTCTTGAGTCCTTTCCTGCGCTGTCCCTGTCAGCAGAGATAATTTGTCCTGTGACTCTGCTTCCTGATTCTGTTTGTCTTGGGAGCCACGAGTGCCCACAGCATTTAATGTCAGATGCAATAAGCGATTCTAGTGAGTCATTTTAAAACATCACAGAACATGCTGTTGGTGCAGTAGCACTGTGAGGACACTCTGCTGGCACTCCTACAGGAAGAGAATATGCCAGTGCAGATATTTAGGTCTGGGGTGTAAATTAATTTAAAATCCACAATTTGCATCTTAACTAGTGTATGAATCCGGCTGCACAACAACTTTAAAAACAGGCAAGCATTATTTTATTTCGGATATGCAGTGCAATTTCTCCTGTATAATAGAACACATTTTTAAAAATAATAAATGAAATTACTTTTTTTTTAAAAAAAATTGTGTTCAATTCTACAGAAAAAATGCATTATATATCTGATATAAAACTGCTGAAGGAGCTTTGAACTTTGGACTTCTGGTTTATAATGGTGGGGAGTCGAATCAACCCAAGAGGCTTGGGCTCACTACACTGATTGGGCACTGAAATTACAAGATAACGTCTATATTTCAGTTCAAGGTGTTTGATTTTCAATTCAGGGTTGCCTTATTTGTCATTGCTGATACATGACACCATAATTATAGTCTTCGTTTTAAAATGTGGTATCATTCTTCACCTAGAAAAAATAACCTTTAAAGAAAGAACTCTCATTTCAGCTGAAGATTGATGTAAGACAAGCAGTGCTAATGTGAATAATAAAGATTTGATATAAAATAGTAGTTCCTGACAAAAGATTTTAAGTGAGGTTAATTATTAAACATGCCTGTCAGGGTTTGGAAAAAAGAGAGGGAAAAACACCAACCCTGCATGTAACTCTTTGTGACACTAAACCTAATATTCAGTGAGAAAATTAAAGATGGGTACAGAAAACAGTCCCCAGAATGTATTTTCATAGAAATTAGTGCAGGCAAAGCAGAGTGGCCAGGAACAAGAAAAATGCCATTTGTTGTGATTTAGTTCTGCCAGGGTGAGGAAAACTTGCATGTGAAACAACATCACCAGGAGGGAAAGCCTTAGTACAAAAATAATGAAAAAGAAAAGGAGAAACTGGTTCTCCAAAGTGCCAGCTATTAATGTTTATTGTAGCTCAACACGTTTTGGAACGGAATGTTGCTGTGTATCTGGCACCATATGGAAGACTTCCTTTGCCAGAAAGGCAGCAGCATTTATGTCAGCTCCTTGGAAAGTCTTGGGTTCCTCCTCAAGAAGAAACTTCAGTTCTGAAACATGTCGAGCTACAATAAACACTCATAGCTGGCACTTTGGAGAACTCGCTTCTTTTGTCCTTCCTTTTGGTTCCTGTGCCTCCGTCTTTCTTCTTAAAATCCTTAAGCCACCCATCTAGCTCTTGTTTGGGTCTCCTGTTCTCCACATTTCTCTTCTATTGCTCTTAACAAATTCTGGCTTGGGGTCCTGATGGACCTCTTTTCTCCCTCCGCTCATCACAATCGGTTCCAGGGTGGGTTGCATTGTCCATTTTATGACTCTCTTTCTTTTCTCTCTAGCAAACGGACTGTCTTTTTAATTCCTGATGTAACAGAGCTGCAGAATCTGCCAATATGCTGTTGGGAAAGGACTGGGTCTGTCTGTCTGTCTGCAGCAGAAAGAAGTACTAAATAATCTGTTTCCAGACAGATGGGAAGTTGGGTGCTGGAATAGTTTCCACAGCTGCTGCTGTCTTTCCCCTGGCTCTAGAGACAGGCCATCCTGTAAGAGTATCTCCTGGCAGATCCAACATCTACCATTTCAGTTCTGAAGCAATTCTGGCCATTAAACTGGTTGCAGAAAGTTCATTGCTTCAGGTTTTATTTTTTCTTGTTCATTCATTTCTGCGTCTCCTTGGGACTGCCCCAGATTTTATTTTATTACAAAGCAAACATACTGTTCTCTTGTATGTTTTAATATAATGATACAAAAAAATAAACATTCTATTGAATATTCTCTGACATATAGTGTCACATTCTGTGATAAAATAAAGGCAAAAAAGAGAGTTTAATCAAAAGATTTTTTAAATAATATCTGATGTTGGCCCATTTGATTAAATCCATCTACTTCATTTCTTAGGAAAACTACAAAGATATTGGTTTACTTAGCGAAACAGTTAATTTCAATGCATTATTATCTTTTCACTGTGTGTCAAATAATTTTTCAGTTCATACCTAATAATTAAAGTGTGCTTGCAGACTGAAAAGGGAGTGTGTGAAATGGTGCCTTTATTACAGAGCAAATTTGCTCCACTAATATCATTAGTATCTTGTGCTGGAAACCTTTGAAAGGTGTTCACATGGAAATCTAGGCAATAAAGGGTAAAGAACGGTCAGAAAGTTCAGGCAATGGACTGGATCTTGGAATCTTGTTCTGCAATTAGGTGTGCTGAATGCCAGTGATGGGGAAACTGGCCCTCCAGATGAGGTTGGACTACAACTCCCATCATTCCTGACTGTTGCTCATGCTGCTGGCTGGGGCTGGCAGATGAGGGTGTTCAGCAAATTGCCTATCCCTGATGAATACCAATGATGATCATTTACCATATGATATCACCGCTGTGCACATATAACTACTTGGCAAGCTGTGTGTAACTATTTGGCAAGCCATTTGCATCAGCCTTCTGAGTAGTGAGAAGCATTTGGGGGAGCAAGGAATTGGCACACTTGCCATCACCAGTTGGAAGGATGGTCACCTGACTGGCTCACCACGTGGCTGTATATATACTGTGCTACCGTAAATCTTTACTTGAACACAGTGTGCTCGTATTCACTTACTATCTGTGAAGAAATCTCACATATTTTACAGTCTGAGTAAGAGTAAACTCGTAAGTTCCTTTATCCAGTTGCATGGTGATTTTTCCAGTCAAACATCCCGGTGGTAAGATCTGCAGGGGCTTTTGAAAGCCTACACATGTTGGACAAAGGAACAGAAGCCTGGGTTTAAAAAAATGGATCCTGATCTGAGTGCTAAACGGTTAACCTTTTGCAAGATAGTTTCATGCAGATCTCGCTATGAGGATCAATAGCAAATTTTGCTCCATGTAAAAGTAATTACATCAATCCATTCCAAGAAGCTTTTAAAAATGACATTGGACTACAGTGGTACCTCGGTTTAAGAACAGTCTGGTTTAAGAACGATTTGGTACCTCAGTTTAAGGACAGTCTGGTTTAAGAACAATTTGGTTTGAGAACTTTACCTTGGTCTAAGAAAGGAATCCAAACAGTGGAAGGGTGCTGGGGGTGGGAGGCCTCATTAGAGAAAGTGCACCTCAGTTTAAGAATGGTTTTGGTATAAGAACGGACTTCAGGAATGGATTAAGTTCGTAAACCGAGGTACCACTGTACTTAGTTGTGAGGTGAGCATTTACACAAGGACATTTACCTTGCTCATAATTTAAATGAAGCAAAATCAATTCTGGCAGTGGTCAGAGAGGGCATTGCAATGGAAGGCATATTGTGAAGTCCTCTTCAGGGCAGCAGTTATGCAAACATTGTGAGAGAAGCATCTGCTATGCCTTCGTCCATGGGCATAGTTGTGGGGGGATGGAATGATAAACATATCCATTACTTCTATTGCGTCATAACATGACAGGTACACAGCTTGGGTGCAAACACACCGTAATAATATGGAGACGCTTTTAGAAGCGGCAGCTCCAGTGAAGAAAAAGGTTAAGTGTTCGCTTAGGTTTCCCCCTTTCCACAAGCAGCTTTGTTTTGATACTGAGCACCCACATAGGCCAGGATCAGCTGAAAGGATTCCTCTTGCCACTTTCAGGTTTATGGATCCACACGATGGTTCTTCAGACAACAAAATTTCATTCTCCCAAGGAGTTTTTCAGTTCTTCAGTCATGACTATGTTAAAGTGAGACACCTGCAGCTGCTGAACCAGCCAACAACTTTATTTTATGGTGTAATGATATGGTTAGATGCAAGATCCACAGACCCACACCCTGACTTCCTTCATGAGTTCATATATTCATCACATATATATGTATATATACCGTATATTCCGGCGTATAAGACGACTGGGTTTATAAGACGACCCCCAACTTTTCCAGTTAAAATATAGAGTTTGGGATATACTTGCCGTATAAGAAATACGACCCGGCGTATAAGACGACCCCCGACTTTTGAGAAGATTTTCCTGGGTTAAAAAGTAGTCTTATACGCAGGAATATACAGTGTGTATATATATAGGGAAAGGTAAAGGGGCCCCTGACCATCAGGTCCAGTCGTGTCCGACTCTGGGGTTGCGGCGCTCATCTCACTCTATAGGCCGAGGGAGCCAGCGTTTGTCCACAGACAGCTTCCAGGTCATGTGGCCAGCATGACAAAGCTGCTTCTGGCGAACCAGAGCAGCGCACGGAAACGCCGTTTACCTTCCCGCCGGAGCGGTCCCTATTTATCTACTTGCACTTTGATGTACTTTCGAACTGCTAGGTGGGCAGGAGCTCGGACTGAGCAATGGGAGCTCACCCCGTTGCAGGGATTCGAACCACCGACCTTCTGATCAGCAAGCCCTAGACTCTGTGGTTTAACCCACAGCGCCACCTGGGTCCCATATATACATATATATATATATATATATATATATATATATATATATATATATATTCCATCCATCCATAGAAGGGGCAGTGATTCTGCATTGCTGGCTCCTCTACCAATATTGCACAACACCCTTTAGCATCCATGCATTGTGCCTGCATATTTGAGCAAAGAAACTCATGTATGCAGAGCTCAATGGATGCAGATGTTCATGCTCAACACAATGGGGGGGGGGGTGGCGGCGACTTGGTGCTCCTCCATGGATACTGTGGCTAAATCGTGGCCCTCATGCAGTTGGACTGCAGCTCCCATCAGCCCTAAATTCTGACCACGCTAGCTGTGACTAATGGAGGACCCAAATGGGGGCTATATCCAGCTTTTGTATGCCTTGCTTTAGGCAACTGGAACACACAGAGTCTGTTCTTTAAAGGGATTCCTCCCATCCTTTTTTAAAAAAACTGGGTAATTAAAGCTGAATTCAATTAATTTTACCCATAAGGCCATTGAATCTTGTAGGCTTAGTTAACTGCCCACTATACTTACTATGCCTTTGGTATAGACCCCAACCCAGCATTGCTGCACCTGCAAGCTCCACCTCTATCTGGGACCTCTATGTATACATACACATTGGACCTCCAAGGTGTGGGGGCTGGCTGGCAGGTGCAGATGTGTTGGAGGTCAATGATTTCTCTCTGTTCACTGAACACACACATATACTGTATACATACATAATTTTAATGTATGCTGCCTTTCCAAAGCTAAGACCATGCCCAAGGCAGCTTACAACATGAAAATATTATGTAATTACAAACAAGAAAAGTAGTCAATAAATAAAACATCAAAAAGTACACAGCCAAATTAGATGATTTCCACATAAATCATGATCAGATCTAAAATAAAGATACAAAGAAGTAACATCAAAGACAGCAAGAGCCCCTTTCCCCAGCAACAACCCCTAAACAATGTCCCAACCCAAAAATCTGAACAGCAGCCTGAGCTTTCTTACCTGGAGTCAGTCAGGGCCATGACTTCTTCCTAAAACCCTTAATTTATAGACTGGCCCTAGTCGTCTGTCTATGCTAAACTCTACATTTCACAGCAGCCAAATTAGTTGAGCTCTCGGGATGCAGATTCATTGCTAACAAGAAATGGTTTAAAGAGAACCTCTTTGATATTCTTAGTAAGGAGATAAAGAATGATATAAGCTGGAAAAGGGTTTAGTACAGGAGCAGCTGATCGATTAAGAGGATTTTTGCACTCTAGTTTTAGAAGTTTTATTTTTATTTATTTTAGGAAAATATTAAAGAGCACTAGAAAGATCTTTCTCTGGGGACTAGTTCAGACAAAACTGGGACATTTTCTGGGTAGATGGAGCTGTGTAAGTTACTACCGTGTTTCTCCAAAAATAAGGCACCGTCTTATGGCTTATTTTCAGGGGGTGTCTTATTTCCCTCCGGCATTGCTGCTGCGCCTATCACTATGTCTTATTTTCGGGGTATGGCTTATATTCCTTGAATGCTTAAAAATCCTGCTATGGCTTATTTTATGACTATGTCTTAAAATAGGGGAACCAGAGTATTATGCATTGAGGTCCCCCTCCTACACAAAAACTGCTGAATGACAGAGGGTATATTTGAGCTCCTGCAGGCTGACAGGTTGACACCACCTTGTTCCCCTGCATCTCCAAATCTCTAGCTGCATTGCAAATGACAAACCACATTGAGACTTCACTATCAGCCCAAAGGGAATGCCATTGCCTTTCAAGTAATAAAAGGGTTGTTCCTTCTTTTATCACCAAAACAAGACATCACAAATTTCTGAGAAAAATGTGTTCTAGCATGGTATTTAAACTTTCACTCAATCCCCTATGGATTCTCAAGCACTTTCATACGTGTGAGGGTTTTTATATATCAACCAATATTCTCTTTAGCAATAACTCATAAAAGTTAAGGAAACTTTTTCGTGGAAAATAGAAAATGTCAAGTACAGCTTGCAAACATTGTGATACTGGCTAGAACACCGGAAGAAATCTTGTTAAAATACTAAAGCATTTATTGGGGCATATTAGGAAATTAAGTTCAAATCATGGCTGTCCCACAGTTTGGACTTGGCACATACGGAGTCCACATGCAACAGATGGGGAAAGGGGTAGCCTTGTCGTAAGAGAGGATCAATATGCTTCTGGGCCCTCCTTCCGTCTTAGACTAGAATGATAATCTAGCTCCCTCCACAAATAAGCAACAGCTGTTTACCGGTTGACTATAAAAAGGATTGTCTGGAAAGATTCTTCCTATCCCTGGTGAGCCAAGCCTCCATTTTGAATCTCATCCTAAAGGATGCTTCCCACATTGGAGGGCTCCCCAAACATCAAGGGGTTGTTTTTCGTCTCATGTAACACATTGAATGCTTGTAGATTCCTGCCTGTAGTCTGAGTTGCCTGAGTTTTAGAGATGAAAACACTTTAAAATTTTCTTGTCTTTTAAGAAATACCAGTGTGCCATCTCCGCTTACTGTTCTGATGCTGATCTGGGGTAGAGAACAAGTTTTATTCCAAGTAACATTTTAGAACAGGAGGAGATAATTGGATGGTATTTTATTAAAAGCTTCCAGGACCCCCCCCCCCAAGTGTCCCTATTTGCCAGGGACGTCCCTGATTTCGAAAAGCCGCCCTAGTTTCTGATTTGATCCCAGAATCAGTGGCAGAACTTCATACTCTGGCACCAGGGGGCAGAGAGCAGGTAGGGGCAGAGCTGGCATGCGTCCAGGGGGCGGGGCACGCAGCCAGCAGGGGCATGGCACACATCTTGGGGGCGGGGCACGCAGCCAGCAGGGGCGTGGCGCCCAGTGTGGGCAGGGGGCAGCCGCGATGGCACCCCACCGGGATTGCGCACCACTCCTCTTCCTCCTCCAGTGCCCAGAATATCCCACTTTCCTATTTTCATCATAGAAATGATAGGGGATATGCTAGTAGGTATGACCAGAGTGAAATATTGATACCCGTACCCTTAGATGCAGGGAAAGTGACCTTACATTTTGGTTCAGTACCTGTTAATCCTTGGATAGGGACGTGGGTGGCACTGTGGTCTAAAACCACCGTTCCTCTTGGGTTTGAATCCATGGGACGGGGTGAGCTCCCGTTGCTCTGTCCCTGCTTCTGCCAACTAGCAGTTCAAAAGCATACCAGCGTGAGAAGATAAAGAGGTACTGCTGTGGCGGGAAGGTAAATGGTGTTTCCATGTGCTATGGCCCTCGTCACGGTGTCCCGTTTCACCAGAAGCAGTTTAGTCATGGTGGCCACATGACCCAGAAATCTGTCTGTGGACAAATGCCGGCTCCCTCGGCCTGAAGTGAGATGAGCGTCACCTTTGACTATGGGGTCCTTTAACACTTTATCTTTAATACTTGGATGTTAAGAGGAATGAAGTGCAAACAAGCAGACTGTCTCCAATGAAGATAAAAGGGGTTTGTTCATAAGACTCCACCTGTTGTGTGAAGATGTGAGGGTTGGTGGTCTAGGTGAAGCAAGGCAGATGTACAGTTGGGCTGGTGAACAGTCAGGCTGATCATTCATTTATTTAAAGAATGAGATCCCACAAAAGCAGTCCAACCCCCCAAATACACATATTTTATAAAAACCAAACATTTAAACAATATCTGGACAACCATAGGTCCCCCATCCCTTAACTAGTGGAATTCTGCTGCCCCCTTTGTCATCCAGAGGCCCCATCTTCTGAGGAACATTGAGGGGGCCTGACATCCTGACATCGCTCTGAGGCTGGCTCCATGTTCAGCCTCAACAATGGGCCTCGTCTCCCCGGATCTGGTGCTTATGGATCTAGCTGCAGTGCTGCTCTTGAGTCACCTGTAGCAAAAGAATCAAAGGGCAGAAGAAGCAGGTAAGAAGCTCCTTCTTCTGGCAGCTTGTCACAGTGGTACCAGGAGGAAGGGGACTGGGTGAGGCTTCAACAGAGTTTCTGATCTGAAGCAACTGGCACGTTGTAGAGAAAATGTTTCCTTCTGCCACCTCCACAAGGCATGGGAAGAACTGATGCCTTCACAATATTGTAGTAAGAAGTTGATCTTAACATGCTATTTAGCTCTAACCCACACAGTGTGTGGGGGTAGATAATAAGATTTGATCATTTCTTCTTCCTCATAGTTCACCTGCAAGGGATGTTTTTATCCCACTAAACAAGTGCAAAGTTCAGGTCAGAATCTATTTTGACAGTGATGGCTTGGATGGATACCAATCCAGCCACTGCATGGAAGGATAGTCGATCCCCCGGCAGTCCACCCACCCACCCCAGCACCCACCCACTATTCCCACACAGGAGCAACATGCTCCAATATTGGCTTTGTACAATGTATGGGTGGCGCTGTGGGTTAAACCACAGAGCCCTAGGGCTTGCCGATCAGAAGGTCAGCGGTTCGAATCCCCGTGATGGGGTGAGCTCCTGTTGCTCAGTCCCCGCTCCTGCCAACCTAGCAGTTCGAAAGCAGTTCAAAATTCAAGTAGAAAAATAGGTACCACTACAACAGGAAGGTAAATGGCATTTCCGTGTGCTGCTCTGGTTTGCCAGAAGCGGCTTTGTCATGCTGGCCACATGACCTGAAAGCTGTACACCGGCTCCCTTGGCCAATAATGTGAGATGAGCGCCGCAACCCCAGAGTCGGTCATGACTGGACCTAATGGTCTGGGGTCCCTTTACCTTTACACAAAATCTTACGTGCTTAATCCAAAATTGCACAGTCCAGTACCAGATACAATTCAATGAATTGGCTGCATTGTTTAGCCCACATGCAAAGGATTTTATGAGCATAATGTGGACATGTCGTCTCCACATGGATGTGTTGGGATAACACCAGAAGCAGGAATGCCACGCTGCTGCTCTATGTCTAAGACTGGGATGGGATTGCTATAACCTGAACCAGCTTCCTGAACTGGGGCAAATTGCAAACCAACTCTAGATTGTGGTTTTCTCAGAGCATATACTGGGTATTTGGAGCTAGCTGCCTTCAGGATCTTCCACACTGTAGAGGAGTGTTTCAAAGGGAAACCTATCAAAGATGTTTCAGGTCCAGAGAAAAGGATGTTTCATTGACTCCCAACATCATAAAATCAACATGACAGGTTAAGCACGCAGCTGCCATTCACCCTCCATCTTCTGGGAGGAGGAGAGGGAGGGTGTCAGGATGGGTCACCCAAGACTTTAGGTTCTAAAACAAAGGTAGCCAACAGAGATCACTAGACTGCAGCTCCCGGCCTTCCTGACCATGACCTATGCTGGCTGAAGCTCATGGGAACTGGACTCCAACAACATTTGGACAGAGCCACTTGGGCTATCCCTGTTCTAAGAGACTCTGGACACTCCTCTTCATTTATTTATTTGGAAGAGTCTTTGCCCTGCTTTTCTAAAGGAGATATTAAAAGCCAGATACAAAATACAATGTTGCTGTTGCTTATTCTACAAAACAACAACAACAACAACACACACACACACACACACACACACCAAAACCAGGGCAACATGAAACACATAAGTGGCATGTCTGGTGAAACAAACCACCGTTGACTGACCTATGAAAAACAAGTCATAATGGAATTAGTCCCACTTCCCCATGGGGGCACTCCAATGTCTAATGGCACCATTCCAAAGGCCCTGTCCTTTTGCATTTATTTAAGATATTTATAGGGTCAAGTCCTCAGAAGTCTGCTTCCAACATATATAAACATGAAATACAACAACAACAACAACAACAACAACAACAACAACAACAACAACAAGCTGCCCATCTGACTGGGTTGCCCCAGCCACTCTGGGTGGCTCCCAACAAAATAGTAACAACACAATACAATACCAAACATAAAAAACTTCCCTATACAGGGCCGCCTTCAGATGTCTTCTAAAAGTCAGATAATTGTTTATTTCCTTGACATCTGAAGGGAGGGCGTTCCACAGGGTGGGCACCACTACTGAGAAGAACCAGGGGACCAGGCAGACATTATTGTGTTTGAATGGGAAATAGAAGTGAGACTGTTCCCTAACACTGCTACCATTTTCTGGTACATGACTAGTCAATTTTTAATATTCTCATACTGAACATATTTTGAATTACAGTTTGCTGGGGTTATCCAAAGGCAACAAAAGGTTTCCTCTGTCACAAAGGTGTCAGATAGAAGCATATGCCTCTCCTAGCAACTGCGAGTGGTTCAACTGGGGAGATTGCCAGTCCAAGACAGATTCTGTATTTGTGGGACAGCAGCAGTGGAGGATATATCACGGAGAGTCTTCTTTATCCTAATATTAGTGAAAACTCTTTAGAATCCTGTTTAAAGGAAATGAAGAATTGGAAAGAAAAAGAAAAATAAAGCTTTCTGTGACTAATTAATATGTGGCTTGGAGGGCAGCTTCTTGTGCTGCAAAGGCCCCCAGTTATAGGAAAAGATGTCGGGAATCTGCTGTGCTGATTCTGATTTTTGAGGCTGCACACTTATTCTAACATGTGCTTCTCAGATTAGTCCTAGTTTTGTTTTTATAAACACAAAATAAAATCCTCTCTATTGTGTCTACTTTTATGTGGTCTTTTAAATGTGTTTTGTTTCGATCATTTTGTAGGCTCCTTGTTGCAATCTACAGACTAATTCAATCAATCCCATTTATCCCCTTTTTCTCTTCTGCCCCACAGATCTGCCCCACATCAAAAGGACACACAGAGAAAGCTAGCATGCTTAGACTAGACCAGAGGGGCAGTGAATTTTGAAAGGTTAGAGCTGGAAGGGGCACTGGAGGTCATCTACTGGAGTGGCAACCTCCATGCCTCCACAGAGAGCGGGGACACCCCTCCCAGACAGGGGTGTCAACTTGAATAAAATATTGGGGAGGTTGGTATGCCCTGCCCTGCCCTGCATAAACAATCACAAGACATGATACACCCACCCACCCACCCACCCACACCATTTGAATGGCAACGTCCATCAACTTGGGGGACAGCCCCCACAAATGTTTTAGGGGGGTGAAAGGAGCCCAGCCCCTAGGAGTTGGCTCCTGTGCTCCCAGATCACCCTGCAATCCTGTGGTGTGGAGCCTGCTGTACCTGAATGATCTCTCAATCCACTTTAGAAATCTGATGGAGCTGACGCATCAGAAAAGTCTCTTTGCTGCCAGCGGGGAAACCCTGCAGGAATTACGATGGTGATCTGCAGGAGGGGGCAGGAGTAGCAGTTTTATTCCCTGCCTCCCCACATGTGGTTGTAATTGTGGGGAGGGGGAGAGAATGGTGGAATAAGGCAGGCTAGAGTGAAATTGAGCAGGTAAGGGCCCTATCCACCATTCAGAACATCGAACGGTCCTATCCTCTGCTCTATTGCCTACCATCATCACTGTCCTAATCATTGACCTGTCTATCATCTTAGTTGTCCATCTGTGGACAGACAAGGCAACAAATCAGATGGTGAAGCAGCCCACGATAATAGATCAGCTGTGGAACTGGCTTATGTGCTATCCTGCAATTCCTTGGACCAACTTGTTCCTGCGCTGTGGCTTCCTGTTGTCCTGTATCTGTGCTGTAAAGACTTTGCAGTGGGAAAGATCTCCATCACACATTTATCAATGCAGAGCCCCACCAGTCTCACGGGGCTGCACTTGTTTCCAGCCACTGTCATCACAAAATATAATTGAGATTTATTTAAACCATCTGTCACCAAAGACAAGGGTGTTTCTCCCAACATTTTCATCTCAGCATTTATAATCACTGAGTAATAAAGCAACAAAAATGTGAATTCCCCAAGCCCTAAAACTTCCAGTACTTTAATTTTTACAGTCACACACACAACTACATGTAAATTACATTAGGTTTAAGCCCCCCTGCGGCTGACCAAAACATTAATTGTTTCTACCCTGCTTGCCTTATCATATTCATTATCAGCTGTAATACTTGGAGGGAATACTTCATCAGCTGAGCTTGCCTTGGGGCCTGAGAAGCAGTTTTTGAACCCTCCTGCCAGTTGTGGGCTTGTGTTCATTTGACGATAGCTGAAGAAATTAGCCAGATCTAAAATAGTTGTTTAGTCGTGTCCGACTCTTCGTGACCCCATGGACAATAGCACGCCAGGCACTCCTGTCTTGCACTGCCTCCCGCAGTTTGGTCAAATTCATGTTCGTAGCTTCGAGAACACTGTCCAACCATCTCGTCCTCTGTCGTCCCCTTCTCCTAGTGCCCTCAATCTTTCCCAACATCAGGGTCTTTTCCAGGGAGTCTTCTCTTCTCATGAGGTGGCCAAAGTATTGGAGCCTCTGCTTCAGGATCTGTCCTTCCAGTGAGCACTCAGGGCTGATTTCCTTCAGAATGGATAGGTCTGATCTTCTTGCAGTCCATGGGACTCTCAAGAGTCTCCTCCGGCACCATAATTCAAAAGCATCAATTCTTCGGAAATCAGCCTTCTTTATGGTCCAGCTCTCACTTCCATACTGGGAAAACCATAGCTTTAACTATATCACTACCGGGAAAACCATAGCTTTAACTATATGGACCTTTGTCGGCAAGGTGATGCCTCTGCTTTTTAAGATGCTGTCTAGGTTTGTCATTGCTTTTCTCCCAAGAAGCAGGCGTCTTTTAATTTCGTGACTGCTGTCACCATCTGCAGTGATCATGGAGCCCAAGAAAGTAAAATCTCTCACTGCCTCCATTTCTTCCCCTTCTATTTGCCAGGAGGTGATGGGACCAGTGGCCATGATCTTGGTTTTTTTGATGTTGAGCTTCAGACCATATTTTGCGCTCTCCTCTTTCACCCTCATTAAAAGGTTATTTAATTCCTCCTCACTTTCTGGCATCAAGGTTGTGTCATCTGCATATCTGAGATTGTTGATATTTCTTCCGGCAATCTTAATTCCGGCTTGGGATTCATCTAGTCCAGCCTTTCACATGATGAATTCTGCATATAAGTTAAATAAGCAGGGAGACAATATACAGCCTTGTCGTACTCCTTTCCCAATTTTGAACCAATCAGTTGTTCCATATCCAGTTCTAACTGTAGCTTCTTGTCCCACATAGAGATCTAAAATTAGGAAGTAGTAAAGCAGTAGCAGCCACGAGCCCCTGCCATCTCTCTCTCTTTCTCCACCCCACACGGTGTTCACACGATACCTTTGGACACAATCTTTCGCTCAAAAAATCCCAGGCATTGTAGTTTATATCTCTCACAGAGTTGCCTGGGAACTGTAACTCGGTGAGAGGTTCGTTACAGTTTCCAGATTTTTTGGAGGGGGAAAATGTGCCTCAGATGGTCTTTCAAAGTATATTGTGCTCACAGGCGCGTGCACACACAGAGGAGCCACAGTCCAGACCGAGTCCTGCTCAGATATCTGCACAAGAAACATGGAAGCTGGCATATTCTAACCCCCTGCTGCCAACATTGCAAAGAGTGGGAAAGCACAGGGAGCTGACTGTCTTATAGCCAGCCAGGCTATTTGTCCATCTCTGGGATGCAATCCAGACCAGAAGAATCAACCAGGAGCTTGTCCATACCTTGCCTTAATGTGGACTGTGAACCCCTTGTGCCTAACCCCCACGGTACAATCAATGTAGCTCTCCTATTCAGGTTCCCAAAGCATAGGGAACCTTTGGATTTCAGGAGTAGGAGAGTGTCACCTGTATGAGACACAAGGGGTTCATCATCCACATTAAGCCAAGGTATGGGCAGCCCTCAGTCTCCAAGCCTCCCACTGCTCATCCTGCTTCTCCAGTGGTGCCCTTGGGCCAGAAGCCATGTTTTACACCCCAGAGAGAGGCAAGCCTTGGGGTTCCAGTCTGTAGCTGAGACTGCAGCTGGCCAACATTAATGTTAAATCAGAAAGGGAGCAGCTGTGAGCTGCATTTTGGGTCACCACAAGGAAGAAGGTGGAGCCCCTGGAGCCTCCCCTCTAGTCACTTGGGATCAAGCAGCAGGAGGAAGGCAGGAGAAGGGCAGCTCCACCCCTCAACACAGGCAGGGAGCCAGGAGCCCAGCAGCAGTGAGGTCGGGGTAGAAGGGGGAGGGAGGGGGACCACTGCCTCTCATGCTTCCCGCCTCCCCTCTTCTGCCACCATGCTCTTCCTCTGCCTGCCTCTTGCTTGCTTGTTTGCACCTTTGTCACTTCCCTTTGCTCCAGTACATATACCAACAAGTTAAAGGAAGTTCAAGGAAAGCCTCTTCCACCAGCCCATGGGCGTACCCAGGATCAAAACTAGGGGGGGGCAAGGGGAGGGGCCAAGGCACGGAAGGGGAGGGGCCACAAAGTGGGCGGGGAAAGTGCACTCAGAGGCGCCGGGCTGGTGGGCGGAGACAGAGCCCAGCCCAGCCCAGCCCAGCGGAGCGAGAGTTTGGCGTTCCTGCCTGCCGCGCCGCGCTCTCTGGTTCCCCGCCGCGCTTGGCCTTGCCTGAGGGCGCGACGGGGAGCTGGAGGGAGGGCGTAGCGCGGCGGGAACGGCGAACTCGCGCTCCGCTGGGCTGTGCCCCTCCCTAGAAGCAGGGCTGGTGGGCGGAGGCGGAGCCCAGCCCAGCGGAGCGCGAGTTCGGCGTTCCCGCCCGCCGCACCGCGCTCTCTGGTTCCCCGCCGGGCTTGGCCTTGCCCAGAGGGCGCGACGGGGAGCTGGAGGGAGGGCGCAGCGCAGCGGGCGGGAACGGCGAACTCGCGCTCCGCCGGGCTGTGCTCCGCCTCTGCCCACCAGCCCGGCTTCTAGGGAGGGGCAGCCTGCGGCCCCCACTTTCCCCGCGGTGGGTACGCCCTTGTGGGGGGGGCAGTTGGCTTCTAGAGTAGGGCAGCTGCCCTAACTTGCCCCGTGGTGGGTACGCCCTTGCACCAGCCACTCACTGAAGATGAGCAAACAACCTTTAGCTCAGTTCCACGAAAGACATCAGGTTACTCTATGCTTTTCCCTAATGCCCTGTTCCTCCCTATTGAAGAGGAGCAGAATTGGAGAGGTCAGTTTTCTAACTGTGCTTTTCTTGCATAGATTTTCTTGTATAGAAGGTTGCTGTCTAGTTCCTGCTTTGCCAGATACAGCTAATTGACTTCGGAAAAGCACCCAGTGTTCTGCAGAGCCTGTCTGTGTCGCGAGAAAGTTCTTGGCTGCTCCTTCCCATGTCCATATGGGATGATCTGGCAAGACAACTAGGCCCAGCGCTCTCAACTGGGGCATAGAGGGCCTTACCCTCGGATGAATAGGTGTACATCTCACAATAAAGTAGAGATCTCTTTTCCCAGTCTTATTGAGGGCAGAATCCTATGGTCCCAGCGAGGGCATCCCAGGGGTCATAGAACCAAGGTCAGAGCGAGGTCAAGACATGGTCTGTGGCAACGTGACACAGCTGTCTTTCTGAAGATAAGCAAGTTTAGGTCTGGTTGGTGCCTAGATGGGAGACCATCTGGGAACTTGTACATGCCATCTTGAGTTCTAAGGCTGAAAAAAGATGGGACTATAAGTGACCGGAAATAAATAGAACAAATCTCCCTCTCTACCCAGGTAGAAGGAGTTACAGGTAGGTAGCCGTGTTGGTCTGAGTCAAAGCAAAATAGAAAAAGAATTCCTTCAGTAGCACCTTAAAGACCAACTAAGTTTTTATTTTGGTATGAGCTTTCGTGTGCATGCACACTTCATCAGATACACTTGAAACAGAAGTGTCAGACCCTTATGTATATACAGAGGGTGGTGGGGGTGGGTGGGAATGGGTGATGGGCTGATGGGAGTGGTAAACCTGTAGATGGCTGTTAATGACTGCTGATGACTGCAATTAGTCCTGGGGGGGGGAGCAGGGGCTGAGACGCTAAAGCAGGCATCCCCAAACTTCGGCCCTCCAGATGTTTTGGACTACAATTCCCATCTTCCCTGACCACTGGTCCTGTTAGCTAGGGATCATGGGAATTGTAGGCCAAAACATCTGGAGGGCCGCAGTTTGGGGATGCCTGCGCTAAAGAAAGCTTGATCATGCATAATGAGATAAGAATCTGATGTCTTTATTCATCCTAAGTGGTTCCATGGTTTTAAGCTTGGTAATGAGTTCCAATTCAGCAACTTCTCATTCCAGTCTGTTCCTGAAATTTCTCTGTAATAAAACAGCTGCTGTGAGATCTTGTATAGAATGTCCTGGGAGATTGAAGTGTTCTCCTACTGGTTTTTCAGTCTTATGGTTCCTGATGTCAGATTTATGTCCATTTATCCTTTGGCGTAGGGTTTGGCCTGTTTGTCCAATATAGAGAGCTGAAGGGCACTGTTGGCATTTGATGGCATACACAATGTTAGAGGATGAGCAATTAAATAGTCCTGAGATGGTATGTTGGATGTTGTTGGGGCCAGTAATGATGTTGTCCGGGTGTATGTGGCAGCAAAGTTGGCATCTGGGTTTATTGCAGGCTCTGGTACCAGTGTCCATGTTAAGTCTGGTGGTTGTATTATTGTGGGTGAGGAGTTGTTTAAGATTGGGTGGCTGTCTGTAGGCAATGAAAGGTCTTCCTCCCAGAGCTTGAGAAAGGGAGCTGTCATTGTCCAGGAGAGGCTGTAGATCTCTGATGATGCGTTGTACTGTTTTAACTCGGGAGCTGTATGTGATGACTAGTGGTGTTCTGTTATTTTCTTTTTTGGGTCTGTCTTGCAGCAGGTTCTCTCTAGGTATCAGTCTGGCTTTGTTGATCTGTTGTTTATCTTCATCAGGTGGATATTTTAGTTCTAAAAAGGTAGAAGGAGATTTGCCATCGCAAGTCTTCCTGATACAGATGCCAAAGCTTCTCCTGCTCTTTCCCCCTGCTGGACCCTGCCCAAGGCCAAATGGGCAGCAGCATCCTGTTCTCACAGTGGCCACCCAGATACTTATGAGAAGCTCTCAAGCAGAACCTGCCTTCAGCCATGCTCTGCCCACTGGCAATTCTGAGCAGTTGGCATTCGGGGGTAGACTGCCTCTTGTGGTTGATACCACACGTCGCCCTCTTGGCTAGTACCTGTTGGTAGCTGTTTGCATTCTGATGGGAGCCAGGGGGACAGGTAGAGTGGCTGCAATGACAATTCTTTGGCTAGCATGGGGATGCGATGGTGTAAGGCAGCCAGGTCAGGGCAGCTTGGGGTTCAGCGGCCTGCAGGTGTACACAAACCTGGAAGGTGCTGCTGCTGCTGCTGTCTTCCCCTAAGCCATCCCTGTCCCAAGGAATGCAATGCCATTATGTCTCCCCCCCCCCCTCCCTGATACATGGCTGCCATTGCTGACATCTCTCAGATTATCTTTTGGAGAATATTTCAGGTATTTATTGCTTTCACATTCATATTTATTCACAGAGGAGGGGGTGAGTGCCACGAATATCACAGTCCCTTTGGAGATACCTATGAATTCGCTTCCATACATTCCGCCCCCTTCTTCTTACAATGGTTCCATCAAGGTCATTATAGAAGTCAGCCTGACTCCCCCTCTTCTTCTTCCCCCTCCATCATAGTCATTTTTCTTTTTTAGCTCAATCTCCATGCTAGGAATGTGGTCATTTAAAAATGTTCATCCATTTACATTAATATCTGTACACTGTTCGATGATATAGAATCAAGTTTACCAACTATTGCATCATTATTGGTTTCAGATTTGATAGTAGCAACTAAGATCATTTGGCTGGTGCTCATTGGAAGGAGGAAACACAGCGGCAAGTCACAGGAGCTGAGAGATGGGCATATTTTCATCACATATAGGGACATGATTTGTGGCCACATATGACTGGAGAGAAGTTGGTTTTGTGTGTTAAGTGTTTGCTATTGGTTTTGGTACACACCGTTGCATATAATTTAATGATAATTAAATTATCTTTGTGTGTATGTGATTGCACAAGAGCAGGTAGCAAATCCGCTCCACCCCATCTAGGACAGCTGAGAATCCTGAAAACAAATGGATTTTGTGTTGCTTTTGGAAGCCATTCTACATTCCATTTTAGACACACAGCATCAGAGCGGTTGTGTTGCCGTGCAAATGACTAATTGTTTAAGACTCTCTCATTCCTGAGACAATAAAAACTCCTTTTGTGTTGGTGACATCTCCTGGAACTGAAATAATTTTGGGGGGAGTTTACTCTTAACTCTTTTGTTCCTAGAAGGACATGATGAAAATGAAATACTTGTTTTCTTTGCAGATTTCCATTGTTTTGCCCCTGTATTATGCCTACACAAATAAAAGCTATGGCAATATCACAGTCTACAAGCAAAATTAAATTTTGTCCCTGATTTAAGTGGAGCAGCAGAGCTAATAGTTCAGAGATGATCAATGCCATCCCAGGTAGTAGAAAGATCACCTCCCAACCAGTGAACACAACTGCATCACCAGACACAGACGGGACCACAATAAATGAGTTGTGAAGCTCATCTCTCCCTTCAATTTCATTTTCAACCAGGAAGTGGGGGAACCGACACTGTAGGAATTTGTATGGACTTAGGGATGTCTGGATACCTCAGTTATGGTTTCTCTCAGTTTCTCATTTTTCCCAAACTTAAATTCAAATTTCCACATTTCCGTATCAGCTTGCATTTTTTTTTTAAAAAAAAGCTTTCCTGAAAATTCACCAGCATTTTATGTGAATTTATCCCAATATGTCCTTTTTTTTGTATGCGATTTTGCCTATTATACACATTTTTGCAAATACATTGTGGTTCAGTTCACATATTGTTTCAAAACGTGTGAATTAGGTAAATTTTCCCTTAAATGAGAACTGAATCAATTTTATCCCCAATCCTTTTGGAATGATTACAGGTAGGTAGCCGTGTTGGTCTGAGTCGAAGCAAAATAAAAAAATTCCTTCAGTAGCACCTTAAAGACCAACTAAGTTTTTATTTAAGAACTTTTTAAAAACTTAGTTGGTCTTTAAGGTGCTACTGAAGGATTTTTTTCCCTTTTGGAATGAGTTACAACACTATACATCTGTTTGAAAAAGGATGAGAGGCTGCTAGCTCTGTAGGCAAGGGGGTGCATAACTGGGCTCCTGAGCCCCACAAGGAAGCAGCAGAAAAAAATGTAGTTGGTCAAGAGAGCCATGGACTCAGAAAGGTTGAAATCCTCTGCACTAATGGAATGACTTTGCTGGAAACATCTCCTAGGCAGTAGATGTATTTGACTGTCACGAAAGTGGAGAATATTTATCTGTCTTTATCTATCCAATCTCTATCTATCTATCATCTATCTATCTATCTATCTATCTATCTATCTATCTATCTATCTATCTATCTATCTATCTATCATTATGGGCCACCCCAATCTCTACCACATGGTGCAAGATCCCAGGTGTCTTGGCACTCAACCAGGGTTGTGTTTCCTTCAGAAATTAGGCACAGTGGAGACTGCAGTGTCTATATGAAATATGGTTTTTTAACACATATTTTCACCTGAGCCTACTGTGGAGAGTTCAGAGCATGCACATCTAAAGAGGGGCTTGCTTCCTGCAGGATCTCAGCATTAAATTCCAGGGCATCCAAAATCCCACCTCCCTGTCTCTGCCCACCTGGAGTTCTCTCGCCTGGAGTTCTTGCTTCTTCTTCCCAGAATCCCTTGCCTAGCTCTCACTTCCATTCACATCATCACCCACCATCACTCTAGCAACCTCCAATGCTCAACCCAATCGCAAAATGACAGGTTCCCCCCCCCTGTTGTTTACCTGAGACAATCTGCAGTCCTGCACCAAAGCTATGGCCTTTTGTGTTATTCGCTAAGACCAGAGCCCAGGGTGATTTCAACCATTTTGCTGTCTCACACTGAATCTCTTGATGCCCAATCTGCTTCCCTTTCGTTAGGCTAAACGCTCAGCCACTTACCGTGTTTCTCATATTATAAGACATGTCTTATATTTATTTTTTCCTCAAAAAAACACACTATGGCTTACTTTCAAGGGATGTCTTATTTTTTTCCTCCTCCTCCTGCTGCGGCCGGCATTGCTGCTGTGCCTATCACTATGTCTTATTTTTGGGGTATGGCTTATATTCCTTGAATGCTTAAAAATCCTGCTATGGCTTATTTTATGGGAATGTCTTAAAATATGAGAAACAGGGTACCTCATGAGGAAGCTGGCAGTGTTAGCAGAAGCTTAATCCTTGGGCTTCAGCGTTTGGCACAGTTTTTAATCGAACCTTGATTAATTCCCACTTTTGCTAAATCCAAGAATTATAGGGAGTCTGCCTCTACCCCCCGCACAAACTCATAATAATATATATGCCTGTATATCTATGCACTGTAGGCTATTCTTCCCCCCCCCCAATAACTGCAATTTTCAAATTGATTTTTACCAAGACAACCATTTTGATTAAACTTGGCTTTTGAACAAGTCTGAATGAAAGCACTGCAACTAACACTCTCCATCTGCTTTCCCATTGACAATTTCTGAATCTGAATAGGAACAAGAAATTTATCTTCTGCAGCACTGAAGATTCAAACCAATAGTATAACATTATTTTAACCTCTCATCTAACTGCAAATTTCCCCTCCCATTTCTTGATGGGCTTCATTTTCATAAATGAATACATGCTGTCCATTTAGAATATTAAACATGGAGTCTGGGCAAGATTTATCACTATCCAATGAATGCTATTCTGGAAAAATTCTGGGAGCAAAGAATCTTGCTTGGTTTAAAATAGAGCATGTGTGGGAATTATGAACATCATCGTTTAATTTTCCAACTGCTGCTTTATTAAAGGTCCCTTGCTATTAGTGAGATTTTTGCTCCTTTGGCAGGAGACTTTCTTTGAAATATTAAATGGACAGGCCAAGAAGATGCAGAGTCTGTAGTGGAGGGGGGCTGTTTTTAACTTGAGGGCTGCATTCCTTTGGGGAAAAACTTCTGGCCTCTGTGTGTGTGTGTGTCATTTTCATTTGTTTATTAGACTTATTTGCTGCTTGTCACCCAAAGGTCTCCAAGTGACTAACAGCAGAAAAAAAGATATACAATACATATTACCATAGGGAGGAAAGTGGGGGAATAATATAAAACATTAATATTTCATATAACATGACAGCCATTAAAATACTCAAATAATAAAGCACCCCCCCCCACCATCAGAGAAGAAGGGGTGAATGAAGATCTACATCACAAACAGGGGGGGGGGAATAAAGATTGACATTGGGATCTGCTGCCCCTTGGGATCGTGCCACCTGAGATCGCTGCCTCACCTTGTCTCATGGGTGGGCCAGCCCAGATGAAGGACAGGCTACATATCTTTTATTAAAATTGAAAGTTGCCACAGGGAAAGGCGCTTTGATGTGGATCAGCACAGCCAAATCCACCATTTACTCTCACTGTCCTCCTCAATCCAGTTAAACTAGACTGGCTGGCATTAACCAGATTTACGGGCAGTTCAGCTGCTTAAAAGGCCTCCCTATGGAGCAGCAGCAGCACATGGACATAAATGCGCAGAGGAACTAATCTTTGACTAATACCTCCACATGGTTACAGGAGCTACTTCCTAGTAGCAGTCGACAAGCATGGTAATGGGAGCGGGGAAATGCAGCAGCTGTTCCCAGAGCGATATTTTCTTTAAGTCTCCCCACTAGGCAAGAGAGGATTGTTCCACAATCCCCACAAGCATCTAGACCACAGCATTAGGTTGGTGGGAGAGCAATTGTGCCAGCGTAGGGATCACCTGTTGCAGGTGGGTTGTTGCTGCTGGGGGAACCCTTACTCCCAAAGAGCAGCATACTCCATGTTGAAGAGAAAGAAAGCATAACTGGAGAACTGACTTATCCATTTGGACAACATATTGTTATAGCTTAGAGGGGAGACCCCCCCCCCAAAAAAACCCCTAGAAATGACTAAATAGTAGGATTTTGGTTCTTTGAGATATGAAGGGAGAAATACTAGCTGCAGAGGAATTCCTGGCCTAGCCTATGCAAAAAATGACCTGGCCAAGTGAGGGCCATTGAGAAACACTAGAGGACCATTGGCAAGCCAAGAGACCTGCCCACAGAGAAAGAGGTTTGGAAGGTTGCCTGGGTAAATGGGTGTGAGGTGACAGGAAAAGAGAGTCTTTTAGCAAGGTGGACCGGAAAGAGGAAGCGAGGCAGGGAGAAAGACTGGGATCCATCTTGGGCAGGCTGGCTGCCGCTGGATGAGGAGAGATGCCTTGGACTCCAGGGTTGCAGTGGTGTGGGCGACAAGCCCCTCTTGAAATGACCGTGCTGTAATATCTGGACTCCCTCCTTGCAGACTGAAGGTGCAAATAGGTGAACAAGCCCTATTTCTTAAAGCTATGACAGTCTTGGCCGTGTCTCAATTCTCCAAAGGAACCCTGAGTGAGTGACTGGAAGCCCCTGGGATCTTGCTATCACTTGGCAGAGAGTGGGGGAGGCACACAGCTTTTGTAGCAAGATGAAGAGCTGATCCAATAACCACTTTCAATGGCATTCAAATATAGCACATTTATGGTTACTAGTTGGGGATGGTTACTTGCTAGCCAAGAACCAGGGAGAGCAAACGCCGGATCACCATTATGCTGGGGAACTGCTTCTGGGAGGGACAAGAGTCCCACGTCGTCTTTCTGGGCTTCCCATGTGGCATCTGGTTGGTCACTGTGGGACACAGGACTCTAGGCCAGGCTGACCTTTGGTCTGATCCAGCAGAGTTCTTGTGCTCTTACGCTAAACAGAAAGGACAACCTGCTACGAGTTTCTCCTCACCAACACCTGCCTTCCCGATGAATCCCTGGAATCCTTCTCCCCTGCTTGTTTTTTCATCTCTTCATTTCCTTCCTCCTCAGTTAATTGTAGTTTGCTTTTAAGAGCTAAGAATTGCTCAGACAAAGATATTGTTCTTTTTTAAAAATCAGATTGGTATTCTTTTTGTGAACAAGTGGTCTTCCGGGCAAATGGTGTGTGGCTTGTCTCTGAGAGTCTTAATTTTCACCGTCTGTCTCAAGCATGCCTCCGATAACAATGAACGCCTTGTTCTTGTGAACAGGGGCTGATGTGCCGTTTGCTGCGCTCCGGGCATGTTGCCTTGTTAGAGCTTCATTAACACTGGCTACTCTGAAGCAAGTGGTCAGGAGAACTTTGCTGCTGTCGTGTAGCGCTGCTCTCAGCCGCTAATGGGGTTCATTGCTGCTCAGTGACTTCGGAGGCTCTGCAGTTGCAGCATCCGCAAGCAATCATGGCAGGTGAGGAGGAGAGAGCAAGGAGACAGCTTGTCCAGAGCACTGACAGCCTGTTCCCTTCTGGCCACGAGGACAACAGCTCATCAAGAGCATGAGGTGTGGCCTTTCAATTGTTTGTGAAAAATGACAGCTTAGCGCTTGGTGCCAATAGCGATAACATCTTGGTTTGACCTTCCAAAAGGGCTGATCAGCCCTGTGTGTGTAGGGATCTTCCACTCAAGGCAAATGAAATTGGGGGGATTCAAGCACCCCAGCGCAGGAATGGGTCTCCTTGAGAGTACTGTGCAAAATGCATCAGAACATTTCAGCTATAGATTCCAATCAGCAAAAACAACAGCTTGAAGACCGGGCTTGTGTCACAGCAATTTGTCACAAAATATGTCGAGAGTGTTTATTTTTGACAAATGCCAAAAACCTCCTCTAGAAGGGTGGACCGTATCAGCAGACAAATGTGCCGCGTTTGTTAAATATACCATTATCCTTGGCCTTGCCTGATGTTGAGAGGAACCCAAACAAGTCAGCTGCAAAAAGCAGCTTTTCTGACTGCTTCTTCTGCCCTTTTTGCTGCTGCTGCTGCTGAGCAGATTGCCCTTGATTGATGCCAACATCTATATTGCTTAGTAATAATGATTCTCATTAGTACCGTATGCTCTACATCATTGAACCAAATCTACTATGGAGAAAGGAACTTGCATAAATGCCTAGTAGCTGGGAAAATGTACAGCTGATTAGTGTAAGAATCCAAGCTTCCAATTGCCCCCAGATCCAGAACTATGACCTAAGCTGTCAGAGCCTTCCATCAGAATATTTTGTTTTGTTGGAGTGCTTTGGTTGTGACAGCAAATGTGGGTCTCCCCCCAAATACAGGACTGATATAAAAGTTGGGAGAGAAGAAGCAGGGAGCAACGGCAGAGGCAGAAAACAGAGGCAGTGATATTTGTAAATCTGTGGGAAAGACCCAACTCTTGACTTTCTCTCCCCCCCCTGCTGTTGGCAAGCTGGACTTGCTCATTGTTGAAAGCTCGGGGGGGGGGGGAGAGTTAGCCTATATAGTTGTGGGTGAGGCGGGAGAAGGAAGTTGGACAACCTACAGTCTTAAAGAATAAGCTCACCCCCAAACATAGCAAAGGTTCAACCAGTACAATATCACTCTTTCTAATCATGTACTCAGCTGGCGAGTGAAACCACGATTGCAGCCAAAATGTTGCCACTGAGAAAAAAAGAGTAACCTCCAATTTTGCAGGGGCCCAACTGCCCCCCCCCCAACCAGTGCAGAGAAGGCTGACCCTGTTCAGTAGCCACAGATTATGGACAAAAAAGAGAAATGGTAAAGAAAAACAACATACATAAAGGGCGGTGATGGAAGTAGAATGCCCTGCATGGGGAGAATGCCTACCTCCCAACGACCCTGAAAAAAATAGACATCCCATTTTTGCATGAGATCATGGCAGCCATTTTGGTAAAAGCACTTTTCGGGGGGAAAGTGAGGTGTGGGTCACATTTGAGTCGAGCGCATCCTGGAAGACGTGCGTCCTGGTTTGGGGCTTGAGAAAGTTGGCCAGTATGAAGACGATTGACTGTCCCCCTGACTAGGAGCTCTCTTGTGAGGATGAAGGACATTTTCCAGCAGGTCCTGCTTGTCTTGGGCATTATACAATGCTTAACATTTTCAGATGCTGCTAATAAAGTTCCCACCTGCACCCCACATTGATATTGCTAGAGAAATAAATTTCAAATTTTTAAAAAACACTGAATGTGTTCATCTTGGCTGTGAGTCCTGGAAGACCGGCCTTGCCGGCCTTTTCCACCTGGCCTAGGGAGCTGCGGTCCGGACTGACTCCAGCTACAAAACCTGAGGCTGCTGAACAGAATCTTGGGCTGGCTGGGGTATTGCTTAGGGGTTTACTGGGGGTGGTTTGTTGCTGTTAACTTTTTGTATCTTTATTTTGGATATTTTGAAAATTGTTCAATTTGGTTGTGTCCTTTTGATGTTTTGTTTATTGTTTATGGTGTATGCGGTGTTAGGAGAAGGGTAGTACAATGACTACTTTTTGTTATTTTTGCAGTTTTGTAATTTTTTGATATGTTGTAAACTGCCTTGAGCATGGTTTTAACTTTGGAAAGGTGGCATACAGATAAAATGACTGGTTGATTGATTGCTCAGACAAGAACTCTCCACAGCTCACAATGAGTTGAAAGCAATGCTGAAAGGTGCCATTAAAGGGAGTGGAAAACTTGAAACGTTACAAAACTCCAACAGAGAGGATGACAGCCAAGGCAATCTGTGTTTCTCTATCTACTGTAGCCTTAAAGAAAGAAAAAAAACCTGCAGTGGAAATCTGGTCCACCACTTTGAATCATGATTTAAACAGCAAACCTACGGAAACTCTGGAAAGCATAGAAAGCAGCCAAACATTCGTGCTATATAACTACTAAGCATTAAATGCTGTTCAGCCAACGTAGCCCTGTTGTTAACTCAGACAGTGGCTTGATCGTTAGTGTTCAAAGCATTCTTGAGAAACATTTCTGAGAAACATAAATTGCTTCTAAGAAACATATTTTGGTTGCTATATAAAATGCATTTGAAAAACATTGTGTCAAACTGCACTCTGAATTTAGAAGACACCTTAAAGTATAAGCCTTACTCCCTAAAGCATGACAACCACCTCAATTCCATTTTTTAAAAGTGAAGACATCTGAGGCAGATTTAGGGGAGTGGGACCTGTGTAAGGAGAAAGAGCATTGAAAGCCGGATCATGTAGGGTCACTTTGATAGTACCATGAGCACAATCAATGATAAATGTGCAATAAAAATTACACCTGGAGGGCCCCCTGACGCTTTGCATTTCCCCTTAAAAATAAACACTTTTCTTCTGCTCCTGAACTCTTCTCCTCCAGGTTTCACACTGCCCAGGAAGCAGAATGTTTTCCTACAAGACCTGACCACCTTAGCTATGCCAAAGGATCTCCCAGTGTCGAAAAGACCCCCAGAAACTCCTGGATCACCTTGAGCAGCAGAGAGCCAGAGAAGAGAAGGACTTGTTCCCAGCTCACCACTTCCCCCCAGGATGCCCCCTGCTGTGTCTGGCTCCCATTCAGGGTATTCCATCACAGATTTCGAGAAGGATGTTATGATACTGGCAGTTTTATTTCCAGTCACTGGTTCCCATTCAGGGGTGCCATCTAGGGGAGTCGGGGGGCCAAGTCCCCCCCCCCATTTCAATGAGGGGGCCGCCCCCCTCAATGTTCCATGATGACCATATGCACACTGTTTGTGCACGCCATGTGGCATGCTCACATCACTCAGGCAAGCCATGTCAGCAGGTTGTGTGGCATGCAGGAGTGACTTCAGCACGTCATGTTGTGTATCACACGGCACTGGCCCCCTGAATCACTCCATGGGATGGGTGACACATGAAAGTCATTGGGGGGGGAGCCACTTTCCATCCTACCCACTCGAACAAACAACTTCAGGGACATTGTACGTGTGCATCTGACCTCTCCTCCAAGTAGCCAAAGATAAATGGGGTTGTTCCTTTCGTCCTTCAGAGCAGCCCTGTACTGGCTCAGGGTCACCCAGCAACCTTCATAGCTGGATGTAGATTTGGACCAAAGTTTTCCTGGCTCAGGTACAACACTCGAACCCAGCTTTCTGACTCCAGTGGCCTCCAGATGTTCTGACCCACAATGCGCAGCAGCCCCAGCCAACCCAACTGTGGGAAGCAGGGCCTAGGCCCCAACATCTGGGCAGCACTAGGGTAGCAAAGGATTCTCTAAGCACTTCAGCACATCTGCATCTCTCTGCTTCCCCCATCCCATTTGTTTCAGAAATTTGATCAGATCCAGGCTGCTCTCCAGGATATGAGTTCTTCACAGGTTCCCAGCCGTCTTTTACGTTGGCCGTCCTTCTCACATATAGATCTTTCACACACCATCTGCTGTCACATGGTTTTATGTGCCAGGTCCATATAGGAAATGGATTTCACCCCCAGTTCTTAGCTAGCTTTATTTTATCATTTAGAAATGATTAAGTGCATATGACATTTTGCAGGTTTCAAGTCTCAGGAAATATCCATAAATAGGGAATAAAATGTCTGCTTTGGGAACAGACAGTTTCAAAGAAAGGACCAAGCCTATTTTCTCTCCCATACTTTTCACACCCCATGACCACAGATGGGACAGCAGGTTCTCTTTGGTCACCCAAGTGTTCCGATTGTCCATTTGTGTTCTGGTCTTGAATTTCAATCTGCATCTGATTTGCATAGGTTTTCAGATTTGATGTGAAGATATATATCTCTTTTTTTACAGGGATATCTCATATTTCCAGCCCTTAAATCAGGCATCCCCAAACTGCGGCCCTCCAGATGTTTTGGCCTGCAACTCCCATGATCCCTAGCTAACAGGACCAGTGGTTGGGGAAGATAGGAATTGTAGTCCAAAACATCTGGAGGGCCGAAGTTTGGGGATGCCTGCCTTGTTTCTGGGATAGATCCATATGGCTTCTGACACCCTCAACCAACTCACAATTTGTCCATTGCCTGCTGAAGATCTGCTTTACTTATTAGACTGTGATGGCCATTAGACCACACACAGCAAAGGCATGAAACGGTCTTGTCAGGGGGTCGTCGTGGCTACTCTAGAGTAACTCCACTTGAGTCCAATTTGTCTTAAAAGACTTTTATTGTGCAAGATATTTACAGTGCAGAGACAATCAGAATCCATCAATGGCTTACGTCTGTTCTTACGCCAGCGAAGTAGTCGGGGCACCCTAAAACGCCTCCCCCTTGACCTGCGTCGTGGTGCTCTCCTTAACTCTTGCGCCGGAAGGAGTGATGCCCTCTCAATCTCCTCCCTGAGCGGGTCGTGGCAGGGTTCTCCAGCATCCCTGAGCTCTTGCCTGCATCTCTCCACCCCCCGAGCTTTCCCATTGTTCCTCACGCTGATTTCTCTTTCCCTCCGAGTCTTTCCACTCCCCTCTGGCTGCTTCAGACCCACTGCTGCTCCCTGTGCTTGGCGAGGTGGATGTTAGGATGATGGGGGCTGGCTCCCTGTAGGGAGTCACCCTTACAGGTCTCCTGACATTTTTTTAAAAAATTGAAAACCTGCTATTATATGCTGCCAGTTTGAGAGAAGGAATACTGGGTTGTGGGGCTACTTCAACATCTTCTTTCTGTTCCAAATCCCTTCCCCAGCAGTGGGTTGTCTTCCTTCCAGGCTACATTTCTTCTCTCCAAAAGATGGAGAAGCAGTGGAGAAGGGGATTTTTGAGTGGGGTAAATATCCCCACCTTAGCAGAGCCACCTTAGTCAAATTGAATCCTCTGCACCCTCATTAAATCGCCAATAGAGCTCTTAATGCGATCCCTGAATGCTCATTAACAACTCCCACTGAAAAAAAAGGAAAGGAAAGGAAGAATTGGGAAACATGTCTGTTGTGTGATCTTTATTTTCTGCTCCCCTAAGAGACGTGATATGCAATCTGGAAACGAAGGAATTCCACAGAGCCTGCCATCGAACAGAGCCCTGCTGCCAGAGCTCCAACAAAAACAGCAAAAAAGGGGGGCAAGTGTTTGTGTCTTCCAGAGTGAAAAGAGAGTCTCTCTTGCTATAGAACCTCACAGAACATCTCATCGTATCTATCAGTGGAGGGGATGCATGGACATCATGACTAGCCTCCACCGGTAACTATATTCTCAATGAATTTGTCTAATCCCCTTTCAGAAATGTGTAGGTAAGTAGTCACCACTGCTTTTAGGGCCAATGAATCCCATAGATTAGCAATGCACTGTGTGAAGAAATACTTAGTTTTTTTTCAGTCACAAGGCTCCAAATATTCAGCTTTTATGGATAACTCCTGGTTCTAGAACAAGGGAGAAGAGCTCACCACCAGCTCCACACCAGGTGTATTTTATATCCTCACCTCTTTTTCTATACAACCAACCATACAACCATTGCCTTTCCTCATACACCACCCTGAGCATTTCAGTTGCTTTTTCCTACACATTTTCCAGCTCTACAATAGCTTTTTTGAGGTGCAACAATAAAAACTGGACTGCATCACAGACTGGTGTTATGCTGTTGTGATATTGGCAGTTTTATTTCTAATCATTTTCCTAATGACCCCATACGTGGGTTTCACCTTTTCCCCGGCTGCCACGCAATATGCTTTGCACCATGACTCAAATATCTTTTTCCCGGTCAGTCACTGTGAAGGTAGGGAATTTATTTTTATTTTTATTTTTCCCTTCCTTGCATCCCTTTAAACTTGTTTTCATTGAACCACGTTGTTGTTGTTGTTGTTGTTGTTGTTATAATTCAGGGGCGTCGCCAGGATCAAAACTAGGGGGGGAGCCATGGTCGTTCAGGGGCGGGGCCAAGGCATGGGAGGGGCAGGGCCACAAAGTGGGAATGTGGGTGGGGCTACAGGGCCAGCAGGCCCGACGACATTGTGGCGGCAGTGGCGGCAGTGGTGGCAGTGGCGACAGCAGTGGCAGCGGCGGCAGCGGCCACCTTGTGCTTCTGGGGCTGGCAGCGTCGGCGGCTACCCTGCTTGGCTGGAGAGGACGGGAGGGTCGGGCAGGCAAGAGGAGGTGGCAGGGCGGGCGAGGGCAAGGCAAGGCACGGCCGCAGTCATGACGGCTCCAAGACGTTGCTGCATATCAGCATAATATTTCAACCATGTCATGGGTTCAAGCCCCACCTTAGGAAAAAATTCCTGCATTGCAGGGGGTTGGACTAGATGACCCTTGTGGTCCCTTCCGACTACAATTCTATGATTCTATTGATATATTACCATAGCATATGCATCATTCTGCTTTCTTGAATTGTCCTACTCCTAGGCATAGCAGCCAACTCCTAGAGGCCTAGGTGCCTCCCCCCCCAATTACAGTGGTACCTCTACTTACGAATAACTCTATTTACAAATTTTTCTACTTACAAATGCAGCTCCGTCCACCATCTTGGATGCGGTTTAGATAGGATTTTTTCTACTTACGAATTTTTAGATAGGGTTGCTTCGACTTACGAATTTTTTCTCCCAATGCATTCCTATGGGATTCGACTTACAAATTTTCCCGACTTACAAATGTGTGTTCGGAACACATTAAATTCGTAAGTAGAGGTACCACTGTACTGGTAAATACCGTATTTGAAAGAGTCATCCCCCCATGTTGATGGGCTTTCTATGTGGGGCTTATCTGCCCCCCCCGTATTTTATTAAGGATGGAAGAGGGAGGGAAGGAAGGAAGAAATAGAGAGAGGGATAACTCATATTTGTGGGTGCCTCTGGGTGACGCTGTGATGCTGGAACTCTGCAGCAAGAGAACGGGAGGGTCGGGCACGCAAGGTCCTTTGCCCCTCTCCCAGTCATGCCTCCTTTCGTGACATGATTAAACCATGACATTCTTCCACGTTCATGTGTTATTCCAATGCCATTTGCCAGAATGGGATCTCTAAGTGTGTGTGTGTGTGTGTCAGAGAGAGAGAGAGAGAGAGCGCTCCTGTAAATGAAAGTTCTTTCAACCCTGAAAATTATATTAGCCCTGCTGAGGGAATAGCAGCTCCACCTGCTGACTTCTTTATGCCTGCCTCCTCTGAAAGAATAGCATGCACAAAGGAAATGAATGGAAACTCATTTCCAGTATTATTTCCTAGTAGGGGGGAGGGAAGTAGTCAGCTTGCCAGAAGTATTGATAAGGCTCAGCTGAGCTGCAAACCTCTACAAAGGGGAAGGAAGTGTTCTGTTTTGTTCCTCAAAAGACCCAAGTGCTAATGACTTCAGCGAATGCATACACAGCTTCAAGACAAGTGTGCAAAAACACAGCCCTCTGGGATGAATTGATCTATTTTAAAAATGCTTTGGATCCATCTGTTTCTATGCCACTGGTGACTTGGAGAGATGCTTTAAAAGAGTATCTCTCACACGTCTAAGGAGAGCGCGATAGTCCTGAGTGTTAGGGATGCAGCATAATGAGTAGGGCACTCCATCACTTCAGGTGTTTAGGAAACAAGCTTGCAACTCACTGTCAACAAAGACATTTTTTACCATATATTATACTGACCACCCACAGAAGAGTCGTTTGGTAATAATGATGTGCTTAATGTTAGGGCACCAACAGGTTGGTGTGCTGAAGGCGACTGTCGGATGCAGATGGAGCCTAGGTCCAACAGTCTGGGCCAGGAGCCAGCCGAGGTCAGGTATCAGTACTGGGGGTCAGGAGAAGTCGAAGTCAGGAGCTGTGGTTACCGCTTCACCTAGGGGGCCTTGCCACCACTCCTGCTCGCCCGGTGCAACCTTGACACTTAAGCCTTCTCTCAAGGACTTTTTACCTCGGATATTTCTCTCAGTGCCTAGCTAAACGAGTACCATTGATACGGAACTCAAAGGTGTACTTCATACAATAGGTAAAGGTAAAAAGGTAAAATAGGGATGCGGGTGGCATGGTGGTCTAAACCACTGAGCCTCTTTGGCTTGCCGATCAGAAGGTCAGTGGTTTGAATCCGCACAATGGGGTGAGCACCCGTTGCTCTATCCCAGCTCCTGCCAGCCTGGCAGTTTGAAAGCATGCCAGTCCAAGTAGATAAATAGGTACCACTGTGGCGGGAAGGTAAACGGCGTTTCCGTGCACTCTGGTTTCTGTAGAAGCAGTTTAGTCCTGCTGGTCACATGACCTGAAAAGCTGTCTGGACAAACGCCGGCTCCCTTGGCCTGAAAGTGGAGATGAGTTCCGCACCCCAGAGTCGCCTTTGACTGGACTTAACTGTCCAGGGGTCCTTTACCTTTACCTTTACTTTTACCTTTCATACAATACAAAAGGGGCATCTCCTCCCAACCATGTTTTCAAAGGACCACAGAGGAGCAGCCTGTCCTCCTCTCCAGCTCTTCAAATTCAATCTGCCATCAGATTAGCAATTTATGCACAAGAATATTCTGGGGAGGGGAAAACTCAGATAACTCAAGGAAATTAGCCAACCCCCTAGGAGCACAGAGGAGAGGGGGTTTCTTCCTCACCTGATACCCCCCACCCCACCCCACCCCCCATGATCAAATCCTATTCACTCCAATAACAACATCTGGATTTCACCAGTAGGGTTCTTGTAAAAAAAAAAAGTAACAAGAAAAAGATTTTCTCTTCTTAGAAAGGAATGCAAAATCCATATGAATTGAGGAGGAACGATACTGCCTGCCTGCCTGCCTGCCTGCTCCATTTGGTGGGTCTTCACTGCAAAAACCACTCTCTTGCCCAGTGAGAGCTGTGCTTATTTTAGATGAGCAGCTCTCACTCCCACCCCATGGATGGACGGAAAGAAAGTTCTATAGGCGGTTGAAGTTTGGCAGTGTGCCTGAGTTTATGCATTTAGTGTATGGTTGAGAGCCACGAAAACATGTCATCTCAGCATTGGAGCCAACTCCAAGGGGCCGAGGGGATCTTCAGGGCCCCCCAAAGTTGACGGGCATTGCCATTCGAATGGTGTGCATGCACTGCATCATGTGATTGATTATGGGGCTTACCTGCCCCCCCCCAGCAATATTTTATTCAAGTTCGTATCCCTGAATCTCAGAGTGTCAGTTGAGGGGAAACAAAAAGGGAATGGAAAAGGTGCTGCCATTAATAGCTGTCGGTTGTTGTTGTTGATGGTGATGCCCTGCTTCTAAAAGGTGAATGGGGAACCTCTGAGCTTTCCATCGCCCATCACCCATGAACTTTTAACACGCTGGCTGAGGCTGATGGAGTCCAGAAACCTTTGGAGGTCCAGGGGTTCCCTGCCCCTGTTCTAAAGAAAAGAAAAACAAGACCTTTTATAAATCTGTACAGGGTTCAAGAAGGGATCGAACGCCATTACTGGCTGCCTCTTTTCTAAAGTTCTTCCCAAAACTGGATGTGAATTTTCATTCAAACTATACAGCTTTCCCCACAGTGAATAAATTGTTTCTCTTATTTCTTTAACTTTGAGCCCTTCCTTCTCCTCCTCCTTGCATCTCTGGCTTGCAATATCTTTCAAGTTTATGCTGACAGTTTACGGTACTAAGGATGTTGTAAAAGAAAGAAAGGGAGCTGCTCACATCTAGACTGTGCATGCCACCTATCTGGTGGGTCTGTTTTGCAGCGCTCTCCAAGCCATTTCCCCTCTGCCAGACAGATAGGGACACTTGCTGCTTAAAAGTCACTCTGCGGCTCAAAAGCCTTTTGTGCCTGTGGGGGGGGGGCATTCAAGGCCGATGCCTGTTTTTGAAAATGGAGAGTGCAACCAAGTAACAGATCTGTGGCTTGATCTGTGGCTTGAGACTTAACTGTCCATATGTTCCCCTTACGTGTGGCTGGACCTTTGGCAGAAGGAAAAGGCTGCCATTCTGTGCCCTCTTTCTTTGGCATAAGCTGCTCTGCCGAAGTAGATGGGCTGCTAGTCAAACAGGCAGAGGCTCTTACATCTCTTTCCATACTTGATACTAACTGGGCTGTTCACATTTTCTGCCTATGATCTTCACTACAGTCAAAGCCTACAGTGGCTAAATTGTATCACATTTAATAATAATAATAATAATAATAATAATAATAATAATAATAATTTACTAGTTATACCCCGCCCATCTGGCCGGGTTCCCCTAGCCACTCCTGTGTCTTGTACATTCTACTTGGTATTAACATAATCCGTACATTCACACCAAGAAGGGAAGAGATCCATCAAGGGGGACTTCAATGCCGTGTGAAACTGTCCTAAGAGCAGAAATTGAGAGACGCAACATAAATTGTGATGCTGCTGGTGGGACTATATTCCTTGATTTTAGCTTTTGTAGGAGGTATAAATTGCATTTTTTAAGAAAAGGAAGGTTTTACAACACAGCCACAGGTAACATTATTTGGATGCTATTTCTCTAGTGCAAAAAACCCAACAGGTGGAGAAGGGAATACTTAACCCTTCCCTTTCTCACCACTTTTTCCTTAGCCACTTTCCCTCCATCTGAGTTCCAAACCTGTGTTTGCAAGGTATATGTAGTTGGGAAAGACTTGTAGGGGTTCAAACAGCTGGAGAAGGACATTTTCGGGGGAACAGTCAGGAAGAAAGAGTTAAAGATCCCCTTTCCCTGCTTTTTCATTTCACAAGTCACTCCTTCTGGATGATATTTTACAACAGAAAACAGACCATCAGGCTAATACCAAATGCAACTTGTCACGGGACCCTTTTATAGGCTGAATGATGTAGGCCTTAGTCAGTACTGGTTTTCTAGAAAAAGAGGAGCCGGTACTCACCAGGAACGCCTCCCTTGTTCTCTTATTTAATTTTTAATTTTATTGATTTAACATAGTTATTACAAAATAAAAACAAGATATTACAAATACACACATACATATAAATTTCAAATAAGCGTGTGTGTGTGTATATATATATATATAGGAAAAAGAAGAAGAAGAAAGAAAAGGAGTAAAGGTAAAAATCAAATGAATAAATAAATAAATAAAAGAATGGCAACATCACCCACCTGAGAGGTGCTGGAACTGAGTTCCGGCGAGTTCCTGTGGGGAAAAGGATCTGGCCTTAGTATTAATTTTTGTTTGTGGATTGACTGTTTACACAAATGAAACCTGATTCTCCATGGCATCGACACTAAATCCTAATTCCAGGGTTCCGGTTTCCGCCGGCAGGAATGGCGGACCTGTTTTCCATCCCTCTGACCTTCGTAAGGAATTTGGCGGTTGCTAGGGGAGTAAATGGCAACCCCCTACCCTCTCCGGGGGTTACGGAGAGGGGCCGCTGGCCCGCGATGCCCCCAGACCCACTCCGACTGTTTATGGAGTGGGGGGAGCTTGGGCTGAAAAGCACTTACGAGGGCCAGGACTCCCGGACGCTAATCTGCATGGCGGGGATTTCCATGGTTAAAGAAGATAATTAGGCTTAAATCTATGGACATACTTCAGAAGGAGGGGAAGAAGCGCTGTTTACTGCTGAGAAATTTATGCTGCTGAGGGAGAGGAGTCAAAGGCTGTATATCATCTGGAAGAAGGATTGATGGGGACGGAGCGATAAGGGAATTGAGTTTTTTTTTATTTTTCTTCATATGAGTTACTTCGTACCTTCCCAGACGCGATGTCCTGGCTTGTTTGGAGTGAAAGAGAAGCAAAAGACTGTGTGAGTTGAACTTTATAAACTGTTGTTACTGAGCATATTTTTTAAAGATGTGGAGTTGCCGATGAGAAAAGCCCCCCCTCTAGTCGGACGGAAGGAGTCCTGGACGCGTTCGGAGGATTTATGAGCTGTGACGCACTTTGAATTGGAGCAGCGACCTGAAGCTAAGTTCAGCTATAGGGCAAGGAGATCCATTAATTTACCAAGAGTTTATGGTTTGATGTTTGGGTCTTCTGCCTGGAAAAGCTGTAAATTTTATAAAGATCGTTAATCTTCATGGCTATGAGAGAAAACGAAAGTGATTTGAGCTTTTTAAGATGGCGCTGCTTCGACGCAACAGGGAGCTCCAGACTAAGAAGATTTATGGGGAGGCTGGACTGATTAACCCACACAGGAGAAAGAACATTTGTGAAACCTTGTTTGATATTTATCTCAGCAGCTGGGAAACAATCGGTTGAAAGTGGAAAACATCTATGTGACTGTAAGGGGAAGATCTGGATTATTATGAACTTGGAGGACGATTTGAACTTTAGAAAAAAGACGGCAGTGGACGGTTGCGAGGAATCCCCAATTTCTTGAAGCATGGGAACCCAAATAAAAAATTCTTTAGACGATTTGGCATAACATTCGGTTTGATTGATATATATATGTGTATAATTTGAAATAATGAATGTGATATAATTGGTTTTAATTGGAAAATTAATAAAAAATATATTTGAAAAAAAAAATCCTAATTCCAGCCTAGGCTAGCCACTTTAACGTGTTGTTTTTCCCCTACTATTGGCTGGAGAAGTCCAAGGGCTGCTCTAAGGCTGGGAAGAGCTCCTTCCTGAAACCCTGGAGAGCTCCTGCCCCTCCGTGAGTGAGGTGAGCCTGTGCTGAGCAGCTTCCTATACAGTGGTACCTTGGTTTATGAACACAATTGGTTCCAGAAGTCTGTTCATAAACTGAAGCGTTCATAAACTGAAGCGAACTTTCCCATTGAAAGTAATGGAAAGTGGATTAATCCGTTCCAAATGGTCCGCGGAGTAACCGTTAATAAACTGAAGCGAACTTTTCCATTGAAAGTAATGGAAAGTGGATTAATCCGTTCCAGATGGGTCCGCGAAGTACTTAAACTGAAGCGTTCATAAACTGAAACATGGGTGTAATTGGTTCTGGAAGTCTGTTCATAAACTGAAGCGTTCATAAACTGAAGCGAACTTTCCCATTAAAAGTAATGGAAAGTGAATTAATCCGTTCCAGATGGGTCCGCGACGTTCATAAACCGAAAATTCATAAACCGAGGTGTTCATAAACCGAGGTTCCACTGTATAGGCAAATGACGGGGAGGCTGCTCTATGCCTGATGCAAATGGCGAAACCAAGAGATTTCAATTGCGGATTCCAGAAAGAGCAGTTTGATTAAATTCTGCATGTGATAAAGCAGAAAGGTACCTTCTGATTCAGCTCAAAAAGGATTATATATCTAAATCTTTTAATCTCAGCCACTGAGACAAAAACAGCACTCTAGTAGAAGTGCCAAGGTGCCTTCCAGATAGGAAATTAGCGGCAGCTGGTTGGACAGCTTCTATTGGGAAAAGACTAATTTCCAAAGAGGGAGATTCAGACATTTGACTTCAGTGGACAAGATGCCTAAGAGATTATGACATTCTCAGTGTTATGATAATAATAATAATAATAATAATAATAATAATAATAATAATAATAATAATAATAAATAATAATTAATAATAATAATAACATATTATTTATACCACGCCCATCTGGCTGGGTTTCCCCAGCCACTCTGGGCGGCTTCCAACAGAAAATTAAAACTCTTTGACATCTGTTGGGAGGGCGTTCCACAGGGCAGGCGCCACCACCGAGAAGGCCCTCTGCCTGGTTCCCTGCAACTTGGCATCTCGCAACGAGGGAACCGCCAGAAGGCCCTCGGTGCTGGACCTCAGTGTCCGGGCAGAATGGACACTTCCTGCTGAATGGATCCTTCCTGCTGAATGGAGAAGTTTTAATTCAGAACATTTAGGGGTCACAGGTATGCAGAATCACTCCTGCTAAGGGCACATATAGAGGGATTTTCGGAAGTTGCTCCAAAACATCAAAACTTTCTTCCTCTGTAGGCTTACCAAAAGACAGCTCAATATTTGAGTGCATGTGACAACACTATGCAACTTTTCTCTTTTTGTGGGTTTTCAGTAGATTGGCTAAAGCTAGTGCAGTGCCAAAAATTTATCCTCCTCCTCTTTCTTTAAAAACCATTATCAGTTAGTGAGAAAGTAAATTGCAATTGAAAATTATCAAAGGGGAGAGAAAATGCCACTAAAATTATCAAGGAGTGTGTGCAAGGTTTTTATCATGCTTACCTTATCACTGACCAAGGGCTGATTATGAGTGCTCCCTTTTTCATTCTGTGAGTCATCTCACCAGTGCTCTGAACTCTGCAGCCTCCCTGGGTGCCCATTCTTCAGTCTCAGCCCAGGGGAAGGTATCCTGTGGCAACTCCTTCCATGAGCCTTTCCCACATCACAAAGCATGAGCAGCCAGAGAGGCTGCAGAAGATGGGGGAAATGTTTTCTGGAAAGGAAAACCCCCATCCCATCCAGGACCACCTTGCAACTCATCTTCATTTATTCAATTTATATCTCGTGTTTCCTCCCAAAGCAGCCCAGGATGGCAATGATAAGGTGATCTCTAAACCTCGCACCCACCAAAATCCTAAAGAAATCCCAATGTGTCCCAAGAATGAGGCAGAAAAATGGAAACCTCTTGCACAGAGGAAGAAAACTTTCAAGAAACCAGAGGATAAATTTTAGCACAGTTCTAGATTAAACTTTTGTAATTTGAGCAGAGCAATTGGAGAGGAGATTTCAGTGGTGGATCTACCATGGTGTAGGTTACTCAGTATTCAATGGCAGCTCAGCCTCCCTTCCAAGGAGCTTTGGCTTTATCCTTGACTTGGCTTAGGCTGAAATCTAAGCCCCATTGAGCACAGTGGGGCTTACTTATGTGTAAACCTTTGGTTGTGCTGTTCATTTCATTACATACATTTTTGAACAGTTTTCATATTTAACTGGAGGATGCTGTGAGGGTTCTATAGGTTATAAATATGAGGTAGAAATTTTAGAAATAAATAATTTTAACGTGGTGATTTACATCCTCAGACCTATCTTGACTCACCTTTGGAAAGGGATGGCCTGCAAATCCATTGCGTAGCTGCAGCAATTTCTAATTAGTTTTCCTTTCTTCCTCCTGCTATCCGGCTGGTGAGCAGCTGTTCATTTTTGGATTCTCTGAACCTACATAATTAATCTACAGGTTCACACAGTAACTTCCTGATTCTGTTTGTTTGCCTTTTGTTCTTTATGTTTTAAATTGCTTCTCTGGGAAAGAAAAGAGGGCAGGGGGAGGTAGGCAGAGAGGCTCAAAGTGATGTGCAAAATGCAAATAAAATAAAACCAATTTAAAATTAACAGCGAACGCCTGCTTCCACTTGTTTCATCCTCTTCCTTCTACTCTCTAAGTGCTCCTTCACTTCACTCTCTGAAAGTGCTGCAATGCTCTTTGGTAACCTATAATCTCTGGAGTGCTGGTGTAGGCTGGGCTGCCCCTGCTGTTTCTCTGTTCCTGGCAGAGCACATTCCCATCTCAGACACATTTCGCCACTCGCAAGTCCAAGGTTGCCAGCTTCAGGTTCCAAGAGCTGCCAGAGATCTCTACACTTTGAATAGCTCCGTATCTATGCTTTGTTTCCATAAAGGTTCAAAAGAAGAGCTTTTGGAGAGCCATAAAGATGAGTACAGTTTGTATCTGTGGAACACGTGAAATACAGAAATATAGTCCACTCCAGAGAACTAATAGGCTGCTTGCTAAAGGGTTTGGCTGTTTTCAGATCTCTTTCCTGATGTTCTACGAGTTCCTACTTTGTCTTCTAAGCTGCTAATGTGGTTTATCCCTTCCTGGTGAAAGGGCCTGAGAAGGTTCAGTAGATCTGTGGAGCCACACAGTATGGTTTCAAAGTCCACAATATGCTGCTGCTCCTAAACCCTGCCACAGATGAAATGTGTCGTTTGGCACAGGCTGTAAAGGAGTCCCAACACCCAGGATCTACCGTCCAAAATTAGACACTTCAGAAGCAGACAACTACCATAGCTGCCAAGTTATCCCTTTTTTAAAGGGAAATTCCCTTATGCTGAATAGGCTTCCTCGCGAGAAAAGGGAAAACTTGGCAGCTATGACAACTACTAGCCAGGACCACATGCACATCACACATTAAAAGCGCTGTGATACCGCTTTAACAACCATCGCTTCCCCCAAAGAATTCTGGAACTGTAGTTCATTAAGGGTGCTGAGAGTTGTTAGGAGACCCCTATTTGTCTCATAGAGCAACAATTCTCTGGTTTAACAGCCATTCTCTCACCAATTCTGCTTGCATGTCTTTTGCCCTGGACTCCATTTGGGCTACCTCAGGGTTCTAGTGGACTTTAATAAGTTTTAAGGCTGAATCCTTTGGGGAAGGGTCATTTGTTTCTTACCCAGGGACTTCCTGGATGAAAGACACAGCCAGGTTAACAACAACAACAACAACAACAAACAACAACATACAATACAGCATTAAATGTTAAAAACTTCCCTAATATTAATATTCCCTAAATGTTAAAAACTTCCCTTCAGATGTCTTTTAAAAGTAAAATAGTTGCTTATTGCCTTGGCATCTGATGGAAGGGCGTTTAGAGGGTGGGTGCCACTACCAAGAAGGCCCTCTTTCTGGTTCCCTGTAACCTCACTTCTCACAGTGAAGGAACTGCCAGAAGACCCTCGGAGATGGACCTCAGTCTCCGGGATAGACGGTGGGGGTGGAGGGTTACCATCTTCTGAGTCAGACCCTGAGTCCTCTGCAGCACTTCAGCCCCCACCGCCAGTCTTGCAGAAGTCAAAGGCTTTGAACCAGCCACCCAGCTCCTCCGGGGAGGCAGAACCTACAGAGAGTTCAAGCTCCCTGCAGAGATTACATCTCCCTGTAGTTGAATTGGGAAGAGAAGGCATCAGCCAGCAAGTCCCTTATGGAGCTGTCTATGGTTCTGTTTTCATCTCAGTGCTTTCACTGGACACTGCTTGAGTCTCAAGCTCCCATGGAACTGAACAGCCAGAAATATTCCTTTCTGTGTAAGAGGATCTTGAAGCTTTTCACAACAGGCCTGTGATAAGCACAGAGTCATGTCTTTCCTGAAAACTTTGGAATGCCGCATCATTCAGTTTCCTTTGCTCGGAATAACATTTTGAACTGGAGGCATTGGGCTATTGCTAGGCAATGCCCCTCTTCTGAGAAAAGGCTCTTGGATCCAGTAGAGACTTCCAGCAGAACAGAACTTTGGGTGGTTCCTTCTGCAGTCGCCTCCCCTTGCTCCTCCATGCTGGAGGGTTCCCCAACCCTCTGGAGCATTTGGGTGGTGAGTGAAAGGGAATTGCTGAAAATGGCCTTGAACCCTGTTCTGCTGATGGAAGACTCCATAAGGAAAACGGGTCCACCAACTCAGCTGAATTTGAGTGAGTGTTGAAGATGGTAACATTTGTCAGCAGACTGGCTTTTGAACAAGGAAGTGTATTAAAATCAATATTTAAGGGTGGCCTTATTGCTTTTTCTCCCCCCCCCCACCTGCTTTTCCCTAGCAAATTTTCCTCCAAATTTTAGAAGGGTCATCCCAGCCTATTATGTTTTCTGTTCTTTGAGCCTTAGAATCAAAATCAGAACTTTGTCCTAATAATAATAATAATAATAATAATAATAATAATAATAATAATAATAATAATTTATTATTTATACCCCGCCCATCTGGCCGGGTTCCCCCAGCCACTCTGGGCGGCTTCCAAAAAAACAGAAATTCTAAAATACAGAAATCCATCAAACATTAAAAGCTTCCCTAAACAGGGCTGCCTTGAGATGCCTTCTAAAGGTCTGGTCATTGTTCTCTTTGACCTCTAGTGGGAGGGCATTCCACAGGGTGGGTGCCACTACCGAGAAGGCCCTCTGCCTGGTTCCCTGTAACTTGGCTTCTCGTAATGAGGGAACCACCAGAAGGCCCTCGGAGCTGGACCTCAGTCCTAGTTAATTGGTCATGGGATTCTATTGTTTTCCCTCTGTGATCCTGCCAAGTTGCTTTTTACCCTCCTTCCTTATGCATGCCCAACTATCATTATAGACTAAGAATTTAAAGCAAACAGAGAATTTCAGCTAGAGCTCTACGGCATATTATACCACCAGCACTTATTAAATCCAGCCTCAGAGTCCTGGTATATGAATGTTTAACATCCTTTCCCCTCTCATCCATTCTTTCTCATCTCCTTTAATATCTGAAACACTAAATATGAAATAATATGGGGTAATTGTTAGAGTTGTATTGCTGTACTCTCCTATGGCTCTTTTTACTCCTGATCTTTATAGATCTTTTAAGCCTCCAGTACATAATTGAACCTCATCAATAATATTTGCGATTTCTCCTTGCATTTGACATTCTTATCACATTTCATTGTACAGTCATACCTCGGGTTGCAGCCGCTTGAGGTTGCGTCTTTTTGGGTGGGCTCCGCACCGAACCCGGAAGTACTGGAATGGGTTACTTCCAGGTTTTGGCATGTGCGCATGCGCAGAAGTGCTAAATTGCGCTTTGCGCATGTGCAGAAGCACCGAATTGTGACCCGCGTGTGTGGGTTGCGAACGCTGTGGGTTGAGAATGTGCCTCCCGCACGGATCATGTCCATAACCCGAGTGTCCACTGTAGCTCGATGGTAGCCTTGAATTCTTAGTCATGAAAATGCCCCATCACATTTATCTTACCACTCTAGATTATCTCAATCAGTGTTTGCATGTTGTGCTTTGCTAGTTTCCTTATTTTATTTTTCATTCCTTCTAGCATGTAACATTGTTAGTTGTTGCCATGGTGACTCTAATTGATTTCTTTCTACTGTTTTACAGGCTTTTCCAAGGTTTATACAATACATCCTTGTTGTAGTTATTTTTGTCTCTGTAAGATGCATAACGCTCTCCTGCAAAACAAGGCTTAATAAGTCAACGGATCCAATGTTTCACCCTCCCCCAAATATTTAGGCTGCTTCTCGGCAGGATCTGGATTTATGCAAAAAGTGTGATGGGTCAGAATCCAAATGAATGTGTCATGCAGAATAGCTCATTCTGGGAAAGGGAATGAGAGTAAACAGACAGGCTAACAATACAGAATGTGCTCTTGAGACAGAAGGGGAGGCAAGAGGCAGTTGCATGGTTTCAGAACGGGGAGAGATTCCAAAGCAAGAGGGTTTGGCTCTGTCTGCCTCTCTCATCTGTTTCACTACATCACAACCCAGCAGTGTTGTGAAAGCTTCAATTGCTGGGTGGCAGCCTCATGGGATAAAGCAGAACAGAGGAGCCCAAAGCCCTCCAGATGTTGGGTTGCTCATGCTGGCTGGGGCTGATGGGAGCTGGAGTCCAACAAGGGCCATGCACTTTCTCTTCAGTCAAACCAATAAACCAGCTGAAACAGCCACCAGTTCCCTGACACACAGAGCATCCACTGGAAAGGCTGTGAGAGGTTCTGGGGCATAGCTGCCAAGTTTTCCCTTTTCTCGCGAGGAAGCCTATACAGCATCAGGGAAAATCCCTTTAAAAAAGGGATAACTTGGCAGCTATGTTGTGGGGCCCTTTCTAGTCAGGAATAAGCAGAACTGCTGAAAAGCTGTCCCTTCAGTATATTTGACTGAGGAGTGAAATGCAGGGCTTTTTCCCCAGCCAGAACTCGCTGAAACTCAGGTGGGTGCCATTGCCATTCTAAGAGAGCAAGGGAGGCGTTCCTGGTGAGTTGTGGCACCTCTTTGTCTAGAGAAGTAGCACTGATCCTATGCACCATTCTTGATTTGCCCTGTGTGCACTTTCTTGGTGCACAGCCATGGGAGGTGATGCCCTGCCTAGCCTTCCAAGGAGTCCCTCTATGTACAATGCTTGCCTGCAGCAGGACCCTGGCTGGCCCACATCTGATGGAACATGAGCTTCAGAGATCTCTCTCTTCTTGATCAAGACCTAGACCTAGTCTGGTTCTCTGACCATTGCACCACGCTGCCTCTTCTCCTGTGACAATGCTGTCCAGGCTCACATCTGCACACCTGTGGACTCTCAACATCTGTTCTTATGAATGCACTTAGGCCAGGGGCAGCTTTCAGTCACAGCGACCCTGGGAAAAAAATGATTGAAAGCACAAATAATGTGCCTAGAGCCCTCCTCAGCCCAATAGCCTGAAATCCTATGTTCTTCTGCTATATTTGGTGAGATTCAAGTTGTCTTTCAATATTCACACAGACACCATTAATGTTCATCATCAAGCAAGTTTCTTTCTTTCTTTTAATTCCACAAAAGTTAGCAAGGGCTTTTCTAAAAAGAGCTTAAACGTCTTAAAAATAAATCTGAGGCTTTAATGCTGTGTAATTATCTTGTCTGCTATCTCGGCTGCTTAATCTTCCATTCCTTCCCTTGATCTTTTATGGGGCTGCCATCCCTCCAACCTGATCTCATAAAGGAAACGAAGATTTCCAAAAGGAAAAAAGTTCCCTTGGCTGACACTTCCATCAGATTTGCTTAAAGAATATTAATTCTTGAGCCTTTAATGAATAGTTAAGCAACAGGGACTGATCCATGAATTGAGAAGCCCACTTTTCAACTCTCAGATCTGCTCCTTCACTTGCCTGCCGCATGCCAGTCTCCCAACTCCTAACCCCCCCCATCTGAAAGATGAGGCACCCCAATTCTGACCTACATTACCTTGTTGGCCAGGTGGGCTAGATCTTTATCCCATCTCTGTCCTGCTTCCTGGGGTTTTTTTTTTGGGGGGGGGAACAGTCTTGCAGGCCAAATGGGCAGACATAGTGGGTTTTCTGTGGGCCAGAAGTTCCCACCCAAGTCTTGGATTGCAACTAGATAATGCTTGTGAGGTGCTCTGAACACTTAAGTGTGGCATTAAAAAACCCTAAGAAAAAACGTCAGACCAACACGGCTACCTACCTGTAATTAAAAAACCTTATTAGTATTAGTTGAATCTTGAAGACAACTCAGATTTTGCTTGGTGAACAAGCTACTTAAAAATGCTTAAAAGCAGACTATTCCCCTTTAATAGACCATTTCCCCTTTATTTTAACCAGCTTGGAAGCTTCAATCTCATTCCAAGTCCCCTTCTGTTGAGGGTTTTCAGATCCAAAGGTTACAGCTTTCTAAAATCCTGAGAAACAGAAGGTGAAATATCAGAATGAAACAAAATGCATAAGCCATGCCAATAATTAGATTTTAAAAATATTTAAATACATTGAATGTGTTATGTTGGATATATATATATATATATATAAAAGATCCCATTTCCTTTTATATGCAGAACCATAGCAAGATAACTTCTGACTTTATTAACAGCCATTAATCCTGCTCTGTTCCCCTACCTTTTTGTCTTTTAAAAGATTACTTGAAATAGGGCTGCCATACGTCTGGATTTTCCAGGACATTCATTATTGGGATTTCAAAGGCAGAATTGACATCGAGGAGGATTTCTGAAAGGTGGCACTTTGTCCTGGATCTTAGACAAGTCAATCAGAAAATCGTGGGGTTTTTTGCATTTATGTAAACAAAAGCTCAACAACTTTGGCGGTTGCCTAAAGAAAGCCCAGCAACTTCCAGGCTGTACTAGTTTTTACTTTTTGAAATATTGCAACCCTATCTGAAACAAAGATCAAAACAAAATAAAAAAAATCCTTCCAGTAGCACCTCAGAGACCAACTAAGTTTGTCATAGGTATGAGCTTTCGTGTGCATGCACACTTCTTCAGATACCTCAAGAAGTGTGCATGCACATGAAAGCTCATACCTATGACAAACTTAGTTGGTCTCTAAGGTGCTAGAGGAAGGGTTTTTTTATTTTGTTTTGACTGCGTCAGACCAACACGGCTACCTACCTGGAACTGAAATAAAGATGCAAGTTTTGCAACCATGAATAGATCTGTCCTGACAGCCAATACTCTCCAGAAAAAGGAATTCACAAGGACGTATGGTTTGTCTTAGATGGCTTCTGGTTCAAGTTCAATTTTCACTTGTATTACACAAATCTTTGCCAGTTGATGACCATCAGATCTACTGCAAATTATCAGCATTATTTGCATTATTACTGCCTTGGTTGCATGGGTAAAATGAAGAGATGATGCTTGGGGGAATTACATGAAATAGCAATGCTTGCCTTCCTCCCAAATGCAGAACTAAGGGATCTCATCAGGTCCTCTGGCTTTGTTGTTTTTTTCATTTGGATAATGCCCTGGCGATTACTTTATGTTTACTAAATTGGGTTTCCCACAAAAAAATGACCCCATTTTTTTTGAATTTTATTGACATGGATGCTATACTTATGTTGTATTTTATGCTGTTTTTAAGCTGTTTTTTAAAATCGCTTTTAATTAATGTTTCATATTTGCTGTTAGACGCCCTGAGCCCGGTTTTCAAATTGGGAAGGCGGGGTATAAATAAAAAAATATTATTCTTATTATTTGTTATTAATGGTTGTACACAACTCACCCAGATTTGGAGATACTGCAAGCTCATCTCTAATTTATTTTTGCGGAATTTGTGAGAGGACCTCAGCAGCTACAGGGGAGTTGCGGTTACAGTAAGGAGATGCTGGTAATGTTCTTTCCAGTGCAGTGCAATAGCTTTTTTATCTTTTAGAAGTGTGGCACCGCATCATGAGTGTCAGCTAAATGCTGGATTTCTTAAGCTTCTTTATCCACCAGGTGTTAATACTTTGGTTCTTCTTAATTGAACCTCAGCCTTAGAGTTGGCATAGGTTTTTTTTTTCTTAGTGGCGATAGATTCTTATCTGCTGCAGCCTCCATCTGCCTTCACATCCATTGTAATATGCCCCTTGTTATCTTCCACCTGTTCTTCCATTGAGAACTTCTTGGATCGTTCTTTGTCTAGCTCCTTCCCTTTGACCTTACCGCCTTGGGTGACCCTGCTGGGAGTACGAGACTCCCCACGGCTTTGTTCACAACGGTCAGAGGAATGTACAAGCCCACTCACCATGACAAGGGGATGATCCAGCGAGTGAGAGAGAGTGAGGTGGCATCTCTTGACCAAGGCAAAAGCAAAGATGTTTGCTGCTTATGGTTAGGACAAGGTTAGTCTCACCTGCAACATGGGATCTATAATCTTTATAAGTGATACAGAAGCATTCTGGATTTTGTGTTTTTCTCTTTCTAGCTCTCAATTGATGCTTTTGAATTATGGTGCTGGAGGAGACTCTTGAGAGTCCCATGGACTGCAAGAAGATCAAACCTATCCATTCTTAAGGAAATCAGCCCTAAGTGCTCACTGGAAGGACATATCCTGAAGCAGAGGCTCCAATACTTTGGCCACCTCATGAGAAGAGAAGAATCCTTGGAAAAGACCCTGATGTTGGGAAAGATTGAGGGCACTAGGAGAAGGGGACGACAGAGGATGAGATGGTTGGACAGTGTTCTCGAAGCTACGAACATGAGTTTGACCAAACTGCGGGAGGCAGTTCAAGACAGGAGTGCCTGGCATGCTCTGGTCCATGGGGTCACGAAGAGTTGGACACGACTAAACAACAACAACAACAAGCTCTCATTTGCATAGATTTCCAAAACGGTGCTCTAGTTTCAGCTTATTTCCTGTATCTCATAAACTTCACATTCTGTTTCCAGTGTGCTCTTTTAAAACCAATTTTTACAATACATTTTGTACACTATACCCCAACCCATACTGTGTCATACTCTTAAAACACTAATATACTCAACCCTTGTCTTTGTCAAACCCTTGTCTTTGTCAAGTTGCCTTGTATAAATGGCAAGATTCAGGTTTAAGTTAAAATACTATTCCACAGATCATATATACTCTGAAACAAAAACTCCTTTTATGCTTGCTCTACCACTCTGTGGATTTTGCTTTTCTGCTCTGATGGTAAGGAGAGTTATACTATACATTTGTTCTGTCAACTATTTTCTTCTATAACCAGCTTACCAAATCAACATTACAGGGGTTTAAAGAGGTTATTTTATTATCTGAAGATATGTTTAGGTTCTCTAAAACAAGCATTTCTATAAGCAGTGATAACAGTCTGAATACAGAAAAGCTATTTTCTTTGGCATGCAAGACAGATTGAAAACATTCTCTCTTTGTGATTTGATTATGAGAAAATTTCCCAGGCTGCATTTTTAGTAACATTTCAAAGCTTGGATTTCAATGCAGTGCTAAATTTATTCACCAGGGGTCATCGAAGGTCTGATTTTTCTTTGTCTACCTGTTGACTCTCAGATGCACTAAGAAATTTCAAAGCCTCCACAAGGATTCAGTATTTGATATTTTTCTGTAGCAATCTGTTGAAGCTGTACAGTTATGCTTCTTGTTTGAATTTTGGGTGTTGACAACACAGCCATTCTTTCCCCCCAGATTTGCAGAGAAAAAACTTTTAAGACGTTGCTTGCAAAGCTTTTCTTACTCTGACAGAGAATATCTTCTTTGTTGTTAAATAGCAGAACATTAATAAAAGCGGTAGCAATGTGAGCTGTGGAATCTGGTGGGAAAAAGAATGGGCATGCATGGAAAGTTGCTTTGTGATGTAGGAGTCCAGCTTCATATTTGCTCCTGTTCGGTCACGTTTGGCCAGCTTCCTTTTTTTTTTATAAATTAAAAAAACTTTATTTATTTCATTACACAATATTACAATCAGACGATATTAATAAAAAGATATACATCCATAACATTGTTGTTACAGTTGTCTTATTTATCCGTTCGTCCTTTCCCTGTACCCTCCCACCCTAACCCTAACCCTTCCCCGTCGGCTTCTCAACTGTTTCTGAGTTTCTCCCTTATTGTTCCTTATATAATCTCTACATGCTATTTTTCTTGTTTACCTTAATTCTTATTTACTTAAATCCTTAGAGTTCTATTAATTCTTCATATTTTTTAATTGTTAGTATACCCTATCAGAATCCTTGATTGTTTGGCCAGCTTCCTAACTGCTCTATCACAATACAAATAAACACCTGCAAGGCCTGCACTGACTGCACCCTCACCAAGTCCCAATACTAGCAAGTTTGAGTAGTACATTTAGCTTGTCTCTTGCCACAGTCACTGCCCCCCCCCGCGATTCCTCCTCATCTAAACAGGAGTGGCTGAGCTGCAGCCCTTCAGCTGTTGTGAGACTCCCATCAGCTCCAGCCATCACGGCCAATGGCCAAGGATGATGGAAGTTGTAGTCCCACGACATCTGGAATGCCACTGGTTCCTCACCCTTCTCCTAAAGGAATGGCTCGCAGGGTGTACCTGTTCGATTTTGAAAGCTTGCTCCATCTTGAAAACATGGTGAATGCAAAATCAGTTATTATATGTGAGGTATATAACCAATGATCTAAAGGTAAAGGGTAAAGGGACCCCTGACCATTAGGTCCAGTCGTGACCGACTCTGGGGTTGCGCGCTCATCTCGCATTATTGGCCAAGGGAGCCGTCGTACAGCTTCCAGGTCATGTGGCCAGCATGACAAAGCCGCTTCTGACAAACCAGAGCAGCACATGGAAACACTGTTTACCTTCCTGCTGTAGCGGTTCCTATTTATCTACAGTACTTGCATTTTGACGTGCTTTCGAACTGCTAGGTTGGCAGGCGCTGGGACCAAGCAACGGGAGCTCACCCCGTCACAGGGATTCGAACTGCTGACCTTCTGATCAGCAAGCCCTAGGCTCAGTGGTTTAACCCACAGCGCCACTTATTATTATTATTATTGTTTATTTATACCCTGCCCATCTGGCTGGGTTTCCCCAGCCACTCTGGGCGGCATCGAACAGAAAAATGAAATAAAATAATCTATTAAGCATTAAAAGCCTCCCTAAACAGGGCTGCCTTCAGATGTCTTCCAAAAGTCTGGTAGCTGTTTTTCTCTTTGGCATCTGATGGGAGGGCATTCCACAGGGCGGGCACCACCACCGAGAAGGCCCTCTGCTTGGTTCCCTGCAACTTGGCTTCTCGCAATGAGGAAACATTAAAGAGAGAACATTAAAACCTATATAAAACACACACAAAAATACAATAAAACAATACTAACCAAAATTAAACAAACTCCCAAACCCAAGTAAACATCCAACCCAACTCCCACACCATAATGTATTTAAAATGGTAAAAAGAAAATTTTAAAACATTTTGAAAAGAACTCCTGGACAACAACAGCGATGGGGGCAACAGTCCCCAGGAGGCCCCTGCAATTAATTTTTATAGGGGAAAATCACATGGCAAGAGGATAAAGTCTCTATTGTGCACTTTAGAAGAGTGATTATGTCACTTTTCCTTTGGACATAGAATTTGAATTCTGTGAACAAAGTATAAATGGTGCTTTAGAAAAGAATGGTTCAAGGTAGAACTCTGGCTTCATAAAATCACGTACTCCAGCAAGCTTTTGAACCACCCTCTCTTTACTGCATTTTGTTCCTTGAAGGAAGCTGCTGATACTTAATGAGGTTGCCTGGAGAGTTTGTGTCCAGCAGTTCATAATCCATGAGCCAGATTCTAAATTGCTTCTTTCAAATCAATTAGTGCTAATAGTGAGGCGATCTCTTGAACTGCCACATCCACTCCTTCCAATGCATAGTTGTTTTCTGCTACTTAGGTAAATTGTTGAGTCACGTGGTTCTCAAAAGAGGACGTCAATCTCACAAACGGCCAATTTGTGTTTGCTGAACAGCATGGGAGCCACTTCTGGGTAGCTGTGCACCACATCATGGAGGTCTACAGGAAACAATCATGAAAGTCAGCCAGACAGTTACAGTAACTTCCCATGTCAACTTCACCAGTCAGGGAGGAATTCTGTACTAGCTGAAGTTTCCAAATAAAGGAGGAATGATGTTGTCATGGGAAACAATCATACCTGTCACCCAACCAAGGGCAGTGCTTCAGACAGACTTTATTGCAGCAAGGCGAGAAGCAGACACCAGGAAGCAGCTCACCTGCTGCCCTGGGTAGGTATGAATTGCAACAGCTGCCAAAGGCAACTCAGAAAATTCAGCTGGTCCAGAAGGCACCTGAAGGCTTGTGGAATGAAGATGTTCAGAACATGGGGCACCAATTCTATACCAGTTGCATAGACTGCCAGTTCATTTCTGGAATCATTTTAAAACTCCTGGTGTTGATCATTAAAGCCCTAAATGGTTCAGGGCCAAACAAGACCACCTGTATCCACAGGAACCTGCCCGTTTCTCTAGCCTGCCACTAAAAACCATCAGATTGGCAGTTGCAAGCAACAGATCCTTTTCAATGGTGGCCCCACATCTTGGGATTTCCCTCTCCTGGGAGGTGCATATTATCACCTCTTTTACTGGTTCTGTTTTTAATGTTTTATTATTTGTTACATTGTATTATCCATATGTGTTTATTAGACTGTAATATTATATATATATATATATATATATATATATATATATATATATATATATACATACACACACACACACACACACACACACACACATACACATACATATACACATATATGCTGCTCTGCCAGGGAGTGTTTGGGAGGACTGCTCCCCCTGAAGCCCACTTCCACCTGGGGCTTGGGGCGGGTCCCCCACTCCTCCACAGCTTTTGAGGCTCCTGGGAGGCCTGGAACATCACTGCTGCTGTGAGTACTGGAAGGACTGCTCCCCCGGAAGCTCACTTCCATCTTGGGCCCGGGGGCGGGACCCATACTCTACCACAGCTTTAAGGCTCCTGGGAGGCCTGAAACAGTGGCGCTTCTGCTCTTCTAGTAATTCTGATGTGTTTGTAACTTTTATTGTTTTTGGTTTTTGTTGTTTATCATTTAGTTTGTTAGTTTGTTTTCTGTATTGGTTTTAAATTCGATTTTAAGGGGAGGGGTTAATTTTAGTTTGTAATTTTCTGTCTTTGTATTGTTTTATTGTACTAGTTTGTTTTCTGTATTGGTTTTAAATTTGATTTTAAGGGGAGGGGTCAATTTTAGTTTGTAATTTTCTGTCTTTGTATTGTTTTATTGTATTTTTTGATTTACATAGGTTTTAGGGAGGGATTTTTAGTTGGGTGTGGGAATCTGTTAAATTTTAGTGTATTTGTAATTTTTATTGTTTTTGGTTTTATTGTTTTATTGTGTTTTTTGTGTTTTTCTTTTGTTCTGTTCTTTGCTGCTTTTTACAGAGGTTTTATTTTGTTTTTAAGGGGAGGGGTCAGGGCTGCCCGGGAGGGGGTCCCAGCAAGCAAAATGGCTGGGGCAGATTCCACAGGGGGTGATGCACTGGGACAACCGATCTCAGTGGTCACGGGTAGGAGGAGGAGTTACGCTAAGACCAGACCATGTCATTACCGAGGAGGCAGACTTAGTCGTTGTCTGAGGACTATCCCTGCCTCCGGGTCTGGTCCTGACCGGACGGATATTGGAATCATCAAGGGATACCCATATGACCTGAAGGTGCTGCTGTGCAATGCCAGGTCGATGATGAATAAGACCACTGCCATTCACGACCTGATTGTGAATGGAGGATTTGACCTGGCATGTGTGACAGAGACCTGGTTGGATGAAGCCGATGGGCCCGTTCTTGGCGCTGCTTGTCCACCAGGTTTCTCTTATGCACAGCAACCCAGGCCATCTGGGCGGGGACGGAGGGTTGCAGTGATTTTTAGGAAGTCATTAGTTTGCACCAGGCGTCCTATTGGTAAGACTGAGTTTTCTGAGTGCATGTTCTGGAAGTTGGGCAATAGGGGCAGTACAGGATTCCTTTTGGTGTACCGACCTCCCCGCTGCACCAAGGATTCCCTGCCCGAGCTGCTTCAGGTCGTGTCGGATGTGCTCCTGGAGACACCTAGCTTGGTTGTCTTAGGGGATTTTAACATCCATGCTGACACGACCTTACAAGGAGCCGCTCGGGACTTCGTGGAAAGCATGGCCACCATGGGGCTGTCCCTGAATAAGTCTGGCCCAACTCATAGCCACGGACATGCCTTGGACTTGGTGTTTACCTCTATGGATGTTGGTGATCTGACATTAAGTAAAAGCGAAACAAAAGAAGTGCCATGGTCAGATCACTTTCTGGTGCAACTGGACTTCTCCGCAACCCTTCCCCTCTGCAGGGAGGTGGGACCGATTCGGATGGTCCGCCCCCGCTACTTAATGGATCCAATTGGCTTCCAGAGAGTGGTAGGGGATGTTTTATCCCATGTCGATGGCCTTTCAGCTGATTCCCTGGTGGCCCGCTGGAATGCGGAGTTAACCAGCGCTATTGACTGTCTGGCTCCGAAGCGCCCTCTCAGATTGCATGGAGCCCGGACAGCCCCGTGGTTTTCCCCGGCGCTGAGGGTGATGAAACAGTCATTGAGACGGCTAGAGCGCCGGTGGTGGAAAACTCATTTTGAATCAGACCGGACACGGGCTAGAGCTCAACTTCGAGCCTACCAAGTGGCAATGGCGACGGCGAAGAGGACCTTCTTCACCTTCTCCATCGCATCTGCAGAAAACAGCAGCAGGAGACTCTTCCAGGTGGTTCGCAATTTAGCGGAACCACCTGCTCCATCCGGGCCCAGTACGGGCCACATGATCTCCTGCAATGATTTTGCAAAGTTTTTTGCAGATAAAGTCGCTCAGATTCGGGAAGAGGTAGACTCCACCGTGGGAGCAGGGCCGCGGCGGGGGAGTGCTAGAGTCCTGTCTAGTCAAGTTTTGTGGGATCAATTTCAATCTGTTACCTCCGAGGATGTGGACAGGCTGCTTGGACGAGTGAAACCAACCACCTGTCTCCTTGATCCTTGCCCATCCTGGCTTATAAAAGCTAGCCGGGAAGGGCTGGGCGATGGGCTTCGCGGGTTGGTAAATGCTTCTCTCCATGAGGGAGCCTTCCCAGACCCGCTGAAAGAGGCGGTTATTAAACCGCTTCTTAAAAAACCATCTTTAGATCCGGCCAATATGGCCAACTATCGCCCAGTCTCAAATCTTCCATTCTTGGGCAAGGTGATTGAGCGAGTGGTTGCTGAACAACTCCAGGTACGCCTGGAAGAAGCGGACCATTTGGATCCCTTCCAGTCAGGATTCAGGCCTTATCATGGGACTGAAACTGCCTTGGTCGCACTGGTCGATGATCTCCGGCGGGCTAGGGACAAAGGTAAGAGCTGTTTCCTAGTTCTGCTGGATCTCTCAGCGGCTTTTGACACCATCGACCATAACATCCTTCTGGACCGTCTAGAGGGCTTGGGAGCTGGGGGCACTGTCATGCAGTGGTTCCGCTCCTTCCTCCTGGGCCGTGTTCAGAAAGTGGTGGGGGATGAGTGTTCAGACCCCTGGGCTCTCACTTGTGGGGTGCCTCAGGGTTCTGTCCTCTCCCCCATGCTTTTTAACATCTATATGCAGCCGCTGGGAGAGATCATCAGGGGGTTTGGGCTGGGTGTCCATCAGTATGCTGATGATACCCAGCTCTACCTCTCTTTTAAATCAGAACCAGTGAAGGCGGTGAAGGTCTTGTGTGAGTGCTTGGAGGCGGTTGGAGGATGGATGGCGGCTAACAGATTGAGATTGAATCCTGACAAGACAGAAGTACTGTTTGTGGGGGACAGCAGGCGGGCGGGTGTGGAGGACTCCCTGGTCCTGAATGGGGTAACTGTGCCCCTGAAAGACCAGGTGCGCAGCCTGGGAGTCATTTTAGACTCACAGCTGTCCATGGAGGCACAGGTCAACTCTGTGTCCAAGGCAGCTGTTTATCAGCTCCATCTGGTACGCAGGCTGAGTCCCTACCTGCCCACTGACTGTCTCTCCAGAGTGGTGCATGCTCTAGTTATCTCTCGCTTGGACTACTGCAATGCGCTCTACGTGGGGCTACCTTTGAAGGTGACCCGGAAACTACAACTAATCCAGAATGCGGCAGCTAGACTGGTGACTGGGAGCGGCCGCCAAGACCACATAACACATGTCCTGAAAGACCTACATTGGCTCTCAGTACGTTTCCGAGCACAATTCAAAGTGTTGGTGCTGACCTTTAAAGCCCTAAACGGCCTCGGTCCGGTATACCTGAAGGAGCGTCTCCACCCCCATCGTTCTGCCCGGACACTGAGGTCCAGCTCCGAGGGCCTTCTGGCGGTTCCCTCACTACGAGAAGCTAAGTTACAGGGAACCAGGCAGAGGGCCTTCTCGGTAGTGGCACCCACCCTGTGGAATGCCCTCCCACTAGAGGTCAAAGAGAACAACAATTACCAGACCTTTAGAAGGCATCTCAAGGCAGCCCTGTTTAGGGAAGCTTTTAATGTTTGATGGATTTCTGTATTTTAATGTTTGATGGATTTCTGTATTTTAGAATTTCTGTTTTGTTGGAAGCTGCCCAGAGTGGCTGGGGGAACCCGGCCAGATGGGCGGGGTATAAATAATAAATTATTATTATTATTATTATTATTATTATTATTATTATACATGAAATATATAACATTTATTCAGAGATTCATATTCTGCCCTTCTAAACCATTTGCTTTACCAGAGTAAAGCCCTAAACAGAACTCACCACATAAAACCTTATCTTCCTGGTGAGAGTAAAACTTGCTAGAACAGGAATGGTTTCCCCAAACAATGGAAAGGGTGAGGGCAGCAGTCAAGGGAATCTCACGGGGCAAAGGCTTTGCTAATCTGGGTGTGGAGAGAGCCCTTTCTCTCATCCAAAGCCTCCACTGTGGGCAAAGCCAATGTCAGATTTGGGGGAGGAGGGATTGGGCCCACTGGGCCCCTCTCCTCATCTCCAGGAGAAATGACTCCCCGAGATGCAATTGGTTTTTTCACTGGAGCCCAGCATTTAGGCCTGAGATAACACATTAGGAATGTAGCACATGCTCATTGAATAATGATGCAAGACAACATGCTATGGGATTAAATATTGGCCACAACTTTATTGAGATTCAGATGTAGGGAGACCTTGACTCAGGCATCGGGCGTTATCCTCTCCCAGGCCCCAGCCAGGGTTCTGGGAGGCTTCGGGGTTATCCAGAATGTATGGGGGGGTAGGGCTGTCTCTGGAGAAGATATGTTCAAGCAGAGAGAGCCCGCTCCCCGTTCGCAGCCGCTGGAAGGGGGGGAGCAATGTCAATCTATTGGCATGGACAATGCTTCCCCCTAATGCCCCTTAAGGGGGGGACCCCGATCATGTCGCTGCAAAGGGGGTGAGGTTACCGCCTCATGCCCCTCCCATCAGGAAGATAGCCTAAAGAATTCTGCCCAAGGCCTGACACCGCCAAAGTTGTGACATATTGCTACGGGAAAGGCAAAACCTGTCAATGCAGGGAAATTCCTTTCCAGCCCTTCAACAGCGACCTTGATGTAGCAGCGCCTGCGTACCTGTGGGAAAAAGGGGGTTAATCTGCAGCAGAAAGTCAGTGAACTGCAACAAAGTGGTCAATGAGGGCGTGGAGGGTGGGAGAAGCTCCAGAGCTGACTGGTGCCTGTAAGTAGGATGCAACTTCTATTGTGTGAGCTGTAAGACCCTCCCCTTACCTGGCCAGACCCCTGGCAAACCCCTCCCCCAGGCAGGATTGGGCAGTTGGCTGGGATAGGCAGAGGTGCCTGGCGAGGTAGTTCCAGATCCGAACTTCCAGGGAGTCGCCTTTTGGGGTCAAGGGGGCTGCGCACGACCACGCAAAATGCACCCCCCCCATTTTATGTGCCAAGAAGGCAACAATGAGGAATTGTTGGTTGTTTCATCAGCAGAGTTGTGTTTTTTTAAAGACACCTCAGAGTTTCTACTTCCCCCTTGCTGTACAATCCAGGCAACACTGATGGATAAGATTTGCATGGAGTTTTGAAAGTCCTTTCTCGAGGAGACCTGTGAAGGTGACCACATTTCCCCCCACAAGTGCTTTCAGAACCTTCCAGTCTGAGATGCCAATCGATGGCCAAAGTTCAGCAGCAAATGGCAGGTTCCATCTTGCAATCTTTCAAACTTCAGATTGTTTGGATTTGAATTGTGACCCTCTCCTTTTCTATCCTCAGATTCTTTTTAAGGGTTTTGATTTGAAATATGCTCCACAATGGGGCTAGTAGGGAATTGCATGAACCAATCCAATCCGATTGTAGCCTCTTTTTTTCTCATGACAGAGGAAGAAAAACCTGCCAGCAATATAACAATTCCTAAGCAAGGAAAGATTAACTGTGTGCACAGGATTTGCTTGTCATGTTGTCTTTCTTAATCCTGCAGCCTTCAGTGGTCCAGATCTTATAGTTGATGAGATCTGGAGCATTTAGGTCCACACAGGTTTGATGGAGCTGCTCCAGTTGGTCACAGAAGTGAAAGCCTGGCCAAATGGTTTGTCTGGGCTCTTGGGGACATTCTTGGTAAATGCAGGAAAGCACCAGCAACAAGGAAGAGCAATCCAAAGAGGCAGCAGCTTTGTCTTTTGTTTTTATCCTAGTAAGTTTTTTGAGGCTCTCTGAATTCTCTGCTTGGAGCACAATGTGATGTGCAACATTGAATGTTGGCATCTTAACCACAGACAAAACCCCGAGGCCCACAAAATCATGTCATTAGGAAAAAGCGCCCTGAAAACAAAAACATTATTTTCTGCTTCCTGTGGGATAAGAGGAAGACTAAAACCTTTTCATGGATTAGAAATAAGCTCCCGGGTAACCATTGTCACATTGTAATCTTCTGGCATACCCTGGAAATTCTTTGGAAGTCAGAGCAATTTTTTGGGGGGTATATTTATCTTGATACAGAATAATTTGTGCAACCTAAACCCACAGCATTTATCTTTTCTTTCTTACACTGTTTTCCAGAAAAAAAGTAGGAGCTGGATATTTTTACATTTTTAATCTCTCAGTTTTCCTTCCCTACAACAACTTTTGTTCTTCTGTCAAAGATAATCAGAGCAGCCCTGCAGTTGGAAATGAATGTCAGAGCATGCAATAACTTAGAGTAAAATTAGGTTCTAAAGAAGTTAGCAGAACCCTTTCTTTCCAAGGCACCTGCAAACAAAGAGATAGATCTTAATGGGCTTCACTCATGATTTCTTCAGGCTTTCTGAACCTGGGTCCAAAAGGAGGTCTTCTGGAGGTCTCAACACAAGGGAGAGAAGCTCAAGCCTAACTGCCTCAGTTTGGCCCATATGTGGCTGTGTATACGAAATGCAGCCATTTGGCACATTGTGATTGTTTGATTGATTTGTCTGCTGTCAAATCTTTGAGAAACTCTCCTTGTTCAAAAATACCCCCTTTACCCCTCCCTCTTCAGAATTTAGCAGGGATTGAAGATGATAAAGACACCGATCCAGGTGTTTGCAATGGACTTGCACAACGGATTTTGGCCGAGAGAAGACCTCATGAATAATGTCACATCTGCATGACGCTGCTGCCAACAAATTTAATCATTAGCTACCAGTTGGGAAATGTTGCCAGACCTGTTCCTTGCTGCAGCATTATAAAAGCCTATTCTATTCATGATGACATTAGGGGACTTCAGACAAGTAAGGTAAGGGAATATGACTCATAAAAAAGAGCTAATGGGACACAAGCCTTGGTTTTCAGGGGGTGGGGGAAACAGTAGCTAACTGTTGTTATTCAATCCCTCCAGGGAACCTTATAAGCCCACAATAGGTTTAAAAGAGCTCTGAAGGCGTAGCAAATTGCAAGTGAAAGCATCATTTCTCCAAGGCCATCTTCTTGCCTGTAAGCCATTTGGGTGATTCCTGTGAAGGCCAGGCAGGGCCAGCCCTATGGCCAAGCTGGGTGGCGCAGGGCACCACGGTGCCGGCCCGCCAGGGGGGCGCCGCGAGCTGCGCCCGCCCGCCCGCTGGCCAGCCGGTCCGCCGCGCAGCTGCGCCCACGCAACCGCGCTGTGCCTGCCCGCCCGCTGTGCAGCAGCACCTGTGGCAGCCGCGCTGTGCACGGCACCCGCCCACCCACCGCACTGGGAAACGGGGCGGGGGGTGCCGAAGGGATCCGGCGCACCACGGCGCCAGGGGCGCTTAAGACGGCCCTGAGGCCAGGAACCCAGTCCAGACACAACTGGTACACTCAAACTGGCCTTAATGGTCTCATGGACACATCCTGGCAGTTATGTATTCATGCACAGTTGCTTTACTGTATCCTGTCCCCATAAAAACAACCCAGCCTCCTGGTTTGACCTGCTCCCCATCACATCTCCTTCATCCTTTGGTTCAGGAAACCTGCAACAGCATTCAGGAGAGTGTCTCAGTTGCAGTGGCGTAGGAAGAGGGGTGCAGTGGGTGCGGGCCGCCCAGGGTGTCACCACTGAGGGGGGTGACAAAATGTCAACAATGTGTGTTTTTGAAAAAACAACTCTCACACACCCCTTCCTACGCCACTGCAGAAGCACCCTCCCCTCGAGTGATTTCCAGAAACCAGAAGCATTCCTGTCTCCAACTTTGCAGGCAGAGCACAGCCTTTATGGCTAGTAGCCTTCGACAGCCCTCTCCTCCATGAAGCAGCCTAATCCAGAGGTGTAGCTGGGTGAGGCCGGGGGGGGCACTGGGTGCCACACTGCGGGGCCTGCAGCGTGCCTGCAAGCGCCACACTGCTATTTCGAGCAGTGTGGGGCTTGCGTCTGCCCACCGCCTCAGCTGCCCTACAGCTGAGGGGGAGGCTGTGGAGAGGCTCAACACAGCGCACCCTGCCTTGGCTCGCCCTGCCCCCATGGGCAGCTCACTCCACCCCTGGCTGCAGAGCGTGCATGCTGCACCGGGCACCTGACACCGCTACCCAGTTGGGGAGCTATGTAAAAGCCTGGTAATAATTTCACATCAGGCATTCTGCTGCCTCCTGCATTCCACATCCAGAATCTGACCAGGCTGGGAACTGATTCTTATTTCAGTGCTGGTGATGGGACAGCGCCCTTCCCAAGAGCAGAAGGCTAGCTTAGGAGGGGCTGTCTCACTCTGCCGAATGGTAGTGCCCATCCTGATTCTAATTTGGTTTTGTGAGAAGAAAGTCCTTTAAGAGACTTAGCAAACCCACTTCCCCCATCCCCACCTCCTGCTCATAAGACAGAGGAGTCCCATTGTTCCAGGAACCTTGCACTCAGACCTCTATAATACTCCTGTCGCATGAGGCGGCCTACTGTAGCAGAACAAACGTTTGTCTATTCCAGCATCCTGCCTTCCACAGTGGCCAAGATGCTTCCAGGAAGCCTACCACACAGGCATGAAGACAGCTCTCCCAGGGTTGTTCTGGTCACCTCAGTTTTGCATCTACACATGGAACGTCTGGTCTGTGCGTAGTGCTTCAACTGAGCAGAAGGTGCTTACCTCTGCCTCTCCTTCGAAGACCAAGACCAGGTTTCATCCTAACGTTAAACGCCCTTGCTTGATGACTGACAGATGGGTAAGTGTTGTTCAGTAACAGTGGTGCATCACACAGGGTTGGGCGCTGGGCTTCTGGAACCATGGCTTCTGAATTTTGTCCAGCCTCCCTGGGGCAGAAGCTATCCATTTGATGCCTGCCACCATCAAGAGCTAACATTACATATTATCAGAGCTTTCGTATCCTCCCTGCACCCAGCACCTCACTGTTGTCCTGGGAGCAGGGGAAGAGAGCTTAGATATTTTAAGGCCCAGATGGGTCCGTACTGGAGAGCTCCAGCCTGCTTGCCAGGAATAGGAAGCATCTTTCATTATTGCAGCAGGAGGGCCTGCCTCAGCAACATGGGCCTTCTCCTAGTGTGGCATTTTTGGGCATTTTACAACACTTTAAACTATGCAAAGACTTGAGAAAAGAATGTGACCTCTGAAGGAGGTGTGTTATGGCTTCATTTCTTCTCCATGCTCCCCCCCCCCCGGGGGCTTGGGTCCACAGCTAGTTAACTTGACTCACCATACAATGCAGCGTGCCTGGCATTCCTTCTTACAATTGTCATAATTAATTCTTGGAAACCAGTGGAGCGATGCGCATGCTGGCTTTCTGCAAGGCAAAGGCATATCAGCAGGAAACCGGCTGGTTTATTAGGGGATAGAATGTGATCAGAAAGACAACACCCCTGTTGCCCTTTTTAAACGCCTTTTATAGGGAGTTCTTGGGGGCTGCAAACCCTCTCTAAATAGGAAAGGCCATTAGGAGAACTCTTGCAGATTCTCGGTGGCTTATTTTACCCAAGACAGCTGGGTGAATGATTAATGCTTTGCTGTGTCAGGTGTTCTTTATCGTTTATCCCTCCCAGATAATTAGTTGGAACTTGGTATTCAATAATGCTGCCTTTGTTAAATGCCTGGTAGATGAGGTAAGCCTGCAGAACTGAGGCCAGTGCATTTAGAGCAAAGCTTCCCCTTGTCAGAATTTCCCCCCAAAGTTTGGGGCAGTGGGTGGAAACAGAACTTGGTAGGAAAGAGTGAGAAAGTGGAAACATCTGAGAAACAGATGGAGGATGGATGGTGGCTAACAGATTGAGATTGAATCCTGACAAGACAGAAGTACTGTTCGTGGGGGACAGGAGGCAGGCAGGTGTGGAGGACTCCCTGGTCCTGAATGGGGTAACTGTGCCCCTGAAGGACCAGGTGCGCAGCCTGGGAGTCATTTTGGACTCACAGCTGTCCATGGAGGCGCAGGTCAATTCTGTGTCCAGGGCAGCTGTTTATCAGCTCCATCTGGTACGCAGGCTGAGACCCTACCTGCCTGCAGACTGTCTAGCCAGAGTGGTGCATGCTCTAGTTATCTCTCGCTTGGACTACTGCAATGCGCTCTACGTGGGGCTACCTTTGAAGGTGACCCGGAAACTACAGTTAACCCAGAATGCGGCAGCTAGACTGGTGACTGGGAGCGGCCGCCGAGACCACATAACACAGGTCCTGAAAGACCTACATTGGCTCCCAGTATGTTTCTGAGCACAATTCAAAGTGTTGGTGCTGACCTTTAAAGCCCTAAACAGCCTTGGTCCAGTATACCTGAAGGAGCGTCTCCTCCCCCATCGTTCTGCCCGGACTCAGGTCCAGCGCGGAGGGCCTTCTGGCGGTTCCCTTGCTACAAGAAGCCAAGTTACAGGGAACCAGGCAGAGGGCCTTCTCGGTAGTGGCACCCACCCTGTGGAATGCCCTCCCACCAGAGGTCAAAGAGAACAACAATTACCAGACCTTTAGAAGGCATCTTAAGGCAGCCCTGTTTAGGGAAGCTTTTAATGTTTGATGGATTTCTGTATTTTGGTGCTTTGTTGGAAGCCGCCCAGAGTGGCTGGGGGAACCCGGCCAGATGGGCAGGGTATAAATAATAAATTATTATTAATTAATATTAATATTAATATTCCTTCTATAAAGCACACAATATAGAGACATAGCTGTGCTTCCTATTTAAACATTCAATAATAATCTACTTCCCCCTGTGGAATCCTGAGAACAAGGCATCCCCATCGAAGAATGGTGGGGTCTCATTGAGCTCCAGACCCTAGGATGGCTTGAGGGAAGCCATGTGTGATAGACAGACCAGAGTCCGGCGATGCAGTGCCTGAGAATTCCACTAGAGGGCTGGGGCCTCACTCTGATTGGCTACCAGGCCAGAAGGGGTGGAGCCAGCACTTTGGGAGAGAGAATGAAAGGAGCCATTTCTGATAGGGAGATGGTTGCAGAGAGAGCAGGAGGAAGAGACAAGACAGAGAGTTGCTTCTCTGTGTGGAACGTTCACTCTGAGAAAGGAGCCTCTGAGCTTAGACTGGAAGACAGTGTTTAATGTCTTGGGAGAATATTCAGACAGCATTGAGCAAAAATGTTTTGTCACTATGTATTACAATCGCCTCCATTTCCTAATTCATGTTTTATTTCCTATATTCCTTTCATCATTTTGATACAATTAGCACACCAGACCATGGATACAAGGAATATATTGAGAAAACAAGTGGTTTGCTTTGGCTTGCGGGTGTGTATTTGTACTGGCACTCTCTCACAAACGCACAGCAGCAACCATGCATGAGGCTGGTATTTGCTGGTTGCCTCAAAGGTATGCTGAGACTTCTAACAAGGTACAGAGAAAGGAGTTCTTTGTTACAATTTACTAAACTAGCCCATCTCCTTTGTGAATCATTAATGATGCTGATGGCCTGGTAAATTTACTTTGGCTGTAAATCTATAAATGGCATGGGAAGATGTGGTAGAATGATTTTCATATCTGACTTCAAAATAGGAACATTTGAGTTGAATGAAAGGTACTAGGAAGAGATAGATTTAAAATCACGGGGGCTGGACTAAAGGTAGCATCATGTCAGGGATAGAAAAATGAACCTAATTCCTGTCTTCAGATGCATCAACAAAAATTTGACAGTAGCATTAGTTGGGATTAGTTACGATTTCACCCTCACTTCTCCATTAACAAGCCATAGCCTTTCCATTCACCCATGTCCCATTTGTCACAAATTGTAACCATTTGGAGCGCTGGTTCTGACTCCTGATTGCCTCCGAAATGTGCCAGGCCCTGCCGTGAGCACAGCTGGAGCAAACATGCGGAAATGATCTTTGCACAAACTGAAGCTGCCATGGAGACCCCATTTGCGCAAGAGACCCCATTTCCACATTACTGTTGCAATGCATTGGGTCACCATATTGTAGGAACCAGGATGCTTGTGTAGAACGCCCCCATTTGAATTCCCTGCCCAGGGAAATCTAGCATGTTAGGGATAAGATTACATAAACTTTCCCTGACACCAAGCCATCTATGAGAAGGGTCATTTTTGTTGTAGTTTTAATGTATCCCACATTCAATTAAATCACAAACTGGTTTGCCTGTAGTTAATCAGGATTGTCTGTTTGTGGAGACTAGGCTTAGACAATCCTTGGACGATCTCAGCTTCCAAATCTGAGTGGCAGGCTTGTTTTCACCAAGGGAATGGGGGCACGGCTTGCTGAAGAGTCAAATGGTGGCTTGATTTCCAGTCTCTGGCACACTTGGGAATGCAATCTCCCCAAAGGACTGCAATATTGCTCTTTCTCATGTTTCTCGGGACACCTCCTGAAAGGTAACGCTGCAGGGCTTCTGTGACCTGAAAAGTAAATTGGCAGGTTCCGGTTTCCGCCTGCAGGAATGGCGGACCTGTTTTCCATCTCTCTGACCTTCGTAAGGAATTTGGCGGTTGCTAGGGGAGTAAATGGCAACCCCCTACCCTCTCCGGGGGTTACGGAGAGGGGCCGCTGGCCCGCGATGCCCCCAGACCCACTCCGACTGTTTTTGGAGTGGGGGGAGCTTGGGCTGAGCACTTACGACGGCCAGGACTCCCGGACGCTAATCTGCATGGCGGGGATTTCCATGGTTAAAGAAGATAATTAGGCTTAAATCTATGGACATACTTCAGAAGGAGGGGAAGAAGCGCTGTTTACTGCTGAGAATTTTATGCTGCTGAGCGAGAGGAGTCAAAGAATGTACGGCATCTGGAAGAAGGATTGATGGGGACGGAGCGATAAGGGAAGCAAGTTTTTATTTTTTCTTCATATTGTTGCCTCGTATCTTCCCGGACGCGATGTCCTGGCTTGTTTGGAGTGAAAGAGAAGCAAAAGACTGTGTGAGTTGAACTCTATAGCTGTTGTTACTGAGCATATTTCTTAAAGATGTGAAGTTGCCGATGAGAAAAGCCCCCCCCTAGTCAGACGGAAGGAGTTCTGGACGCGTTCGGAGGATTTATGAGCTGTGACGCACTTTAAATTGGAGCAGCGACCTGAAGCTAAGTTCAGCTATAGGGCAAGGAGATCCATTAATTTACCAAGAGTTCATGGTTGGATGTTTGGGTCTCCTGCCTGAAAAAGCTGTAAATTCTATAAAGATAAATAAATCGTAAATCTTCATGGCTATGAGAGAAAATGAAAGTGATTTGAGCCTTTTAAGATGGCGCTGCTACTCCGTCGCAACAGGGAGCTCCACTAAGAAGATTTATGGGGAGGCTGGACTGATTAACTCACACAGGAGAAAGAACATCTGTGAAACTTCGTTTGACATTTATCTCAGCAGCTGGAACAATCGGATGAAAGTGGAAAACATCTAGGTGACTGTAAGGGGAAGATTTGGAATATTATGAGCTTGGAGGACGATTTGAACTTTAGAAATAAGACGGCAGTGGACAGTTGCGAGGAATTCCCAATTTCTTGAAGCATGGGAACCCAAAAATAAATTATTTAGATGATTTGGCATAACATTCGGTTTGATTGATATATATATGTGTATAATTTGAAATATTGAAATGTGATATAATTGGTTTTAATTGGAAAATTAATAAAAATATTTTTTTAAAAAAAAAAAAAAGTAAATTGGCAAGGCTTGACTGGCAGGAAGCTAGAGCTCCCGATTGCTTGGTGCTCTTGGAGGACCCTTGTGAGGAAACAATGAAAACTCATCTGCACAGCCCACTAGACCCCCTGCTCCACGGAGAAATATGTGGAAAGGCTTTCTTGAGAACTAAATTAGCTCACCTTTTTCTTCTTATATGTGCTAATTGTATGCAGCATTGCACTTCCAGTTGTCTCCTGGTTTCCCCCTCCCCTCTGTATTTTCATTTTATTGTTCTATTTTTCTTTATTTGAAAACTCATTATTCTTATTGCATTTTGCATGTGTTTATGTCAATAACCATTCTACAGTGGTACCTCTACTTACAAATAACTCTACTTACAAATTTTTCTACTTACAAATGGAGCTCCGGCCGCCATCTTGGATGCGGTTTAGATAGGATTTTTTCTACTTACGAATTTTTAGATAGGGTTGCTTCGACTTACGAATTTTTTCTCCCAATGCATTCCTATGGGATTCAACTTACAATTTTTTCGACTTACAAATGTGCGTTCAGAACGCATTAAATTCGTAAGTAGAGGTACCACTGTATATGAAAAATCACCACCACCACCACCACAAAGTTTCTTATTAAAAGGAGAAAAACCAACCAAGGTAGTTCCTTGAGTAGGCTGCAATAATATATCCACTTATTACTTGGCAGATAATCCCACTGTACTAAAACTACCAACGCCTACTGGTTATTATGGCTATATTTTGCCCCCAAGCCAAGAGACAGCAGATGTCCTCCTTGTGACTCTCCATGGGCATCTGAATGACCACTTTGAGAACAGAATGTGGGACTAGACGGGGTTTGGACTGATCCAGCCAGCAGGATTCTTCCTATGCCCTTCCTTCGGAGGACACATGTAGAAGATTGTACGGTTTGTGCAAATTTGCTTGATGGGAGCACATTTCTAGCATATCGGTTATAATGTAAGCATGAGATTAGATGATTGCCCAAAATACTATATATTTTTCAAGAGAGCCATGAGCATTGATAAAAGTGGAAGTTTGATACCAGAACATGTTCTTTTCACTGTGCTGGGAGAAAAAGCCAGAGATTGTAGCATTTATTTATTCTTAAAATATTTCTGTCAACAACGATCTAGTATCCTTTATCCTGTGGAAGAGAACTTAGTGCTGTGGGCTTCTCTCTCTCTCTCTCTCTCTCTCTCTCTCTATCTATCTATCTATCTATCTATCTATCTATCTCTCTCGGTGTGTGTGTGTTTTAAGAGAACACACCATATGGAACAAAACAGCAACAGAAAAATTCTGTTTCTTTAGTGGACATTGGTACTGGGTATTAATTAGAGCAATGAAAGCTAATAAAAACTAAATAATATAATTAAGTACACTATTGTGTTTTATGTAGACATTTTCCCAAAGTGTAAGTCATTTAAAAAGGCTTTCAGTTCAGTTTTCCCCCTTCAGTTCCTCCCCTTCCCTCTTGAGTCCAATATTTATAATTAAATGCAGTCCTAGATATTGGCCCAAAGCAAGGACGTTTTCCCAAATAAGCCTCCAATTTCCTCCTCCCCTTGTCCCAACATGTTCCTAATTATATGAACAAGCTCAACTATTATGGGACCTTCTGGTGAAATTCAATGGTTAGAGAATGCCCCCTCTATTTTTTAGACCAGAACTTGAAAGAAGATTTCCATTTTCATGTTGATGTGTTATAGATTTCCAGGTTCACTTTATTTATTTTATCATGTGCACAAACCCTTCATTTCACTTTTTATACTAAAAAAGGACTTCATGAAACAAAAATAACTTATGATTATATGAAATGTAACTTTAACCAATCACATAACTATACATATTAATAGAAAAAAGATACTCTATTTCTTTTTTTTTAGGTAATGCAATATGCAACAGATATATGCCAACGATAATAAAATCAGACAGATATACAATATGGTATAAAGGATTCAACTCTATATAAAGGAGGAACATATACAAATATGTACAAGAAAATGTGAGATAGAAAACACATTTCCACATACCATCTTCTCCCTTGAAAGTGCTTTGCATGCGCAACATTACACAATAAGATGCTCCACTTTGCCTATAAAATGAACACAACACCCTGTTAACTAACCCATCTCTTTGATTTCTGTTCCTTTAAAAAAATCTTACATAAAAAGTGCTCGGGTTCTTTTTGCATTCTTTTTTTTAAAAATGCTGCTATAACATGGCACAGTCAAAACACAATTACCTTTCTTAAAAAATATATTATAATAATGGAATGAGAACAACAGTCCTAACACGAAAATGCTCCTGCAAGTGACACAAAGTAAACCAGAATAGTTGACTTCTGATACAAAATTCCTTTTTTGAAGGTGCATGTGAACTCCAGTGTACATTTCTTCTAAAGATGGATAGAAAGACTTTTGATTTAGCAGAGCCATCCTGAGAGAAAATCTGTTTATTATTAAGCTTCCAGTGAGCCTTTACTCTCACATAAGAGTCCAGAGGGTGGCAACGAAGGAGTTAAAATAGCATTTTCTTCTTGTCCTGCAATGATATACCTACTAATGGCTGTCAAGAAACAAGATTCTCTTCTCCCTGTGTGGGCGTTTTCACTCTCTTGCACAGAGAAGCCAAGGGGCTATTAAAAGGGCATTGGGAATTGGTTGCTTATGCAGCACAACTTTGCAGTGTTGCCATAGACCTACTCTGAGAAGAGTGGAAGATGCAAGCCAGTGTGCATCTATAGAATGTCTTCTCCTTTCTTAATCTTTACATAAAAATAGTTTATACTGAATCCCTTTAAACAGGCAATATTATCTGGCTAGCAAAACAACAACAACTAAGCACCATTTTTATAACACAACAGTCCCCTAGTGAAGAGTTCAGTAAAGTGCTGCCTTCTTTTCAACAAACATGTTGGAGTACAACAAAATGAGTTGTGAAATCTGCTCATTCGGGGATGCAAGTCAGAGCGGGTGCTTCTAATAGAGCACTCAACGTCAGGGGTCAGCAAGGCTTACTGGGCATGGGCCGGCTCACTCCTGCGGAGATCCTCCGTGGGCCAGACCGGCTCAGCGCGATGTCAGAAATCGCGTTTGTGCATGTCCACGGCACCAGAAATTGCTTCTGTGCATGCCCAGATGCCGAAAACCGTGCCTGTGCAGAAGCGATTTCTGGCATCTGGGCATGCGCAGAAGTAATTTCTGGAGCTGCGGACATGCGCAGGCATGATTTCTGGCACTGCAGACATGTGCAGACACGATTTCCTGCATCTGGGCACGCACAGAAGTGATTTCTGGAGCTGCGGACATGCACAGGCATTATTTCTGGCAGCTGGGCATGAGCAGAAGCGATTTCTGGAGCTGTGGACCTGCGCAGATGCAATTTCTGGCATCTGGGCATGTGCAGAAGTGATTTCTGGCATCACGGACATGCGGAGACGTGATTTCCGGCACCTGGGCATGTGCAGAAGTGATTTCTGGCATCACGGACATGTGCAGGCATGATTTCCGGCACCTGGGCATACGCAGAAGTGATTTCTGGAGCCGCACAAGAGAGCGCCCATGCTGTGCTGCGCCGGTATACTGCAGCATGCAAGGACTCACCGAGCAGGCAGCTTGGTTCGGGGGCGGCTCATGGGCCGGTTAAGCAACCCTCATGGGCTGATTCCGGCCCATGGGCCTTAGGTTGCCAACCTCTGGTGAACGTGAAATGGCAGGCTGCAGAATAGCAGACCTGTTTCTGCCCCTGGAGCGAGGCAAGCCTGGACTTGAGGACAAATAAGAGCTGCTGTGAAGTCTCCCGAGGAGGAGCAGGGCATGAGACCTGTCCTGTATAGACCTTCAAGTCAATGGGACTTACTTCTGAGTAGATATGTAGAGGACTGTAGTGTAAGAAACAAAATGACCCCATAAGATCATACAGAAGCACACAAGACACATCTCCAATAAAGATCCATTATGTGAGAGAGGCTGCATTAAGCTCAAGCTCTTCAAAAGGTGGCCAGGCACCTCCTGCTCATTCTGCGGAGTGGAGCCCTGGACCTCTGCCCCCCAATCCCGCCCTTAGGACACTATAGCATTTCAGTTAAAATGAGCCTATGCTTGTAGATGTAATTTGGCTCCTGACTGGACACATCTGGTCTTTCTTGGATCCCCAAACTAAATGGTACAATGATTGAGTCTTGACTAATATTGAAGCTGTCAAGCACAATCCTTTGAGGATTGGCACAGAATTTCCCAAAGACTAAAACTGTAAGTCTTCACAGAATGGTTGGCATCTTCACTTCTTTTCCCAGATGTTAAGCCCAGATTCAAAGGTTCCCACCTGCATCCAGGGACCTGCTTCTGTCTCTAGTCCCTGTGTTGATTTGTCTGGCAGAACTGACTATAGAATGGGGGATTCAGGAATCTGTTCTCCATCCACTGAATCGGAAGTGACTGGCCCTGTCAAAGCTGACCATTTGTCATGGGCTGCATGTGTAGACCTGATCCAGCATGGATTGGATTTGCCATAAACCACGAGGGTTCATCCCGACTGAAGTTTCTACCCACTGATTTTTCTCCCACTGTATGTTACATAACTTCCAGACTTTTTCAGCTGCATCCAGGGGCACCAGCTTGGGGGTGGGGCTGAGGGACCTTGGCACCCCCAAAGTTTCAAGGAGGGGGGCCAGGGCCCTCAATATCCCAGAGCGATGTTTGCACACTCAACACATCAGAGGAACAAGCCAGAGTGCCTGGCCACATCCCTCTGTCTTCTGCTGTGTCAAGTTCACTTATTTTTTGCAGGGCAGAGAGCAGGAATTCCACATCAAAACAAGACTGAAAGGACCCCAGGCTCTGAGTGTAGGCTATTTTTTATCTCACATGGTTGGTTAAGGTGTATTCAGGATCTGATTTGGCAAGGGGAGCCAAAGAGAGATCCTCCTTGTGGGAGTGGGGAGGGAGCCAAGGCTTGGCTTTCATAACAGCAGCAGGGAACAGCTTTAGCATGTGGCTTCAGTATATCCATAATTGTACAAACAGGGCTGACTGGTTTAAAAATGATTAATTTTTCAAAATAATGTTTTAGCTTTTGGAAGCCTGCTTCACCATTTCAAAAACTCTTCGCTTTATCCTCGCTAAAAATTAAGTGCATCAATTCCTTTGGCTCTTGGCATAGCCACATTTTGTTCCTCTGCAGTAACACACCATCAACACAAAAAACACACATTTAGAAATTGCTGAAATGCTTTGGCCCCAATACGAATGGCCCACAATACACATTGCATAAAGAAGGTTGCCATTTTAATTATATAATAATGTAACCATGACAAAGGCCACATCTTGACCATGAAAATTCATTTTCTACTGCCCACACAGGCTCACAACTATACAACAAAGAATTATCAGCTGCATGAATTATTTTGGGATAGATTAAAAACATGGCATGTCATTTTTATTCTTGTAAGAAAAAGTAAGTAGAAAGAAGAGGAAAGGAATGCATAGATTTAAAACTGATTGAAATACTAACATACCATATTACAGCAGATGGAATTATAATAGCCCTTTCCATAGAATCTTCTAGAATATATGAGGGACAATGCCAGAAAGGCGCTCGCTTGCAGAAGATGCTGGGTTGAACAACATGGGACACAATAAACCTGTGACCAAATGGAGGGGCAACTTGGACCAAGGCTACCATGTTGGGAGGGAGAAGTACAAGCCCTCTCCCAATTTTATGTTTCTTCTACAGAAACCCTTCTTTCCCTGAGGCTGCTGTTAGCTGGAAGGGGGTGAAAAGAAAGGCTTCTTCACTGTGCCTGTCTGCCCCCCATAGCAAAAAAGCAAAGGTTTGGGAGGGGTGGTCTTCCATTGGAGAAACAATGGAAAGGTTAGCACCCCCCCCCCAGAATAACAGCACCATCTGAAATTACCCCAGCCACCAGATTAAAGAAAGGATACTGGGAGATCTACTATAGCAGTGTTTCTCAACCAGTGTGCCTCCAGATGTTTTGGGACTACAACTCCCATCATCCCTAGCTAGCAAGACCAGTGGTCAGGAATGATGGGAGTTGTAGTCCCAAAACATCTGGAGGCACACTGGTTGAGAAACACTGTACTATAGCATGTGAAGTCTGAACCCAACACTTGTGGGACCCGGCAAGGTAGTGTTGAATCACTTGCTTCCCTGGCAGCAGTAGTGAATAGACCCTGACCTTCTTTATGTCAACTTCAAGATCCAAGGAAGCTTGCTGGAAATAGCTTCAAATATTTGCATATTCTAAATATGTGTGCTTTTTTTTGAAAAGAACCTTCCATACAGAATTCTACACATATAAAAATTAAATTATAAAGCATTATTCAATATCAAGTAAGATTTACTCTTTCCAATGGAGTAATGCTAAGACACCACAAACAACTGTCTCTCTTTTGGCTAATACAGTTAATACTGTGTTGTTAAAGAGTACGGATGTTCCCAGATTCCAAAAAGAAAATGGAATGGTGCTGCCTCCACAACTGGGGTCTCAAAAATTGCTCCTTGTCTTCAGCCCTGCAAGGCTGTGTACTGGGCCTGCAAAGCACCAAACAGGCTTATTATGCAAGGCACTTTTGCTTTTTCCAAAACAGTTGTTGCAAATTTCTACAGTCTTTTCAGAGGGTTTCCAAAAACTGTGGTGAAAATTTCAACAATTCATCTAGAAATATAAGAAACAGTAGTTTTCTTATTCATTCCCTTTGAGAAAAGGTTTTACCACAAAAAAGGCTGAATTAAAAAAGAGTTGCTCACACTTCAGCAAGTAAGTTCCAACCAGAATCCTCCCCCTTATATTTATTAGCTGCATTTGTGATGGTCAATGCTATCTGGTAGTGTTTTCTTCGTTTCTTAGGTAATACACTCAGCACTTGAACTGACCACAAAAAGATGGTCAGTAATAGAGTGGTTCTGATAGGGATTAGATGAAGGAGTGTAGCTTTCTTTCCCCCCTCCTCAGCCTTCAGTGTAAACTGAAGAAAGTTGACTCGGGCAACGATCTACAGCGTTTATTTGAAGGAAACTGGAGTCCTCAATTCCATTGCACAATGAATCACCAAATATCTCTGCAGAGCCTGATGGAAGATCATAAACTGAGAAGAGAAGGTGAAAATGAAGAAATTTTGTACATCAAACAGACTGAACTGGAAGAAATTTGGGTACGTTACACAGTAGAAATCTGGGCATACCGGTAATTACATGTTGCATGCAAACACAGGATTCCTCTTGCGTATTTGGATAGACGTGTGTTCAGAGAGGAAAACGTATTTGGAGCACTGCAGAAGATAAAGCTGTTTGGGAGGCAATCTGCAGCAGAGAGTGGTTGGCAGGGCAAGGGTTAAAGTCCTTTCCCTTTCCTGCCAGCCTCCCCTCCCCCACAAATCTTCTTTTATACACACAAAACAGTCTCCAGGCTCTCAGTATTCTCTGCACCTGCTGCTTATCTGCTCAATTAGCTTTGAGATTTATTAGTAAATGCCATAATTTCCTGAGATTTCCTTATGAATATCGGTGAATCTTACTATTATCAAATATCTAGCTAAAAAGCACAGGCTAGGCTTGTAAATGATTCAGGGTAATGTATGCATGCTCATCGCTTGTGGACTGTAGCACAAAGAGCTTATATACCATACTGGCCCGAATACTGGCCACACTTTTTTTTTTCCAAATTCCGACCGTGAAAAGTTAAAGTGTGGCTTAAATTGCGACCTTACAAAAATGGGCTTTTACGATATTTACCATTTTAGTTATGGTAAAACGGAACAAAAAATGTTTCCATGTCGATTTGCAAGCTCGAGACTGTTCATTTGCCATTTACGGGTGTGAGTGCCTGCGGAACTGTAGCGATTGAATAGCGATTCAATCACTACAATGCTCTGGAGAAGAGAAGGCTAAGGGGTGATATGATAGCCATGTTCAAATATATAAAAGGATGTCATATAGAGGAGGGAGAAAGGTTGTTTTCTGCTGCTCCAGAGAAGCGGACATGGAGCAATGGATTCAAACTAAAGAAGATTCCACCTAAACATTAGGAAGAACTTCCTGACAGTAAGAGCTGTTCGGCAGTGGAATCATACCTGCCAAGTTCGGGACCTAAAGATCCGGGATCGGCAGCGCGCGCATGACCGGAAGTTGCCAGCGCCGGAAGTCGCTTCCGCGCATGACTGGAAACATGTAAAAGCGACTTCGGACGCCGCCGCCACCATTTTCTGATGCCCATAGAAGGGCAAATCGCCACCGGAAGTCGCGTCACGCAACTTCCGGTCATGCGCAGAAGCGACTTCCGGCGCCGCCATTTTCTGGTGCCCATAGAAGGGCAAAGCGGCACCAGAAAAATGGCCGCCGGGCCGAAGCCGATTTAAGGGACAATACTGGGATTTTAACCTAAACGGGAGACCGTCCGGAAACGGTAAGAAAAAATGGGTTTTCCCGGCGGATACGGGATACTTGGCAGCTATGAGTGGAATTTGCTGCCAAGGAGTGTGGTGGAGTCTCCTTCTTTGGAGGTCTTTAAGCAGAGGCTTGACAGGCATATGTCAAGAATGCTTTGATGGTGTTTCCTGCTTGGCAGGGGGTTGGACTGGATGGCCCTTGTGGTCTCTTCCAACTCTATGATTCTATGATTCTATGATTTGCGACTTGAGCAATTGTACAGTCACTTGGGGGGGGGGGGCTTGCGAGATCAAAGCTTAAATTGGCTCTGTGTTACAATTCTACCAACCACAGCGATTTTCAGCCTGTAACCCAATTTTAAGGGAGCAGCTTATATTTGGGTATTGTCTTTTCTTTTTTCTCCTTGAATTTTAAAGGTGTGGCTTATTTGCGGGTGCAGCTTACATCCGGGCCAATACGTTACACAATGGAGAGCTGGCCTGGTGTAGTGGCCAATTGGAGAGTCAATGGGAAGTCCTGAAGTCCCAGGATCGCCTTCAAGCCAGCCCCACTTCCTCAGCCCCAGCCTTCTCACTGCAAGATGGGGAGTTCTTATGCTGGCTTTCCTCACAGCGCAACTGTGAGGTTCACCACTGGATGATGAACAGGAACTGCTTTGAATACTTTAAAGGGCTACACAGATGTTAAGCATTATTATGCATGGAGTATTTTATTTATTATTACCGTACTTATTTATTAATAACATTTATGAACTACCTTTCAAAAAGCACCTGCCTGTTCACATTTTTGGCTAGTCACCAAAGGCCCAGTAGCCAAGTTTTCTATACAGACCTATGAACCAGTCCTAAGACTGCTCAGTGTCAAAGGGCTGAAGCAGAAGAGCTGCGTTCTTTTTTCCTGCCCATTTCTGTCATTGGCCTGTCAGAGGCCCAGTCCAGACTGGATTAAGGGACAGAAACTGCTGATTTTCTTCACAAATGAAAATCTGTTACATGGTGAAAGAGCAGGTGGGAATTCTCAGAAATTTGTTTGAAAAGAAACAAATGTTTACAGCTAGCCGTGCAATCCACTTTAAAGCTGGCAAGGTTACAAACTTACTGAGAACCACTTCACAGGTTACCAAATTCCTACACAGCAAATTATTTCAGAAGGAAGACCACACACTTGCCACAACTGGCGGTCATTTCTCAGTATCTTACATGCAAGTTGCAATTTTTGACTGACATGTGAAACCAGATTGATATCCTACAAGGTGTGATAAGGTTTGACTTGACCCCAGGTTTTCTTAATAGATGCCCAAAGTGCCTCTGAGAAGGTCTCAGGCACCCCCAAACTGCAGCCCTCCAGATGTTTTGGACTACAATTCCCATCTTCCCTGACCACTGGTCCTGCTAGCTAGGAATCATGGGAGTTGTAGGCCAAAACATCTGGAGGGCCGCAGTTTGGGGGTGCCTGGTCTAGAGGGAGGAGTGTTGATGCCCTGGCAGTGCTTTGGGTAGGGGGATTATGGGGCACATCATTACGATGTGAGTTTCAAATGGAAACAGAATATCCTTTCCATGAAACTAAGAGCTCTAGAAAGATTTACCACTGACTGCACCTTCAGCTAACATGACCACAGTCGGGGTTTACCTGTAATGCCAGAATGTGCTGAAAATGCTCTGTGGAAAACATCAAAACCTGCCTGGCCCATAGATGTGGGTACAAGACAGTCTTCAAAAGGAGGGACCATATTACAAGTTCCGCCATGTTGCAAATTTCTCTGATTGTCGGCATAATGTGGGGAACAGAATGTTTGCAGCTGCCCATAAACACCTAGAAAGAGAAAAGACATAGAAACAGATCAAACCCATTTTCTGTATTTACACCACTTTCATTAGAAACTTGTGTTTGACTTCGCTTCTCCAGGAAGCTGTGGCAATATGTTTCTGACTATTTTAAAGCTGTGCTGTCAAGTCCTTCAAGCAAGTGCCACCGTAGTAATTAATTGTCTTGGCATTTTCATGAGAATTTTATTTTAAAAATCCTATTTGCTTGACCTTCTTTAACCGTCAGAAAGTTGCACTTCTCCTTGAGTATCTTTTGTCTAATTACACAAATTCAGCCTTGATGAGAAAAATGGAGAGACACACAAAAACCAAGGCTATGGCAGAAGTTGAAACCACAGCTATGCTTCTCTTAGTCCTAGGCAGTTAAACTGCAGCCCTGAATCCCTAAATTTTCTGAATTCTAGCACTCTTCTGTGAAATGAAGGAATAGTAATCTGTTGTGTACCATATCCTGAGTCCTGAGCAAAAAGAAAGATTAGTTTTTGGTGACAACAAAAAGTCTCTAGAGAGGAGACAGAAGGGATTAGAAATATTCTTTTAAATTGTTCTTTATATATGAAGCAATATCCTCAATCTAGTCCTCAATAGATTTGGGTAAAGCTTGAAAAAAATGCATATAATGTTTTACTATTAAACTGTATTGGAAGGTGGGGGAATTAGTGCTTTAAAAATAATAGGCAAAGGGTGATAATTATACATTTATAATTTTACATTCTTGTATCTTGGGAGAGAGGGACATATTTTGTTCCATGACTCATACTTTTTAACACTGGGCATTCTTGTGTAAATCATCATTTCCCCCAGAGAGCATTTGGGATTCAGAATAGGGCATTGTGAGAAGTTCTAAACCGAGGAGGAGTGTGGAACAATGTCAAAGAACATTTTCAGCCCGGCTTTGCCTAAGTCTTGCCAGCTGGCTTCACGTACCAGAGATGGAAATAGCTGTTTCTGGTAACTGCTGTGACTCAGCTGTAAACTCTCACAGTGCGGCCACGGCTGGTTGGGACAGCAGTTATTTTTAAGAATGCTTTTCAAGTATGCACAAAGCACCATTGAGAGCAATGGACTAAAAACTGTTTTGGAAAGTTGTTGTTTTCTAATATTTTACTATGGCCACTTTTCTTCTTAAATGTCAGCATAGAGCAGAAGAGGGGAGATCTGTTGCAAATAGCCAGTACAGTTGGCAAACCAGTTCATTTAGAGAAAGAAGGGGGCTTATTTTCCTAAAGCAAAAAGAGTTAAGAAAGGTGAAAGCATTACGACTAAATACAGTTGTAATGCCTTGTCCCTGTGTTGACTTCTTCATGGGTACACAGGTAGATGTTTCCATATTCAAGTTTGTGTGCCTCAATCTACCAATGAGTGTTTGGTTTGAACATTAGCTGTGCCTGTGAATACTTTGTTTTGTGTAAACTGTTTTGTCTGACTGGGTAAGGTATAGCATGTTATTTGTGCTTTACAATTTCTGTGTATTAATATCCATTGTAATTTGAATGTTATTTGTACCATGCAGCCTTTTGAACTGATGAAGCTTGTGGCGAAAACCTGTTGCATATCTAGAGGACAGGTCTTCCTTCATTTTGCCCACCTGCGTTTATCTCATCATGGTGGTGGTTATATAAGACCCACTGAAGAACATTTCATCCAGCTCTTTCTTTCTTTCATCCACCTGTGTTAACTTCACCAGGGTGGTGGCAACCTAAGAATTTTCTATTCAGTTCAGTTTTTACAAACTACCTTGAACATTCTTTATTTTTCTATTGGCATCAGGTTGCTGTTCAATGCATGGACTTTACCCACTTGTTGAATGGTTCATTTATTCAGACTTTAAAACGTTCACTGTGCATATAATTCATTCCATGTTTTTGGCAGAACTAGTATTGATCTGCACATGGCATTGTAATATGTTTTTGTTTGTTTGAATGGTCTTTAGTCTATCTTTAGTCCAGTTATTATCCCAGTAAATTCCCTTTTATATTTATTAGCCAGTTTGCGGTGGTTTGTTTTGGTTTATTGTAAATATGGCAAACCAAAAGAATAACAAAAAAGCTGCAATAAATGCAGAACAATTTATCTACATAAGAACACAGCCTGTGCTGTCTTCATATCGCCACAAAGCACTTATGAGCTTGAGATGCTGATAAACACTGCCTCCAAAGTGCTAGCTTCCAAGATGAAGTAAAATCCAAAGCGAATGGCAGCAGGGAATGCAGCTAAGTATGGCAAGATGCAAGGAAGTTTGGCTGTGAAGGAAGGCCCATTATTGTGTTGTCTTGCAACAACCCCCAGACAGCATGTAATCTCTGCATTTTTTTGTAGTCAATAACCCTTCAGTCCTTGGGTCCTCTGCAAGATATCCAGTGATTTTTAAAAACAACAACAACCTAGGACACGTTTAAAGGCACTTCTCAGACCATGCTAACATTCCAAAGTCTCCCCACATTTATTCCCTACAAGACTATGAACTGGCTCCCAGATGGCTTGATGCATCTAATCCAAGACAACCAATATTATCTTTTATTGTATCTCTTTTATTTAACATGCCAACCTCATTGCTGGTAAGCCAGATGTTCTTGATCTCCCCCAACTTTAAGTAATCACCACCCATCCCTGTTTGGATTTATTGGATACCATTAATTACTCTTCTTCTTTCGAAGGCAAATCCCAGCTGCAAACAGAAGAATTGTAAAACACAGGGTGTCAGAAGTACTCTAGGGCACAGAGACTCAATAGAAGCATTTATTCTATCTTATGTGTAAAAAAAAACACTGCTTATTTTCTTTTCAAGTGTGTTTTCAGGTGCCACGGCCAAAGATCAATGGTTTCTAGATAGAAAGCAATAATAAGTATTTTGTTTCATGCACATGCTCCTATCTATCTACACACCCACGTGGGAGAAAGAGAGAGATGAGTAGGTGTACCGTAAGTTGACTGGTGAATATGCACAAACAGAGACAATGTGCACCTTCATATAAATCAAGGTGTGGAGATCATTTATTTGACTGAGGGCCACAGTGACTCAGGCATATTCTGTTAGGGCTCCATGTGGCTCATGGGAGGAGCCAGAGCCAAACATGGTCAGAGCCATTCTTTTCCCCATGGATCTCCCCCCTCTCCAGTGGGACTTTGGTAGAGGGACAAATCACTCTGGTCATTAGCAGAGAGCTGTTTGACTGCTTTATCCTTCCCCTGCTTTTTCCACTTCCCCTCCCTCCAATCCTCTCCTCCTGCCCACATTCTCTCCTTCCAGGCATTGTGTCATTGGGTGATTGACTGAGAGGCAGTCTGGACTCCTGTCAAACTTATCTCGTGGGGAGATCAGGAACTGCCCACCAGCAAGATCCAATTCCCCTCTCCTGTGATAGACTCATGTACAGTGGTACCTCGGTTTACGAGCTATTCGGTTTACGAACCCTGCAAAACCAAAAGTCGTGTCCTGGTTTGCAAACTTTACCTTGGTCTAGGGACGGAAGCCGAATGTTGGGAGGACACCGGCGGCGGGAGGCCTCATTAGGGAAAATGTGCCTCTGTTTAAGAACGGTTTCGGCTTAAGAACAGACTTCCGGAATGGATTAAGTTCGTAAACCGAGGTACCACTGTAGTCTGCTCAACTTCTGGTTCTTCTGATTGATCTGGAAGATCAGAGGTCTTTGTTTGGCTGTTTGGGGGGTGGTGGTGAAGATTTCCCTTTCCTTTTAATCCACAAACCTTTGCACTTCTGCATTCCTAGGAAGTCCACCATGTATGTAGGAACCACTCCCTTGCTTTTTGCCCCCCCCCCCCGCTTTGATTCCAAACTAAGTTCAGAAGTATGGAGGAAACATCTCCTAGCCCTATTTAAATCCTAAGATTTGAGCTAGCTGCTTGTTGCTAGGCTGCTACAAGACTCAGGACATAGGCCCATGACATTTGCAAATTTGGGGCTCTGAGTAAATCATGATGGTGGGTGGCTGTGGTCTGGCCACCATTGCACTTTCCGCATGCCCAGCAGTACTGTAAGCATACAGGTGTGTGTCATTTATTCAAATATATGATGTGTTTCTGCTCCCCGGTGAGGGGGACCAGAGCTTTCAAGGAGCGGCTGCTCTCTGTCCCATTGCTAAGTCCATTAAGACCTGAGCAGACATCAGGTGAAAGGTGAGGGAGTCTATTTTTGCAAGCCACCTTGCACCTCTTTGACAACTCTGTGTCAAAAAGGGGCACATAAATATTATAAATAGTAGATAAACAGAAGCAAAGACGTCAAGGTTTCATTAATTAAGCATAGCTCTGGTTGTCAGCCAAACACAATGGACACCGATGCACTCATTGATCTGGGTGCATGATCAGGGTATATTAAAATTTATTTTAGAGATATTGACTTTTTGTTTACTTAAATCTTGGGTGGAAGGAGTCTATATACATTGCTCTGCAAGTATGTGATTCTCTGTAGAATTTATGTATAGGGCAAAGCTGCTTTCAGTCACAAGTGTTTGAATAAAAAGCAGAAGAAGGATTGATTTTGCACATCATCTCTTTTTCCTGACATACTCACACTTCTAAAAGGAATTTTGTGGGCAAATAGTGCACATGAAGGAGGAGAGAATCCTAATGCAAATAATCATGCCACGCCAGGTGAATAGGGCCAAAGGTGAGAGAAGGAGCTTACGGTAGCTGGGAAATATTGGGTCTTTGCTACTGCTGAGCAGAAGGCAAGCAGAAGAAATGAGCTTCTCTGACCTTTACAAATATTACTCTCTTCTCCTGCCTCTTGGAATTGTGGAAATTACCTCATTACTAGAGCTGCATTGCTCCATTGAAGATGCAGAAGGGGCATTTGCACGACAGTGACTGAGAAGAGGCTGCCTTTATTCTCATTCCTGACCACATTGTGTTGCTGGTTCTTGGTGGAAAAGAGTTATGATGGCACTTGCATTGCAGCCAATAAATACGTATGCCCTTATCCTGCATGATGATGAACTGTGCACATCTGGAAATTGTCCATCCCAGACTTGTGTATTATTTTGTTTTCTTATGATATAAAAGTCTTTGACACCTGAACTTGGTGCTTTCAGGAGAGCCATCTTGCTGGGATAAAAGTCTTTGACACCTGAACTTGGTGTGTTTCAGGAGAGCCACCTTGCTGGGATATAACCTCTGCCTGGCTGACCTCCAAGAGTCCACCATAGAATCATAGAGTTGGAAGAGACCACAAGGGCCATCCAGTCCAACCCCCTGCCAAGCAGGAAACACCATCAAAGCATTCCGGACAGATGGCTGTCAAGCCTCTGCTTAAAGACCTCCAAAGAAGGAGACTCCACCACACTCCTTGGCAGCAAATTCCACTGCCGAACAGCTCTTACTGTCAGGAAGTTCTTCCTAATGTTTAGGTGGAATCTTCTTTCTTGAAGTTTGAATCCATTGCTCCGTGTCCGCTTCTCTGGAGCAGCAGAAAACAATCTTTTCCCCTCCTCCATATGACATCCTTTCATATATCTGTCCACCAGATCCCATGAACATCATAATTCCTGGGAGAGGTGATGCTGGGGGGATAAACTTGGTCTGACTGACTCCTGGAGCCATGGATTATGGGTGTCCTGGACCCCCTCCCCCAGTGAGACTTGCCCTGTAGAGCCTTATCATGGCTGAGGAAACGTGCTCTTTCGGACTGACTCCTTTTTTAATCTACCCTTGAGCCAAGGATCTTTATCGCTCCCCTCTGTGTTTTTGGATAGAACATAAGGACAGAAAGTTAGACCATCATTCCCATCTCTAGCTTTTCAGCTTCCACCTCTCCTGTTGAATGGTTTAAGGTTCATTATGGTTTCACAAGGTGTGTATCTCTTTAAAAGCCAGAAGTAAATGTCATGACCTAGTTTTGCAGCTGTGGGGCAGTACAGCAGGTGATGATAAGTTTGTGTAAATTAAGCTGTGTCAGCAATTGGATATAGTATACAAGGAGCATTGTGTGCCTCTCTCAGTACCCTGGGAGGTGGGTGATGTTTTGTAGTGTTAATGTAACTTCTATTACATTAGCACGTGCTATGGTATGCTATGGTCCATGGGGTCACGAAGAGTCGGACACGACTAAACGACTAAACAACAACTTTTATTATTTTCTATAATTAAAACCAAGCTGAATATTTATTTTGCATTCTCTTAATTATGCGCAAAATGTGTAGTCTCTTCAGCATGCTTTCTGCAGCGCAGTTACTCAGTTTAAATTTCATAACGTCTCCAGTGCCCCCCTTCCCCCCTGAAACTCAGAAGCATTGCTGCACAGCCTCCTTTTTCTGTTTGTCCCCCAACTCTCGCTCCCCACTGTATTCCTCCCTTCTCTGGAATGGCCTCAAGTCCCTTCCTGGGTACCTAGAAGAATACAGTCCTAAAGCTCTTGCATCTTTTGCTAGTTTCTGGGCCAGGGCTACCAGGTCGACAGAAGCCTATTTTTCAGAAGAAAAGAGTCAGGTTCATGGAGGGGAACATTCCCCCTTTCATTTGAGCTGAATTTGCCCCAGGCATTTGTACTACAGAAGGGCTCAAAAGAGAAACTTTTATTTTCAATCATACACAGAAGCACATCTCCTGAGCAATAACCTAGAGCTTGTCTTGCTTCAAGTGTCTTGTCCTTTGCAGTAGAACAGTTTTTGCACCCTGCAAAGACATTGCACCTGACAGTAATGCCCCACGCTAGACTCTGATGTTGTGCCAGCAGAGAAGCCCTGGACCCAACTCTACACACTTTTCAAAAGAAAAGAAAATCAGAAGGATTGCTTGTAGGGTTGGTCATTCGTTCCTTTCTGTGTAAGCAGCTGTCGAGCATTGAATAAGTACATTATAAAGTGGAGCCCTGGCAAATAGAAGGGGAAGAAATGGAGGCAGTGAGAGATTTCACCTTCTTGGGCTCCTTGATCACTGCAGATGGTGACAGCAGTCACGAAATTAAAAAACGCCTGCTTCTTGGGAGAAAAGCAATGACAAACCTAGACAGCATCTTAAAAAGCAGAGACATCACCTTGCCGACAAAGGTCCGTATAGTTAAAGCTATGGTTTTCCCAGTAGTGATGTATGGAAGTGAGAGCTGGACCATAAAGAAGGCTGATCGCCGAAGAATTGATGCTTTTGAATAGTGGTGCTGGAGGAGACTCTTGAGAGTCCCATGGACTGCTAGAAGATCAAACCTATCCATTCTTAAGGAAATCAGCCCTGAGTGCTCCCTGGAAGGACAGAACGTGAAGCTGAGGCTCCAATACTTTGGCCACCTCATGAGAAGAGAAGAATCCTTGGAAAAGACCCTGATGTTGGGAAAGATTGAGGGCACTAGGAGAAGGGGACGTCAGAGGACAAGATGGTTGGACAGTGTTCTCGAAGCTACGAACATGAGTTTGACCAAACTGCGGGAGGCAGTGCAAGACAGGAGTGCCTGGCGTGCTATGGTCCGTGGGGTCACGAAGAGTCGGACACGACTAAACGACTAAACAACAACAAAGTGGAGCCCACTGTAACTTGTAAAAAAGGTTATATTAGCCTGTATTTGACTGCAGCATCGTTTCTTTTAAGTTCTAACATCCAGTGATTTCATTAAGCTTTTAAAATCCTCAGGGTTTTTTTATTTCCAGCTTAGGAAACCATTTACAATTTGTTCAAAAGTCTTCTTGGCCACTAAACCCTTTTTTTATTGGTACAGCCAATTTAAACTAAGCTGACAAGTTTAAGACTACATATTGAGACAGAAAAATGTCAGTATTGTTTGGTAGCAGATTGAGCTGAAAGTTCAATGGCAATAGCTGCAGCCCTTTAAATCATGTGAAGGCAGCAGAAGAATTGCAGGAGACAAAGGCGAACAAAGCTTCCCCCGCTACCTGATAGATACACCAAACAGACCAGGCTGATGAAGTAGCTCCATGGGATTCTTCTACTGAGTTGCACTAGCATGACCCAGGACAGCAGATTTTTATTCTTTGCAGGTTACTGAGACTCTTAGCTAAAAACTCGGCCTCATTGTTTCCTCTTCACTGAAGTACCAGAAAGAGAAGCTGAGTGGAGGAGAGGGATTTATACAGCAAAAATGTCAGGGCAGGGCAAAGGTTTGCAGCATGAGGTTTGCAACTCTTGCTATGAGTGGCAAGAGAAACACATGGATGATAGCATCTCATGTAAAAAAAAACACCAAATTGAAATAAAGGAACTTGCTCCATAATGGAACAGACCAAGGAATGGGAAGAGAATAATAACCAGGGGGTGGACTAGATGGCCCTTGGGGTCCCTTCCAAATCTATGATTCTATGATTTATAGGCAGTATAAACAGAAGATTTAAAGCAGGTTCAGAGCTATCTTATCAGTTGTATTCTTTCAAAGTCAAGTAATTAATTTAAGCTTTTGGATTTGTTTTCTAGCCTGTTAACCAATTCTTTTTTGGCCCCCAGCAGCCTGCCCACTCTGTGCTATTTCCAGTCTTAGTAATAGTTAAAAGAAGGAGGTTTGCCTTAATTGAAGGGCTATTTTGCCGTGTGTGGGCCCAGTGACTGTTCCTCACTCGAGATGATCCTCAACCCCTCAAAATCGTTGTCTCCGGTGTGATGAATTTGCCCCAGGCATTTGTACAACTTCTTCTGAGCTTGTGATGCTTTGTCACTGAACTCCCTTATCTGAAAAGGGAGTTTTAGTAACCCCAGCAGTCATACAGAGAATGATCTGAGCTTCTTTATTTTGTGGACCTTTTAGAACTGTGGATAGGGTTGCCAGACTCAATAGTGGACGGGACTTCTGTGCCTTTAATTGCCCTGCTCTCTTTTGAGTCTGGAAAACTTAAAGAGAAACCAGCAGACCCTTTGCTTGAAAATTAAACCAAGGGTCTGCTGGCTTCTCTTTAAGGTTTCCAGACTCAAAAGAGAGCAGGGCAATTAAAGGCACAGAAGTCCTGTCCACTATTGAGTCTGGCAACCCTAACTGTGGACGTACGAAGAGTGTTGTTACAAAAGGAGTATAAATTAATATTTCAACTTGGAACCTTGTATCCTAAAGGTCTTAATACTGAATTTGATTCGGGATGTTATGTATAAGTTTAATATGTTTGTATTCTATTGTTTAGTGGTAACAGAAATGTGACATTGTACCTTTAACCATGTAATGATTGATTCCATTCACCTGCAATATATTTAATGCTTGAAGCAAGTTTGAAGATTAGCTGTGCCTGTGAATATTTTCCTATTTTGTGTAAACTGTTTTGTCTGACTGGGTAAGGTATAGCATGTTATTGGTGCTTTACAATTTCTGTGTATTAATATCCATTGTAATCCTGGTATTATCTGTACTATGCAGCCTTTTGAACTGATGAAGCTTGTGGCAAAACCCGTTGCATACCTAGAGGACAGGTCTTCCTTCATTTTGCCCACTTGTGTTTACCTCATCATGGTGATGGTTATATAAGACCCACTGAAGAACATTTCATCCAGCTCTTTCTTCCATCCACCTGGGTTAATTTCATCAGGGTGGTGGCAACCTAGACCAACTGAAGTATTTTCTATTCAGTTCAGTTTTTACAAATTATCTTGAACATTCTTTATTTTTCTATTGGCATCAGGTTGCTGTTCAATGCATGGACTTTACCCACTTGTTGAATGGTTCATTTATTCAGACTTAAAATGTTCACTGAGCATATAATTCATTCCGTGTTTTTGGCAGAACTAGTATTGATCTGCACATGGCATTGTAACATTTTTGTTTATTTGAATGGTCATTAGTTATCTTTGGTCCAGTTGTTATCCCAGTAAATTCCCTTTTATATTTATTAGCCAGTTTGCGGTGGTTTGTTTTGGTTTATTGCTATATTATTATCACCACTTTGATACTTAGTTTACATTGTTTTGCCCTCTGGTTTCCAAAATCCCCACCGAATCCCTTTCTAGCTTAAGATGTTTTGTCAAACACTGTCCAGAGCCTTTTTCCAATGTCACAAGGACTAGGAACATGCTTTTAAAAAAATGAAGGGGGGGGGGCTCTGAGGATGCTTGATGCTTTGCCCATACCAATTTTGTTACTTTCTGGAGAACAGCCTTGCTAAATATAAGCCCCCTACCAAATAAACATTTTAAAATAAAGTGCATGAACTTGGAGTACATATTCAAAAGGACATGACAGCTCCTTGAAAACACCAGCCTACACTTCTCAGCTTCATGGATGAGGATATGGAGGCAAGCACCTTAAGCACTTTTGAACATGGCAGTTTGTCTCCTAAGTATGAATACAGAGGAATATGGAAGTAGGGTTTTTTGTTTGTTTGTTTGCCTTACCTTGGATTTGGATGCTGTCTGGCTGAAATGACACATTTGCTGACGGCTCATACGCCTTCAAATGGCTTCCTCCAAGTTGGTGGATGCTGGAAGGCTGCGCGGTCCTTTTTTGTATCAAAGGAGGAGCGGCAGAAATTCTCCTGGGGCTTATATGATGCGGAGAAAAAGAAGCAGAAGCTGAAAATCTGAAAGGGGGGGGGGCAAATATAGATGGTCAAAAGGGAATGTTGGATTAATTTAGTTCTAGATACATTTTGTTCCATGCCATAGACTGCAAAATGACTATTTGTGTATGCACAGTGAAACAAAACCTAGAATGTAGACCGTAGAATGTGCCACCCGCTAGGAAGTTATATGGCATCAGCTGCTGCAGTGATAAGGTGCAAGCAGTAAAGTCAGACCCCCCCACCTCCTCCAAGGGTTATCCGATGCTCTCAGGATGGGGAGCTCTCTGCCATGGCATCTTCACTGCACAACTTTCACTGCAGGATTACGCAAACATTTTGGAACTGCAGAAGTTTGAAGTATTACACAGCGCCGTCTTAAGCGCCCCTGTCTCCATGGTGCGCCGGATCTCTCTGGCGCCCTTCCGCCCCGTTTCCCAGCGCGGTGGGTGCGGCGCTGCTGCACGGCGGGCGGGCAGACACAGCGCGATCTCTCCGGCGTCCTCCCGCCCCGTTTCCCAGCGCGGTGGGCAGGTGGGCACCGCGCACAGCAGCGCAGCGGACCGGCGGACCGGCGGACCGGCCGGCCAGTGGGCGGGCGCAGCTCGCAGCGCCCTCCTGGCGGGCTGGCGCCATGGTGCCCTGCGCCACCGGGGGTCTACGACGAGCCGGCCCTGGTATTACAGTGTAGGTTTGTAGGTCATCCAGACCAAAATACTCTGGGATTCAGTTTTTACATTTTTTGCATTTACAGGGAAATATTATTGATTAGTTTCTAGGGAACTGGAACAATGCACAGATGGTTGCCTTTCTTGTGTAAAGAATTCTTTGATATTATCCTCTGGTGTGTCTGCAGGGGAGGGGCTGGTACAAAATTCACCTCTGAAATCTAATCAATGAAAAATTGCTTTAACTGTCAGCCAACAGCAGAGAAGAAGGGAGACAAATCCTTTAGAACCCTTTACATGAAAGCAGAGTTTTAAAGATTTCAGATTGGATTTAACATCTAAGAAAAACTTGCAAATGATAATACAATGTTTTGTATAGCCAGACAGGTCTCCCTTTTAGTAGACTTTAGTTGTCTTTATAATGATTTATGAATCATTTCATGAATTCCTGGCTTACTCAAGTTGGTGACTATGGCACCTACTTATATAGCCTGCCATCTCACAAAAGAAAAACTTGGCCGTGTTTCAATCCAGATTTGTCCCCAAATAAATCACAGCGTGTTACTGGGGGAACGGCAAATTAAATTTTGCGTATGCAACAATCAATACCAGCTTGTAACCACCAGGAAACCACCACCAGAAATTGTGGCCATGCCCTGCAGTCCAAGCAGACAATCACAAGCTGGGTTACGAGAGAGACACAAAGAGAATTCTGTCTTCAAAGGCTGGGAAGATCAGCTCAGACAAAGCGATTGCCCTCTTCTCCTCTATCCAGAGCCTCACTGTGCAGTTAACAATGCAACCAGGTGTGGGCGGCTGCAATAAGGAACCTCATTAACACCCCCCCCCCCCAACCTAAGGTTCCTATCTCTAAACCCACTTAGCTGGGCGTAAGTCCCATTGAATTCAACAGGGCTTCTGAGTAAGTATGTTTCGGATTGTGCTGTAAGGCAGAATCGCTGAGCTTGTCCAACATTTCACATATGAAAAGAGGGCACCCTTGTACACTGGGGACATACAGTGCATATAGGATACTCCTCTGTTTGACGGAGTCCCTATCTGAAGGGCTGTTTGCTCCAAGTCCAGAATGAGGAGGGAAAAAATATAATTAGGGAAAGCAGGAGCCTTCAAGTTGCCCATGGAGAACAGACTGAGCGGGTATGCTGACCCTAGTCCTCCCCACTATGTGAGATGCACTATAGTTCTATTTAAAGCCGCCCAGAGTGGCTGGGGGAACCCGGCCAGATGGGCGGGGTATAAATAATAAATTATTATTATTATTATTATTATTATTATTAAATGGAAGTAACTATTTCTAAATGTGCATCTATACATACAAATTAGCATGTGCAAATCTGTTCCCATCTTTGTCCTCTTTTCTGGTGATGCCTAAGTAGCCAGCCTGTTCTGCACCACCCATCTTCTCACTGCAGCACTCTCGCCCCTCCTCCCCTCCCCTATGATTGTCCAACTGGGAATCTGAGCTTCGAGTCTCACGTTAAGTTTTGAAGTAGCCAGACACCACAAAGCAAATCATTCTCATGTCAGCATCTGCTTGGATAACTTTTGAAGTACGTGAAATAGTCTGGAGGTGAATTTTGAAGGGAAAAAAAATCTCAAGGTTTATTTGGAATAAGTAGCTGCTTCTGTGACAATGAGGTAGTCGAGGGGCTTTTCATTTCAAAAGCAGAAGTTTGTGGTTCATTGGAGCTTCCAGAAGCGCGTGTGTGTGTTTCAGATTTGCATCTAACTCGCCACCCAGATTGGGGAAGCCATGGCCCTTGAGATGCAGTTGAACTCCAACTCCCATCAGCCCAAGCCAATAAGGCCAATGGTTGGGGATAATTGGCATTGGAGTCCAAAAGCACCAAAGGTTTCCCAGCCCTGATTTTCACAAAACAAAAGCAGCCAGATGGGTTCCTTGTCTCTGAGTGGCAAGGAAACAGGGCCATTTTAAGCGTATATGGCGCCCTGGCGCCGTGGTGTGAAGATCCCTCCGGCGCCCCCCCGCCCCATTTTACGGCGCGGCTATCTGGTGGGCCCAGCAGCGCAACACCCTCCCCCTGGCGGCCCAGTGCCCTGGCGCATTGCGCCACCCAGCCTTGCCTTAGAGCCAGCCCTGCAAGGAAATGTCAGATTATCTCTCTGTGGTAATGATGACACACTCTGGCGCATAAATGTTACTACCAGAGATCCAGAACAATGCACAGAATAGTTGGTTTCCTTTAACTGCCGATCCACTTGAGCTTTATATCATTCTTCCCAGCACTTTACTTGCCTGAAGAAAACCATTTCAAAAGAGTGCTCTGCTGAAGTCCTATAGAAGCAACTCTTTATTTTACAAGCACAAGAAAATGTGACCCTCCCTCATTGTACTTGTAGGCAAGAAGAGGTTGGTTTATAGGCCCTGAGAAGAGTTTCCTTCTGTACCTCAAAGGAAGATTTGCTTACATGATAGAAAGCCTGCTGAGACTCCTGCCTCTGTTTCAGCTTCTGCTCTTCAGCTTGCTCTTCTCTTCCTGGAAACCTTAATTGCCTGTTCAGACATTTCTGGAAAGGGTATTGGAGCTACAATAACTACATTTGGTGTTTCTAAGGATGATCATCACCCACTCGGTTTTCTTTCCTTGTGCTATTGGAGAAGGATTTTGCCCTTTCTGAGTATCCTAGTTGGGCAATCATAGCGATGTTCCCATAGATAAAAAGCATCTCTCCCTTTAGATTCTTGTCTTCACTGAAGGTAATGCCTTTCAGAGCCAGTTAGGAGATCAGCCCTTCTAATATTTCTGTTCTCTCTCTCTTTCTCTCTCTGAAAAACAGTGGCGGGGTGTGTCATAGCTGCCAAGTTATCCCTTATTTTAAGGGATTTTCCCTTATGCTGAATAGGCTTCCTCGCGAGAAAAGGGAAAACTTGGCAGCTATGGGGTGTGTGTGTGTGTGTGTGAGCTGTTGTTAAATAATAACAACAATCCCTTTAACTCAGGGCTGACTCGCCTTTTTAGACCTGAGGGCTAATTATATACTGCAAGCTGCCATCAGCATCTATTCAATGAAACTGTAGAACAGAACTGTGTGAAATAAATCAAGTACAAATTACAAATGAATAAAACCACTTCCTCTTCAGTCCTCCCAGCCTGATCAAACTGGCTCTCTCCCATGGCTACATTTCATTACAAACAGTAACATTTCTGACACTAACAGGATACTAACTTGCTTACAGATGAGCTACTGTATATGCGAAATATTAAATATTAAAATATTAATATCGGGGATTTGTGCAGTTTCACTTTTGTTAACACAAAATCTCCGAGGGAAAGAAGCAAGAGCAAAGAGTCTCGTTTTCTTGACAGTTGAACCTATATTAGAACAAGCAGGAATACATACCATAAAATGAATCCTGGAACATAAAACTGCTGGTATTTCTCAGTCTCTTTAGAGAATTGTGACATTAAAAAATGGGCTTAGGAAAACATTTCGTTATGATAGCTTGGTTTCACCCAGGCCCAAGCTTTGATTGATTGATCCCCTTGTCCTCAGTGTTTAGCTGAGAGACAATTCCTCGATAAATAGAAAAAAGAGACACCATCCATTCACTGCCTCCCAGACACGAGAGGAAATTGCTATGCTGACCCTAAAACCACATTGCAATGAGATGTTGAGTGTAGATTTTCCTCTAACAAGTCATTTAATTTTCCTGTGATTTGTACTCTGAAACACTCTCAAAGGCTTCTGCCATCCAACTCTCCTTCTCTACACAACCTGAGAATGGGCACTAATTAGCGCTCCTCTTCTAGGATTGATGTCATCAAAATAAAAAGGAGCTATAAATAATTCTCCATACTTATGTTTAGACATATTCCTCCTGATGGACCTTCACCCGGATAATTGTCTCCTGTTTCCTCAGAGTCTTTTTCTTAGATATTTGTCTGATTTTGCATCAGCTCCATATTCCAGTAATCCCTCATTTACTTCTCCGTTCATTGTGTACTATTTTTTCCTTCATTTTCCTTTGTAAACATTAAATAATTGAAACCATTGCTATGGATGGATGTAGGAGTGCGGATGAATATCTTGCCAGAATTTCAGCTCAGCTTATTTTCTCTCCTCCATCCCACCAATGTGTCCAAGGCCCTGTATGGCCTTTTCCGATAGAGATGTTACAGAAAAAGAGAAATGACTGTCCTCAGCATACTGATGAGACCTGGCCTCCAAACTCCTAATGCCTGCTCCCAGCAACTTCATATAGATAGCATTGCGGATAAAAATTGCATAACTACCAGGGGCAGAGGTAGGACTGGAATCATGGCAACACAGTCCTTTCAGATACCATGGTCAAAATATGAATAATAATAATTTATTATTTATACCCCGCCCATCTGGCTGGGTTTCCCCAGCCACTCTGGGCGGCTTCCAACAGAAAAATGAAATAAAATAATCAATTAAACATTAAAAGCCTCCCCAAACAGGGCTGCCTTCAGATGTCTTCTAAAAATCTGGTAGCTGTTTTTCTCTTTGACATCTGATGGGAGGGCATTCCACAGGGCGGGCGCCACCACCGAGAAGGCCCTCTGCCTGGTTCCCTGCAACTTGGCTTCTTGCAACGAGGGAACCGCCAGAAGGCCCTTGGTACTGGACCTCAGTGTCTGGGCAAAATGATGGAGGTGGAGACGCTCCTTCAGGTATACTGGACCAAGGCCATTTAGGGCTTTAAAGGTCAGCACCAACACTTTGAACTGTGCTCGGAAACATACTGGGAGCCAATGTAGATCTTTCAAGACCGGTGTTATGTGGTCTCGGCGGCCGCTCCCAGTCACCAGTCTAGCTGCCGCATTCTGGATTAGTTGTAGTTTCCGGGTCACCTTCAAAGGTAGCCCCATGTAGAGCGCATTGCAGTAGTCCAAGCGGGGAATAACTAGAGCATGCACCACTCTGGCTAGACAGTCAGTGGGCAGGTAGGGTCTCAGCCTGCGTACCAGATGGAGCTGATACACAGCTGCCCTGGACACAGAATTGACCTGTGCCTCCATGGACAGCTGGGAGTCCAGAATGACTCCCAGGCTGCGCACCTGGTCCTTCAGGGGCACAGTTACCCCATTCAGGACCAGGGAGTCCTCCACACCTGCCCGCCTCCTGTCCCCCACAAACAGTACTTCTGTCTTGTCAGGATTCAACCTCAATCTGTTAGCCGCCATCCATCCTCCAACCGCCTCCAAGCACTCACACAGGACCTTCACCGCCTCACTGGTTCTGATTTGAAAGAGAGGTAGAGGTGGGTATCATCCGCATACTGATGGACACCCAGCCCAAACCCCCTGATGATCTCGCCAAAGTATCTCCAAAGGAGCAGAGAGATCACTGTGCTGTGCATTTACAATTTTATTTGGTAGAAGCTGAATTATGGTTTGGATGATTTGGATTTTATTGAATTTGGTTGTTTTAACTGAATTAATTTTCTATCTCAATTTTAATTAATTTGCTTGCTGCTTTAAATTTATCAAATTGTTTTGTTAGTTGTATGACGAATGCTGTATTGTTACGTAGATATGGGCCTATGGCTGTAATAAACTTGAACTCACCTGAGCAGAGAGATCAAGAAGCAAGGTGACTCTTGCCATGTCCATCTCTCTGTCAAGGTCACCCATCGGGGTGATCAAGGGCAACTCAGTCCCATGGCCAGGCCTGAACCTCGATTGGAATAGATCTACATACTTCATGGGATCCAAGAATGCTGACAGCTATGCTGCCACAACCCTCTCCACCATCTCCACTCCCCCCCAAGGGGTTATTGGTCAATAGTTGTTCCAGTCCAACCCTTCCAGGGCTGATTTCTTTATGAGTTGTCGTCAGATAACTGGAGGGAACTGCATTGACACCCCCTGCACTAAACCAGAGACAAGTGTTACACCTTAAAAAATGTCTCCCTTTAACTGGATTTTAGTTGAACCTGCTATCCAGACTTTGCTTTGAGACTAGCCTATTTTAGCTGCTGTGCAAATAACTTCTGCAGGTATCCTAATGCAAACATAGGTCTATCAAGCTTTTTTAAGAAAGCGAACAGCAGCGGAACAGCAACACCACCAACCAAGCCAAGCCACTTCCCTCCATTCTGTGTGGGTCCACCGAACTGGGACTTGCAGGATTATTCCACGAAAGGTAAAATGGGGTAGGGACACATTCTGCCCTGATCATCTGGATAAGCTTTCCAAGATAGGATGGAGCAGGACCTAAAGTATTGCACACCTTATTAGGAAATGTTGCTTGAGGTAGATGGCATACAGTGGTACCTCAGTTTACGAACTTTATCCATTCCGGAAGTCCGTTCTTAAACCGAAACCATTCTTAAACCGAGGTGCGCTTTCCCTAATGAGGCCTCCCACTGCCAGTGCCCTTCCAGCGTTCAGCTTCCGTTCTTAGAGCAAAGTAAAGTTCGCAGACCAGGACACTACTTCCGCTTTTGCAGAGTTCGTAAACTGAATAGTTCATAAACAGGGCTGTTTTGATTTACCCCCAATAAACTTCCAGTTATGAAGGTCTCTCTCAAACTAAGTATAAAAATATTTGGGAGATAACCAACACCATTTAATAAAATGAGAAATATATTAGGGAGGTTCTTTTTATGCAAATTTGGCATCAGAGAATAATTTCTAATATTTCAATTTCTCTGGAATATAAACATACACTAAACTCTTAAATACAAATAGATTAATAATAATTCTGCTGGTCTGAAAAAAAAACATTCAGTACAGCAAAATATGTTCCCGTTGTCTATGGTTATAAGGGAATAGCGGTTGATTTAAGAGTGATATATCAAACATTCTATTTTAGAAAAAGCAGTTAATTTTTCATTATGTGATACAGGAAATTTCTCATTTAATCTACCTGGAGGAAAGAAAAGGTTGCAACTTATTTCTTTCCAAAATTGTTGCCTTTAATTATATGTCTTGCAGATGAAAAACTGAATCTAGGGAAATGCAGTTCTACCTTGCTCTGATGTCTAGCATTCCAGACATAAGTAAAGATGTGAGATCACAATCTAATCAGCAACAAATAGCTGCTCACAGCATACAGTAATCACTTACAGGTGCCTTTTGAATGCACAGCTATGTAACATTTATTAGCAGATTGCATACATATACGATAAAAACTAGCTGTGTCTTACAAGTGTGGCTTAATGATGACAAAGCAAAAACTTTTACAATGCCATTCTATGCATGGCACCCTGTTCAGCCACAAGGCAGATTTAAACCCATTGAAATCCGTTCGAGTGTGCTAAACTCAGAACTAATGCAGGGGGGAAGGGCAAGGATTTATTCCATGCTATTTAGGGCCTCAATATATTGGGATTGAAAGTTTGGAGAGTGAATAAGCCAGCAGGCTTTGGAATCAGAATGTCTTCCATTCTGAAATCTGTCTGATACGCTCCATCCTTGGATCATGTAAAATATGAAATGAATGAATGAATGAATCACAGGACTCCCAGCTCTGTCCTCCAGTAGAGGGTGGCAGTCCAGGTGGGTTCAGGAGGAAAGGTGGGAAGCTGCCATTAATGCCACCACCACCAGCATCCAATACCTGAGGTAGTTGTCACACACCATCTAATAGTAGCGCTGCCCCTGCCATAGCTGCCAAGTTATCCCTTATTTTAAGGGATTTTCCCTTATGCTGAATAGGCTTCCTCATGAGAAAAGGGAAAACTTGGCAGCTATGGCCCCTGCCCAAGACCTTATTAATCTCAGGGGTTTGGCAGGTTCCAAATTTGATGGTGCGATGGATGGTGATATTCATTTAAGCAAATATGAGTATAAATATGCTATGGGACAATTGGAGTCATCATAAACCAGCCATATAGCAGATTGGAAGTAGATGTGACCAAGAATGATTATATGTCAATTAGTTTAAGGAATGTCCTTATTTTAAAGAGTAATCTCTTATTTGCAAATATCAGAGCTGTACAGAACACATCAGATGTCTTTACTTGCATGCCCTGCACTTCTGTAGAAATGTAAGGAATTTCAGTGGTTTCAGACACTATGGCTCAGATTTTTCATTGTTTTGGACATCCTGAGCCAGTAACCCAAAGACGACTCCCTTTGGTCTGATTAAATGAGACAGAACAGAAAAAATACCCCCCCCCATTCCTGGCCTTACCTCTCTGTTTCTGAGTCCCCTGTTGTGAGAGGCGGCACCTGGGCTGGTGGGTTGTGGGAGCTGCCGTGCACATTGTGCCCTGGAGAAGCGTGGCTCACCGAGTGCGATGGGGGCAAGGAACCCGTAGCAGCTCCACTTTGACTGGCGTGGGTGTTGGAGAACAGGGCCGCTGCAAGGAGGGCAAAAACATTCCATATTAGGACAGGCACGCATCTTCAGATTCCTCAAGTGAGGATCTTACTTCAGTCTTCGGCTGCGAAGAGGAGGCTTCGCTTTCACTACACCAGGAGTTTTAAACATGAGTGTGGCTTGGGGGTTAGAGCGTCAGGCTATGACCTAGGAGACCAGAGTTCAAATCCCCACTCAGCCATGAAGCTTGCTAGCTGACCTTGGGCCACCCAATTACTCTCGGCCCAACAACTGCCTCACAGGTTTGTTGTGGGGATAAAATGGGGAGCTAAAAGGTAAAAAGGTAAAGGACCTCTGGACGGTTAAGTCCAGGCAACTTTGACTATGGGGCGTGGTGCTCATTTCTACTTTCAGACCAAGGGAGCCAGCGATTGTCCACAGACAGCTTTCGGGCCGTTTGGCCAGCAGGACTAAACCGCTTCTGGAGCAACGGCATCACCCTGACACAAACCAGAGCACATGGAAACGCCGTTTACCTTCCTGCCGCAGCAGTACCTATTTATTTACTTACACTGGTGTGCTTTCAAACTGCTAGGTTGGCAGGAGCTGGGACAGAGCAGTGGTAGTTCACCCCGTCATGGGGATTCGAACCGCCAACCTTCTGATCAGCAAGCCCAAGAGGCTTGGTGGTTTAGACCCCAGCACCACCTGCATCCCACTAAAAATGGGGAGGAGAACTATGTAAGCCACCTTGAGCTCCTTGAAGAAAAAATGGGATACAAATGTAAATAATCACAACAGCAATGAGAATAGCAGCAGCAACAATAATAATAATATTCTCTCCTTCTTGGCAAGTAAGCAGTATTATCAGAATTAAAGGACACATCTATCCAGGCCAAAGCAATGGCCCATGTCCTCCCCGCTATGAAGTCTTTTTGGAGGAGCAGACTGAAGTCTTGTGGATTAAAATGAGAGAGGAATTTAAAACCACCTTTGTCAGAAGTGGACTGGACTTATACAGGGGTCCAGGGATTCTCAAGTACTTATTTTCAGTAATCCTTAAAGACAGCTTTTATATAATCTTACGCAGGTGATATAATACACTAAAAAGGATTAAAAGTAGATATATCAGCATTTGAGATAATTGCTGCTGCTGTCATCTGTGGGACACAGGCTAGATTGTGTTAGGATAATTACTGGAAATTGATATTAGAAAGTATTTGTGGGATAATAAGCTGTCCATAGCCTTTATCACTAACACTCTGCTTATTGGCATTGTTAAAAGAGCAAGGCATGTTTATCTGGTGGAAAATCAAATTAACAACTGCTACAATATGTATAGTAAAACTGGATGTCTGTAGTCACGCCTTCAGAAAAGGATAATAGGGAACAACATTTATGAGCAAACCAACAGCATTAAAATGAGTGTGAGAAACTGGCTGCCCCTTTGTAAAGATGTGTGGATATTTTATGTCTTGGAATGTGACCCTAAAGGGTGAGCAGCAATGAGGTGCATTCTCTCTTTGCTAGTTCTGTAATGGACAGTGTATTTCATTGTGGTTTTAATAATAAAATATGAAACCATGACCATAAAGATCCAATAAGCATTCTCTGTAGAGATGATATTGCTAAGTTCACTAGGGGGGAGAGCTTTCGCCAAGCGTGGGGGGCTCTCCAGATGTCCTGAACTCCCCCCAGCCCCAGCCAGCACTGCCACCCAAAGCCATCTGCAGGGCCTTGCCTGCCAAAGGTGGATGTAACGGAATTAAGCTACAATTCCTACAGCTGATGAACTGAGTATCTGCAGAGCCCTGCCGGATCAGGCGAGGGGTTGTTCTTGCCCAAAATTCTGCTTTCATCAGCAGCCAGATGTTTCTGGAAAGGCCACGACTAGGCATGAAAAAAATCAGTTCTCCACCAATGCTGAACTGGACAAGCATATTGACAAGGCAGCCACAGCAATGGCTCACCTCTCCAAGGATGTGCTCGATGAGATGCTGGCTTCAGGCATCATGCCTGTTGGCAGACCAACTCTGTGTTACAAAGATGTCTCTAACCAAGACATGAAGGTTGGCAACAGGCAACCTCTGTGCCTGCAGACAGGCATTCAAGTTATGCATTCATAGCAGTGACCAGAGGAGAAATAACGGCTGGGAGGAGCACAGAGAGAAGAAATGTCTTGGGACGTCTGCAGCAGCACAACCAGACACTTTCATCTGCCCCAGCTGCAACTAAACATGTCTCTACAGCCACAGCAGACACCGCAACCTTCCAACAGTTTGACTTCACCCCCAAAGGCACACTCCTCCATTGTCTCCCGAGACGGACGGACACCAGAGACCAGACCTGCACACAGAATTCCAGAACTGATAGAGCCATCCATCGTGGGGAATCCCTAGAGTACCAAGGGCAACTACATAAATGGTTACTGCAGAACTTAATTGTTTGCAAGGTTTATACGCATTTTACATATTATGGTGCTGGAGGAGACTCTTGAGAGTCCCATGGACTGCAAGAAGATCAAACCTATCCATTCTGAAGGAAATCAGCCCTGAGTGCTCACTGGAAGTACAGATCCTGAAGCTGAGGCTCCAATACTTTGGCCAGCTCATGAGAAGAGAAGAATCCTTGGAAAAGACCCTGATGTTGGGAAAGATGGAGGGCACTGGGAGAAGGGGACGTCAGAGGACAAGATGGTTGGACAGTGTTCTCGAAGCTACGAACATGAGTTTGACCAAACTGCGGGAGGCAGTGCAAGACAGGAGTGCCTGGCATGCTCTGGTCCATGGGGTCACGAAGAGTCGGACACGACTAAACGACTAAACAACAACAATTTTATTAATACATTAATGGCCTGTTTTATTCCATTTAATTGCTCCCATCTCTTCATTCTCATCCCAACAGCTCCTTTCCTGCACCTTCAGAAAATTTGAGGCCTATAGTGTTGTAATCTCTTCAAAAGAGAAACTAGCCATTTGGAAAGATAATAGCTCTCTGCTGTTTTCATCTTATCCTTATCCTTATCCTTCATCTTATCCTGTTTTTCATCTTACCAATGATGTTTATGCTGCAGCATTTAAATCAACAAAATACTTCTGCATTGAAGCTAAAATTATATATATATATATATAATATTTGTATTTAAATGGCAGTAACTGTGGCAGGAAGAATGATACTGTCTTTGTTCAGTTCCTCATCATAAAGAGGCAACACACACAATGCTGTTCACCTGAAACATGGCTACTCACATGCATTGTCTATATGAAGTTTCATATTTATACTTTCCAAAAGCTTTTAAGAAGAAATCATGTAGAGGTGACGGACGACGTCACCTTGCACACAATTAAGAAATGAGAGTTTGCATTCTGAAACTGCTTCCAAATCAAAGCTATTTTTTTTAAAAAAAAAGTTTCTTCCAATCTTAGCACAGAAAGTACTCTGTAATTTAAAGAACATTTCTGAAATGGAGAATTGCCACCTTTCCTCCTGCAAACTACCAATAATGTCGTAATTTATTTCCATGGGTATATTATTCTTAAATTAGTTCTCTGTCAATCTTTTTCACATGAAAAAGAGACCTCATCTACCTCCTTTTAGAATAATCAAAAAAGTGCAAAAGTGTTGCCGCTTCCCCACTTAAATGTCTAAGCAGCCATAAAATGGGGCTTTCATAGGCCAAAAAATCCTGCTCTATCTGGGAGCCTTCCAGTTGTGCTTAAACAAATCAGGGTCAAAGTAAGGGGTCAGTTTGGGGGTTTTCAACTCAGAGCCGTGCTATGCATGATTACATTATACTGCATTACCTGCACAATTGTGTGTGTAGCTTTTTAAATAATAGATGCACAGAGCTCCTCCGATGTGGGCTGGGATCTTGGCGAGGGTGAAGAAGGTGGACCCTTTCCTTCCATTCTGAAGTACCAGTGAAAATCCCCCCACCAGGTGCCATTTGCCCTGGAAGGGAAGATGCTATGGGGACCATAATGACAATTGTCATTGCAATCTATTAAGATGGACTTTCCTTCCAAGAACAAGTGTTTCTATTCAACAACAGTGCATGAGGGCAGCTGAGCAAGTGTCTGCCAGAGCGGGGAGAGGGTAGGGTTGTTTTATTATTATTGTGCTATGCAATAATACACCACTCTTGGATCTGCCAATAAAGGGCGGTATATTAAGTGAATAAAATAAATAAATAAATAAATAAATGTATAAAAATCTGAGGATAAATATATTTATGCTGTTGTTTGATTAATCTATTTATCATGGATGAAGTTGACTAATCAACTCAAATATTTAACTATGACATGCAAATATAATTTGAATATCCTTTTAGTAAAAAACAGAAAAAGAAGACATTGTTGGTTACCTGGCCAAGTAACTCAGCAGTTAGGATTAATAATATATAAAAGTAGTATTTGTTCTTATATAGTTCACTAGCAGGACAAAAATATCCAAAGTTCCAATTTCCAGATTCACCCAGGAATACAGCTGTTCTATTCAAATCTATAGAACTGTTTAGGATCTTGTGGGCTATGAGTTTTAAATTGCATTGGCATAAATGACTATCAATATTTCCTTTTTACATAAGACAAGAACTCAGAAGGCAAACTACAATCTTCTGAACCAGATAAGAGCCGGCAATCTTTTGAATGGCAGCAATCTAATGTAATGACCTTCAGTTTTAGCAAGACAGATTTTAATCCAGACCCCACAATTTATTGCTTTGGGGATTCTGCTGGCTCTTAATCACAAAAGCAATAAGAGTTTCCAATATGTTCATCTGCCTCAGTTAATCAATTGTTCCAGCTGCCAATCACTAGAAATATCTGAAGGCAAACCTAAAGGATATCAGCCAGCCAAGGAAACAGCTGTGACCTCTTGGGACCAGGAAGGAGCTCCATCGTGAACTTCACCCTTTCCTCTGGCATCTCGGACATGTTCTATATTGTTTCACAGCAGGTTCACCATTATTGCTATGCATGCTAGCAGCATGTAGGAATTTGATTGGTGCTTTCCCCTCTCTTGTAGTTAGTTTTCAAAGTGATTGTGAGAGTCACAGCAGAGGCTATTCATGGGGATTAGAAAGAGCTGGCTAAGTAAAGCAGAGAGGGGTCCAATGAATCTTCAGCCAATGCATAATAACATTTTTCATGCGTCAGCTTCCTCACTATTATCAAGTTGTCCTGGGTGCATTGCATATCCCTCATTTGATTGTAGCCAATTTAGTCTGGCGCCAACAGGAGGGAAAGAAAACAAATGGTGTATGTATCAGTGAACCCAACATTTGATACTGAATTGCTCTTTGCCACCAGTTGCAATGACGGACAGGGTGTGCTTACTTTTAATAATTGCATATAAGGGGTAATTTAACCAAGTGCAGTTTTTCTCATTTTCATTATTCATTATTCATTAGCAGCGGCTCCTATTGTTATTGCCAAAGGATGGAAAGAAAAAGAAGCTCCAAGAATTATAGATTGGCAAAATAAACTTCAAGAGTTTGCTGAAATGGCACAGTTAACAAACAGTTTGAGAGGAAAGGTTAAAGAAGAATTTCTAAAAAAAAATGGGACAGGTACAAGAAATATGTTAGAAAATATACTGAGAACAAAATTTCTATGATAGCGTTTGAGTAAAAAAGGGGAAAAATCTGTTTGGATTTGCAGAAATCAGTTTCCTTAAGAAATGGGAGTGTCAAACGATATGTAAAAACAGAGATAGCATGGATTGAATATACACTCTGCGACAAAAAGAGGAGAGTATGCTGATGGAGATAACAGGAAGTCCAAAGATAAAATTTACTTTTTTTTCTTTCTTTTTTTCTCCTTTCCCTTTTTTTCTCTGGGAAAGGAGGATTAGAAATACGATACGAAAAATTGTAACAAACAAACATAAATGTATATGTGTATGTATATGTATACAAGCATGAAGAACAATGTTCAGGTTTGGTGATGGGAAAAAATAAATAAATATCATTTTTTTAAAAAAGGGGGTAATTTAAGCAAGTGCAGTTTTTCTCAACCCTGTATAGTAATCTGCAGTGACCCAAATTACCTCCTCCATAGTCATTAAATATAAAGTAAAGGCAGTAAAAGGTAAAGGGACCCCTGACCATTAGGTCCAGTCGTGACCGACTCTGGGGTTGTGGCGCTCATCTCGCGTTATTGGCCGAGGGAGCCAGCGTATAGCTTCCAGGTCATGTGGCCAGCATGACAAAGCTGCTTCTGGCGAACCAGAGCAGCACACGGAAACGCCGTTTACCTTCCCGCTGTAGTGGTTCCTATTTATCTACTTGCACTTTGACGTGCTTTCGAACTGCTAGGTTGGCAGGAGCTGGGACTGAACAACGGGAGCTCACCCCGTCACAGGGATTCGAACCGCCGACCTTCTGATCGGCAAGCCCTAGGCTCAGTGGTTTAACCACAGCGCCACCTGGGTCCCAAAGTAAAGGCAGATTGCCATATTCCTTTGGAAGAAGGGCCATGAATCAGGGATAGAGCACATGCCCTGCCCATTGGAAGTCCCAGATTCAATCCCTGGCATTTCCATGTAGGGCGAGGGTGGGAAAACCCTGTCAGTCGATGCCAATTAGTGCAGATAATAATGAGCCAGATAGATTAATGGCCTGGCTCAATATAAGGCAGCTTTCTAGGATTATCCTGAGAAGAACTCATGTCTCAGTCTAGTTTTTTTCATTTACCTTCTCTCATTTGTTATATCTCCCATCCTTATGGAAGTCTGTACATTCCTTTCCTAGGGACACTCCTTCGATGCCTGCCACATTCCTAATAAAATCACTGTTCTAAAACCACAGAAGGGAGGTGAATCCCTTTTCTTTCCTCCTCCAACAAACCTTAAAGGCATGTCTGTCAAGCATATATCCGCTCAGGAGGGGCTTCTATATCTGTAATTCCATCCATGTCTCTCAAAAAGAGAAAAACTTACAGCCTTAAAAATGTTTTCCCATAAGAGTGAAAGGGGTGCATGAAGCTTCATTTTTGGCTTTGAGGCCTGGATTAAACTGAATTAAGATGTTTCCCAAGGTGATACTGTAAACTCCCTTTGGTTCTTGTGGAAATTGCACTTAATTTTCTCCCTGCAAATTTAACACGGCTTTACAGTACTTTCCTTTTTCGAGATCATACTTGTATCCTTCATGAAACTTTAATACTGACTCCAGATTAAAATTGTTTTGCTTTTATTGTCAATTCATTTTTATTGTCCAATCCTTTGCTTTTATGGGCAACAAAATTATTTCCTGGAATCCTACCCTGTACATAACGTTTCTTTCACTTCCTCCTATACCATACCTGTGTAAATGTCATGCCCAGGTCCTGGAGATTGTCTGACGGTGCTTTCTGAAGTGCCCTGGGGAGATGCAGGAGGTTGGAGAGGCTGGATCATGAGACAGTCATTGAGAGTGTCCTGGTCAAGCTCTATACTTGAACGCAACTGAAATACAAGTGCAGAAAAGAGGAAAACCATGTGTTACAGAGAAACAACAAACACCATAATAACGAAACATAATAATATCATTATGTTTCAGTGATAACAAAATGAAATCAGAAGATTGCATTGCATTCCCTCCCATGTTTTAAAGACCAGGAGCGAGCAGGTGTATCTATACAAATGCATTTGCTGAGAAGGCATTTGCTGAGCAGTTTTCTGCTGCTCCCGAGAAGCGGACACGAAGCAATGGATTCAAACTTCAAGAAAGAAGATTCCACCTAAACATTAGGAAGAACTTCCTGACAGTAAGAGCTGTTCGGCAGTGGAATTTGCTACCAAGGAGTGTGGTGGAGTCTCCTTCTTTGGAGGTCTTTAAGCAGAGGCTTGACAGGCATATGTCAAGAATGCTTTGATGGTGTTTCCTGCTTGGCAGGGGGTTGGACTGGATGGCCCTTGTGGTCTCTTCCAACTCTATGATTCTATGATTCTATGATTCAGTAAGAGCTGTTCGGCAGTGGAATTTGCTACCAAGGAGTGTGGTGGAGTCTCCTTCTTTGGAGGTCTTTAAGCAGAGGCTTGACAGGCATATGTCAAGAATGCTTTGATGGTGTTTCCTGCTTGGCAGGGGGTTGGACTGGATGACCCTTGTGGTCTTTTCCAAATCTATGATTCTATGAATGGTGAAAACTGCACATTGACGCTTAAGGCAGAATGACCTTGCAGTCTATCCAACTGGCTACGAACACAATTGTCAATTATATAAACAGGCATAACCGGCTGCTGTAACAAGTCATTCAAGAATTTATAGGGACAAGCACGTGTTGTAAAGTATCAAAAAGGACTTAGTCCAACATACAGTAAATGCAATGTCCACAGTCATAAGTCGGAGTTCATATATCATAGTTCATAGAGGGTATCCATATGGAGTATCTACAATGGGTATCTACAATGCATCATCTGTAGTCAGACCTTTATATGTACAGTGGTACCTCGGTTTATGAACACAATTGGTTCCAGAAGTCTGTTCATAAACTGAAGCGTTCATAAACTGAAGCAAACTTTCCCATTGAAAGTAATGGAAAGTGGATTAATCTGTTCCAGATGGTCTGTGGAGTACTTAAAGTGAAGCGTTTATAAACTGAAGCGAACTTTCCCATTGAAAGTAATGGAAAGTGGATTAATCCGGTCCAGACGGGTCCGTGGAGTACTCAACCTGAAGCGTACTTAACCTGAAGCATGGGTGTAATTGGTTCCGGAAGTCTGTTCATAAACTGAAGCGAACTTTCCCATTGAAAGTAATGGAAAGTGAATTAATCCGTTCCGGATGGGTCCACTGCATTCGTAAACCGAAAATTCGTAACCAAGGTGTTCATAAACCGAGGTTCCACTGTACTTGACCTTTTTCTGATAATAGGAGCATTATTTGGTGTTACACCTGGAGATTTTAGTTTATACTCCGTCCTTGAAAGCTACAAGCTTACTGAAGAAGCCAACTGTGGCGAAACAAGGTATATAACCTACGAACCTTGTCTTCACCTGTGGATATTCCTATGCCACGCCCAACCTTCATTCGGACGCATTGTTGCCACCTACCTAGACGTTGGTAAACACCTTATTTTGTGGAACTCAAGTATTTACATCTATTTTGATTTCTCTCCATATGGATACCCTCTATGAACTATGATATATGAACTCTGACTTATGACTGTGGACATTGCATTTATGTTGGACTTATGAATTCTTGAATGACTCGTTACAGCAGCCGTTTACACCTGTTTATATAATTGTCTATCCAACTGGAACAAATTGTCAGAGTATCCCGGTAAAGGGGTCTGGGGGAAAGTTTTGTCTAAAGGCCAAGATGGTGGCTGATGGACCACAGAACTCCCCAAAAGAGCATCCCAGGGAGTTCTCCCTACTTGATCTGCATCCTAAGTGGGAGCCTTTAACCCGGAATTGGCTCTGGTGAAGAAATCAACCAGAAATTGGGTTGGTTGAGTCCGTATGCATCCCCAATGCCAAAGCCTTCCGACATCTGTAATCAATAAAGTTGTGGCTATGTCCTGTCTTGATAGCTGCTCTCACACCCTGGTCCCCATTTTGCTAAGAAGCAAAACCAGAAATAGGTATGATGAGTTCTTGTATCTTTTCTCGTTTCTGCCTCATGCGTCTCCCATCTCCAGGACCCAGATGTTTCTCATGCTGTAACCATGAACTCCACTCTGCATTGGTTAACAGCTATTACTGCTATTATCCATGTATATTTCTAAGGTCAAAGGCATCTACATTTCCCCCATCCAGATTCTTAGAATAAGTAGTGAAAGTGGCACTAATTGCCATGAAACATTGTTCAAAAACAATTAACCTTCCCAAGAAAGATTTCAAGGCTACATTATTTATCCTGTGTTTATATTTATCTTTAGAAAGGTTCCTGTACAGCTCAGCTTGCCAGCAATGTATCTATTACTACTACTACTACTACTACTACTACTACTATGGTACTACTACTGTATGGAGCTGATCTCTCTCCTTTATAGGCATCCCAACTATGTGTAATTGGATTCAGAATATGGGGGAAAGGAGGGATAATAAAGAGTAAAGCAAAGTGGGGTTTGAGTTTTTGCATTTTTTTAGGAACCTGAATGGAATCTTTGAAATGCTGGTTGGGAATACACACACAAAATAGGTTTCTCAAGTCACATGCAGGCTGTGAAAAAGACAGATGTGGTTCCCTAAGTGCATGTATTTTAAGGACAAATGGGGAAAAGTACATGGGCATATACTGCCTTTTTTGTGGCTCATGTATTTTGAACCTGAGTGTACACATAGTGCTTGATTACAAAAAGTGAAGTGAGAATTGCCCAAATGGAACAGAAAGGGATCACACACAGTATTGTTCAACTAAAAATGTTACATGAAAATGTGAATAGCGGTAATAAACATAACAAACATCCAGCGATCCACCCTATCACATTGTTTGCAAAATAAATGACACGTTTGTGGTGCTGAGGGTAGGAAAAGTTGCTTGGAATGAGAAATGCAGGGGGAAATAACCCCTCTACCCTATAACTTGAAGTGAAGTCAAATGGGCCTTAGAAAGCATTGCTAATAACAAGGCCAGTGGAAGTGATGATATTCCAGCTGAACTATTTAAAATTTTAAAAGATGATGCTGTTAAGGTGCTACACCCAATATGCCAGCAAGTTTGGAAAACTCAGCAATGGCCAGAGGATTGGAGAAGATCAGTCTACATCCCAATTCCAAAGAAGGGCAGTGCCAAAGAATGCTCCAACTACCGCACAATTGCGCTCATTTCACACGCTAGCAAGGTTATGCTTAAAATTCTACAAGGCAGGCTTAGGCAGTATGTGGACCGAGAACTCCCAGAAGTGCAAGCTGGATTTCGAAAGGGCAGAGGAACCAGAGACCAAATAGCAAACATGCGCTGGATTATGGAGAAAGCTAGAGAGTTCCAGAAAAACGTCTACTTCTGTTTCATTGACTATGCAAAAGCCTTTGACTGTGTCGACCACAGCAAACTATGGCAAGTTCTTAAAGAAATGGGAGTGCCTGATCACCTCATCTGTCTCCTGAGAAATCTCTATGTGGGACAAGAAGCTACAGTTAGAACTGGATATGGAACAACTGATTGGTTCAAAATTGGGAAAGGAGTACGACAAGGTTGTATATTGTCTCCCTGCTTATTTAACTTATATGCAGAATTCATCATGCGAAAGGCTGGACTAGATGAATCCCAAGCCGGAATTAAGATTGCCGGAAGAAATATCAACAACCTCAGATATGCAGATGACACAACCTTGATGGCAGAAAGCGAGGAGGAATTAAAGAACCTTTTAATGAGGGTGAAAGCGGAGAGCGCAAAATATGGTCTGAAGCTCAACATCAAAAAAACCAAGATCATGGCCACTGGTCCCATCACCTCCTGGCAAATAGAAGGGGAAGAAATGGAGGCAGTGAGAGATTTTACTTTCTTGGGCTCCTTGATCACTGCAGATGGTGACAGCAGTCACGAAATTAAAAGACGCCTGCTTCTTGGGAGAAAAGCAATGACAAACCTAGACAGCATCTTAAAAAGCAGAGACATCACTTTGCCGACAAAGGTCCGTACAGTTAAAGCTATGGTTTTCCCAGTAGTGATGTATGGAAGTGAGAGCTGGACCATAAAGAAGGCTGATCGTCGAAGAATTGATGCTTTTGAATTATGGTGCTGGAGGAGACTCTTGAGAGTCCCATGGACTGCTAGAAGATCAAACTTATCCATTCTTAAGGAAATCAGCCCTGAGTGCTCCCTGGAAGGACAGATCGTGAAGCTGAGGCTCCAATACTTTGGCCACCTCATGAGAAGAGAAGAATCCTTGGAAAAGACCCTGATGTTGGGAAAGATTGAGGGCACTAGGAGAAGGGGACGACAGAGGACAAGATGGTTGGACAGTGTTCTCGAAGCTACGAACATGAGTTTGACCAAACTGCGGGAGGCAGTGCAAGACAGGAGTGCCTGGCGTGCTATGGTCCATGGGGTCACGAAGAGTCGGACACGACTAAACGACTAAACAACAACAACCCTATAACTTCTCTGCCCCAAATCTCTCCTTCCCTAATCCGGCTTTTATTACACTTGCAACATTTAGTTAGACCTGGAAACTAAACAGTGCCCTGGTTAACTGAACTCTGTCCATGCTCATCCTTGTTTGTTGTGATTTTACAGTTGTAATACTGTCTTTGATTCATGAATATGAAGTCAGATATTCTGTGTTCCTAGATGAAAAATAATCCATCCTACAGATATGCCCTGTGACCAAAATCTAGCCCAATTTGTGCCCATGGAAATATGTTCCACAATGCACTACCTGTTAAGTGATATATTAACCCAGCCATCAATCCTGAAATCTATCGCGAAATAATATTGGGGGGAAACTAGGTATTAAGAGTGCTAGCATAAATCATATGCCCCAGGTTCCCAGTGGTCCTTCAAAGTACGCTTCACGCAGAGTTTATAGAAAAACAAAATACGCAAACAGAAGTTGACTTGGCTAAAATACACCACCAAGAGTTTAAAGATTTTCCCCAACCTAGTGTCAGGAGTAGGGGCAGGAGTCAGGCTCTGGGGCCTGTAGTGCTTTGCAGGACTGGGGCCTGCCTCAGCTTGTGCTGGAGAAGCAGGGAGTGGCCACACAGGTGAAGACCTCAGCTTGTGCTGGAGAGGCAAGGAGTAGTCACCCAGGTGAGGCCACTTGAGATCTCACTGCACCTGGTGGCAGGAGCTGGGAGGGATAAAAGCCCAGCATTTCCCTTCAGCTCTTTGCCACAGCAACGCTATCCTTGCCTGGTTGCATCTGGCTTCCTGTTCCTTGGACCTTCGCCTTGCTTCTTGTTCCTTGATCCTTCGCCTTGCTCCTGGGACCCTTGCTCTGCCTTTGCCTTGCTCCTCGACCCTTGGACCTTCGCCTTGCTTCTTGTTCCTTGGACCTTCGCCTTGCTTCTTGTTCCTTGATCCTTCGCCGTGCTCCTTGCTCCTTGGACCCTTGCTTTGCCTTTGCCTTGCTCCTCGACCCTTGGACCTTCGCCTTGCTTCTTGTTCCTTGATCCTTCGCCGTGCTCCTTGCTCCTTGGACCCTTGCTTTGCCTTTGCCTTGCTCCTCGACCCTTGGACCTTCGCCTTGCTTCTTGTTCCTTGATCCTTCGCCGTGCTCCTTGCTCCTGGGACCCTTGCTTTGCCTTCGCCTTGCTCCTCGACCCTTGGACCTTCGCCTTGCTTCTTGTTCCTTGGACCTTCGCCTTGCTTCTTGTTCCTTGAGCCTTCGCCTTGCTTCTTGCCCCGTGGACCTTCGTCTCTGCCTTGCTCCTTGACCCTGCAACTGCCTGCTGCTGGACCCTCAGCCCTGCACCTGTTCCTGCTTCTTCACCACCATCTTGCCTCTGGTCCTGACGCCCGCCGACCGGACCGTGACACCTAGTATGAAACCCCTGACTAGCAGTATACCTGTTTAAAGTATACAGAAGGAAAACAAAAGGTTGGCTTTCTTTAACAGAAAAACAAACTGACTCGGAAGAGACTTTAAAGATAAATGCTCTCTTTCTCAGCAACTTTACATACCCACATTCCAACCCTTCAAACCTCTCCAAGCCTCCCACACAACTACCACACAAAAGGCTTTCCAACAGAGCCTTATATACATGGAGTAGAGCCCACGCCTGTGAGCAATTAAACAGAAACTACCGGCACCTGTTTTTCTTAAACAGACAGTATTGACATTAGACCGGCTCAAAAGCAACTTTGATTATTCAAGAAACCCAACAAAATCTGCAGCAGTGCTTCCAAGCTACTTGCACTGAATTTAAAGATAAAATAATGGTATGAACCTAAATGTGTCGCTCACTGTATTTAATGGAGTTGCACACATGATCTACTTGCTTTGAAATATACAATACAGTACATTGTTTTCATGCGAGGTATTCAGATCGTCCTTTTAATATGACAAACTTTGAATCTGGAACCTGAGCAGTTCCCAGGAGCAATGTTATTCTTACTTAGGTACAGCAGAAAACAAGGCACCATTTTAAGAAAGATATATACATGCACACGCGTGCTTTTTTCCCTTGACAGTTCTAATGCTTGTAATCTCTTAGAACAAGAGATGGAAACTCAACTCCCATCATTTCCTCATTTCAGGTATGATTGGATAATCACCCAAGATTTAGCAAATCACAGGAACTTAATTGAAAGGGAACAAGGCCCCTAAATCCCTCAATTTGCAGCTGCATTATGTTTGAGTGCAAGAACAGGCATTCAGTTGGTCGGAGGCATGGGATGCTTCCAAAGGAAAGGACTCCCCATCAAAAGACCTTTTTTTTAGCACCTTCCTTATCGCTGTTGTTTATCAGACTCATGTTTTCTTCATGGACACCTTGGTAGTCATCATTGTTCCATGGAAATCAGATGCCACTAAAATATGCTTCTGAATAAGCTCAGCCAGGAGAAAAATAGCTTGATGTATGTACACCCACGCAGATAAGCTTGCTATCAAAACATTTTTGAAAGAATAATGGTGCCTTCGATACCTAGACTCATATTTCCTATGATTGTAGCATTTAGGAATCCATCTGAAGCCTGACATTAAAGACACTTGGGAAGTATTTTGGAGCCAGAAAGACGGGCTGTAAGGGTGCAGGCGATGGCCTTTCCTAGGGCTGCAGCATTAGCTAAAATAGCCTTCTGCAGACCTGGTCCCAAAGTTTGGAATGATAGTCAAAGGAAATCCTGAATGAGAGTAAGCCCTCCAAAGAATCCACAACAGAGATGGGAGAGCCAAACAAGCCCCCCTCTACCCACAGATATATAAGGACATGTTCAAAACACTCGCCCTGAAGCTGAGATCCCACATTAGCTGGAAACAGTATCTTGCTGAAGTTTACCCCACCAATGCACCAAACAGGAAGTTTATCATAAGCATAGAGAGACACTCATCTTCCCATCCAGAATCTGAAAGGTGAGAAACCTCCCCAGCCACTCTCTTTTCCAGTTTTACCAATGATGTACCCACAGTCCTTTTTGACCCAGTCTTAATTTGATCCTACAAGAGCATGCTCAACTGTTTCAATTTTTGTAGACACATTGACTGCACAGCTTTTAAAATGTCCCAATAGCCCCAAACCACTTTGGAGGCCCCTGATTCTGTTTGAGGTGACTCACAGGGATCCCAGTTTCAGACCCCCCAAGTGTCCCTATTTTCCAGGGACATCCCTGATTTAGAGAAGCCATCCCAGTTTCTGATTTGATCCCTGAACGCCCCATTTTTCCTTAGGATGTGCCTGTTTTCATCAGAGAAATGTTGGAGGGTATGGGGTTATCCGACCCCCAAGCCATCTGAAGGCAATCCTGTACAGGAAAGTTTGTTTAATGTTTTATTATGTTTTTATATATGTTGGAAGCTGCCCAGAGTGGCTGGGGCAACACAATAAGATGTGTGGGGTATAAACAGTAAAATAATAATAATAATAATAATTTATTATTTATACCCCACCCATCTGGCTTATAATTATAGAATAGGACATCCCTATTTTCATTGGCTTGATGGCAGAAAGTGAGGAGGAATTACAGAACCTTTTAATGAGGGTGAAAGAGGAGAGCGCAAAATATGGTCTGAAGCTCAACATCAAAAAAACCAAGATCATGGCCACTGGTCCTGTCACCTCCTGGCAAATAGAAGGGGAAGAAATGGAGGCAGTGAGAGATTTTACTTTCTTGGGTTCCATGATCACTGCAGATGGTGACAGCAGTCATGAAATTAAAAGATGCCTGCTTCTCGGGAGAAAAGCAATGCAAACCTAGACAGCATCTTAAAAAGCAGAGATATCACCTTGCCGACAAAGGTCCGTATAGTTAAAGCTATGGTTTTCCCAGTAGTGATGTATGGAAGTGAGAGCTGGACCATAAAGAAGGCTGATTGCCGAAGAATTGATGCTTTTGAATTATGGTGCTGGAGGAGACTCTTGAGAGTCCCATGGATTGCAAGAAGATTCAAACTTATCCATTCTGAAGGAAATCAGCCCTGAGTGCTCACTGGAAGGACAGATCCTGAAGCTGAGGCTCCAATACTTTGGCCACCTCATGAGAAGAGAAGACTCCCTGGAAAAAACTCTGATGTTGGGAAAGATTGAGGGCACAAAGAGAAGGGGACAGCATAGGATGGGATGGTTGGACAGTGTTCTCGAAGCTACAAACATGAGTTTGACCAAACTGTGGGAGGCAGTGGAAGACAGGAGTGCCTGGCGTGCTCTGGTCCATGGGGTCACAAAGAGTCGGACATGACTAAGCAACAACAAATTTTCATTGGAGAAATGGTGGGTCTGCAATTTGGTTCAGGAAAACCTGGAAACTTTCTGATGCAGCCCAGGTCAGTTCAGGATGAGTTCAGTTCCAATGAACACTTCTAGTCTCCTGCCTTTCCTCCTTGTATTGGGCCCAAAGACTTGATAGTCCTCTATAAACAAAATACTGCAGTACAGAAACATTTTTTAAACAACTACAACAGTATCAAACATAAGGTACGTGGAAAGCTATAAATTAATTTATTGCACATCTTTCCTATAGGTTGGTAGTGACCCTAGAATGCTTAAACCCCACATTGAAGAAACAGAGTGCAAATGCAACAGCTTTTGTGTCACAACAATTAGAAGTAATGATGCAACAAGAGGGACAAAAGGGGACGGGGACAAAAGCCAACCCACCATTCATGTGCAAAGTCTGTTTTGTTGTTTTCAGTCACTGTAGTCAAAAGAATTGTTGATCATAGTCACCAGCGTTTCACAACAAATAGCATAATTAAATTCCTCAAACACTTCTGCCCATCTCTAATCCTTTTGCACCAACATCCCCTTTGAGAAAAATTGCTCTGCTCCAGAGTGTCTGATTTATATTTCATTTGAGAACAGGAAGTAAGGGGATTACAGTTAGGATTAAAACACTTACTCTTTGCAGCATTTTTGTGAGGAATGGCTTCTTAGTTGCCATGGGCACTGCTTAGTGACCCTTAGCCCCCAGATGCAATTCCTCCTCTTACATTAATGAAATATTTCAATTGGATGCCGTAGAAAACAAATGAATGAAGATATATTCAAAATTCAAGTGTGTACAAAGTAATAAAATTACAATTTTCCTGTCCCCTTTATACTCTTTCTTGCAGTGAAATGTGAAATATAATTTTGAAGAAGGGCAACTAGAAACTAAAACTGGCGTTGAAACGCAGCCCTTGGAATATGAAGAGATAGTACCATAGAAAAGAGAAATACTTTGGACTCAGTGCTCAGAAGGTATAAGCCCTGGAGAAACTTTAGTCTAACCTGCTGACATATTGCCTCAAACCTGTACAATGCAGAAATGTAGTTGATTATTTTTATGGTAAATTTCCTTGAGACGATGGTATAGAAGGCGATTCAGGACAACTATGATAATGGCTTGTTCAGTTCTATTTTATTCCACTTATGAGAAATAAGAAAGATGAAAGGGAGTTTTGTTGCTAAATTTATAAAAGTTCATGCAAAGAGCAATGACATTATTTTTAGAAAGAAACACATTTACCAAGACAAATGTAACAAACATCTCTGATGCTTGCTTTTTTTACATGTAGAACCAACAGCTGAAAACTGAAAATGCATGACTACCACCAAAGCATACTAACAACCAAACTGGTGCTTTGCAAGTTGCATTGCTGCCAATCCTACTATTTTGCCTGGGTTCCTGTACCATTTTGGACCTATGTTCAGAAATTCTGGTCCTGATTGCACGGGTCGTACTGCCTATATATATTAGCCCACAAGCACAGCATATACAATTTATACAATTTTTAGTAGAACAATTGGGAAATTGTTGCAGGACAATCTGTTTTCCATTAAGTGTATTAGTAAAGGATTTTACAGGCAACACAAATTTACAACATGTTCTACTCAGAATTGTATACGTAATAAATGTTTAGATGCCCCTTAGTGCAGCATTTCCAGCAAGCAGCTCATACAGAGAATGATCTGAGTTTCTTTATTTTGTGGACCTTTAAAAAATTACCATTTAGAACTGTGGACGTACGAGAGTGCTGTTACAAAAGGAGTATAAATTAATATTTCAACTTGGAACCTTTTTATCCTAAGGGTCTTAATACTGAATTTGATTTGGGATGTTATGTATAAGTTTAATATGTATGTATTCTATTGTTTAGTGGTAACAGAAATGTGACATTGTACCTTTAACCATGTAACCATGTAATGATTGATTCCATTCACCTGCAGTATATGCTTGAAGCAAGTTTGAAGATTAGCTGTGCCTGTGAATATTTCCCTATTTTGTGTGAACTGTTTTGTCTGACTGGGTAGGGTATAGCATGTTATTTGTGCTTTACAATTTCTGTGTATTACATAGCTGCCAAGTCTCCCGTATCCCCCGGGAAACCCCCGTTTTTCCAGCTGTCCCCTGCCGAAAAAACAGTTTTTTTTTGTTTTTTCCCAGTTTATTCTGGCACGGTGGCCATTTTGGAACTGGGCGGAGCATGCTCAGAAGCGACTTTTGATGCTGCTTTGCCCAGTTCCAAAATGGCTGCAGCGTGACTTCTGGTGTGGCAGCCATTTTGGAACAGGGCAGAGCAGCATCAAAAGTAGCTTCTGAGCATGCTCCGCCCAGTTCCAAAATGGCGGCAGCGCTACTTCCGGTCTGCTACTTCCGGTCCATTCCCTTATTTCTCAGGCCGGAACTTGGCAGCTATGGTGTATTAACCGGGCCGTCTCTAGACCTGGGCTGGGTGGCACAAGGAGTCAGGGTGCCTGGCCACCAGGGGCGTGGAAGGGGCGCCGAATGGCTGGTGTCTGAGAGCAGCTGCTGCCGGCGCCCACCCCACCCCCCACGACGGCAGTAGCACGCGGCCATTGAGCTTCCTCCATGAAGCAGAATCAGCGAGGCTCCTGCCTAGAGTGGCACCACACACCTGCTGCCACTCTAGGCAGGAGTCTTGCTGATTCTGCTTCATGGAGGAAGCTCAATGGCCGCGCGCTACTGCCGGAACGGCCGCTGGAAGGAGGCGCCAAGGAGGGGCCGGTCTAGGGTGGGAGGCCAAGCAGCCCCCTCTGCGGGAGGTGGGCTCTGCGCCCAGGCCAGCCCCCTGCAAGGTGGGGTGCGCCGTCCAGGCTCCACCACCCTCCATCTCCGCCCCTCAGCCGCGCGTGGGGGGGGGCGTCGGAGGATTCTTGAACCATGGCGCTGGATACCCTTAAGACGTTACTGTGTATTAATATATATTGTAATCTTAGTATTAGCTGTACAATGCAGCCTTTTGAACTGATGAAGCTTGTGGTGAAACCTGTTGCATATCTAGAGGACAGGTCTTCCTTCATTTTGCCCACCTGTGTTTATCTCATGATGGTGGTGGTTATACAAGACCTACTGAATAACATTTCATCCAGCTCTTTCTTTCATCCACCTGCGTTAACTTCACCAGGGTGGTGGCAATGTAAGACCAACTGAAGTATTTTCTAGCCAGTTCAGTTTTAACAAACTATCTTGAACATTCTTTATTTTTCTATTGGCATCAGGTTGCTGTTCAATGCATGGACTTTACCCACTTGTTGAATGGTTCATTTATTCAGACTTAAAACGTTCACCGAACATATAATTCATTCCATGTTTTTGGCAGAACTTGTATTGATCTGCACACGGCATTGTAACATGTTTTTGTTTGTTTGAATGGTCTTTAGTCTATCTTTAGTCCAGTTATTATCCCTGTAAATTCCCTGTTATATTTATTAGCCAATTTGTGGTGGTTTCTATCTATAAGCAGCCTTGAGTGCTGTCAAGGAAAAAGGCAGGATATAAATAAATATAGCAGCAGCAGCAGCAGCAGCAGCAACAACAACAACAACAACAACACTCTGCTAAGGCTGTAGGCTTATCTTGGAGAGAGCAGCACAGGCCCAATGGCACTCGCAACTCGCTTGTCTAGTCCCTTGCTGCTAGACCATGCCCAAGTACCTGATATCGGAGGTGGTTGCTTTCCTCTGCCCAATGATAATGGAGGAGAGAGATTTGCTAATGGGATTATTGAGCTAAATCTGATCCTATAGTTTGCTTGGCCTGCATTGTATAATTCTGACTGTGTGGCTTAGCCCCCATATTCCTGGGATGCTTTTTCCTTAAAATGCTTTTAGTGCCTCTGTGTCTCTGTGTTAAAGTGTAATGAAAACATTCGACAGCAAGACAGGATGCCCTGCTAGCTATCAAGGCCGGATGCATAGCTGCCAAGTTTTCCCTTTTCTCGCGAGGAAGCCTATTCAGCATAAGGGAAAATCCCTGTAAAAAAGGGATAACTTTGCAGCTATGGCCGGATGGCTGGCCTTGTCGGATGCTACCAGTCTGACGCACAGAACAGGCAAGATAGATAGGAACTCAAGCCCCCACACTCAAGGCTCCTTGAGGCTGGTACTGGGGTAGCATTGTTGAGTCAGCATGTGTTTATGAGAAGGACAGGATACAGGAAGATCCATATATGTATTTGTAACCTAGGACCCTCTTGTGTGCGCACTCTTACAGAGTGGATTCCTGAGGAGGGGGGAAGGAGCCCAAGAAGTGTATAAGAATCTTTGCAAAATTGTCTTTCTTTACTCTTGTCGTGAAAGTGATCACCAAGAGTCTCTCGATATCGAGATTAAACTCTTTCTCTGGATTCAACCCCTCGGTGTCGTTATTGACTGTTTCTGTCCCTGCCTGGGTGCAACTTAAAGAACCATTATTAAGCCAATAAGGCTACAATAGGACCTGGCCTGAGTGGAGGCAACTGCTGGAGGAACACAACAGCCCCCGGCAAGTAGATCTGGCTTCAAAGTTCTTCGCCTTGCAATAAGAATGGTTTGAAATATTAAGGAAAAGTATCACTGCAGACCCAGCTAATATCCATTTAATAGATGGATCCCCCACCCCACCTCAAAATTGCAGATGTACCTGGCATTCAAAACCACAGCTGTTATGCTCGATACAGGCAAATGTTTTGTTTTAAAATAGCATGTTATTGACTGTTCTTGTCCAATCTTATTTACTTTTTGAAGTGATAGCAATTAACGGTAAAAAAGCCACCCAAGAACCATGGAGTGCTTCTTTCCCTGCTAATTGGCAGCCATTCCTGTGTCAAAAAGTTAAGATATTCAGACATTGTGGAGAAATCTCTTTAGCCAACTTGGATAAAGCATTTCTGTTTACAGCCATTCAACAGGGCCAAACTTGTAGTGAAGGATTCTGTTCTCCCTGGAGTCTTGATTTTCTTTTTTAATTTCTATAAAATCTGCATGCCTGTGAAACTGAGAAAGACAGATGCATCGAGGCATCCCTCAAGGCAGCACACTGACTTTGGCAGTATGTCACCAGATTAAAAATATTCATTATAATAAATATAACCAGGGTTGCTATTATATATTTGCCTCATACCATAGACAGTGGTGAGACTAAAAATAATTGAGATAGGGAACAAAGATTAATTGCACACAGAGCACAATGATCGTGCATCAGGATTATGACACACACTTGCCACTAAAAAATTCAAAAAGCTCGTCTTTGTCCATCTTAAGCATGGTTGACGCTGACATCAATGATATCCTTGCTCTTTTGAGTTATCTCTCTGAACAACATCCCAATGCCAGACACGCTGTTCAAGCTGGGACACAGCAAAGAGGGCAGCTTCTCTTCCAGCACTGAAAACAATAATCTGAGTCATTGTGCAGTACAAATAAATTGTCTGGACTCTTTCCATGAAAGCAAATGCTAATGTTTATCTTAGTGTGGTTTTATTAATTTGGCTGTTTAAATGTCTGCAACTTAAAAAGAAATCACAAAGAAACAGTTGGTACCTAATCCTTAAAAGACATACTTTTTTAAAGTATTGCAAATCACTATTTTGGGTCAATATTCTGGCTTGGATTCCAGCTTTCCTCTCACTGGTGGGTCAAGTGGGGAGGTGACTTTTGCTGGGGAATTTTCCTTCACAGAGTGGGAGAGCAGCAGGGAGAAAAGGTGAATTGGTGAAAAAACTCCTCCACCACCATCTTCCCAGCAAAATCTCTCAGCTGGATCAAAAAGCTTTCTGTGGCGAGGAGGAGTTTTTCCTTTCATGCACTGTTAGGTTTGGATCCAACTTGGTATGATAATTAACTCAAAATTACAAGTAAATAAGCAGCAACGGCAACACATACAGTTTCACATTTTCTTTGGGAAAATGCAGAATTTTCATTCTAAATATAGCAGTTTATAGATTGGGAAATAATCAACAAGTACATAGGGAGATTGTGTAGTTATATATCATAATGGGGATTTTTGCATTGATGAACCACCTATTGCATAGTAATAATTTGAGGACTTGCATCAGATGATTTTAAAAGCATGATCCATGGATTGGGTTTTTATTCTTATTTTATTATTATGCATACTAATTTCAGTAATGTAAATTGTTATAGACTGGCCAGGCACAAGTAAGATATTCACAATTTAGCAGATGCGTGGAAGCCTAGACTAAGAATTTGAAGATCACCACTCACTCCTACCAAGATATCTCTGATCAGCCAAGGGGGGCTTATTGATGGCTTATTGATAATGTCTCCTCTTCACTAGATATAAATAGTGAGGACAAACAGATAAGCAAATCTTTACCCAACTCTAGAAGTTTATTCTTTTGGATATTTGACACAGCTTAATCACAAGTAACTTAAAAATGTAAGATTTCTTACTTAGAATTGCCCAAGAGAATTATGGGACTATTTCAATACAATACGATATGATACGATACGATATGATACGATAATCTTTATTGTCATTGTCCCATGCAGAACAATGAAATCGAAAATCTACATCAAACTTACAACAACCATCAGCCTACTATCCAAAAATACAAATCAACTCGCTACCCATCATGCCTATACATAATTAACCCCCTAAAAACTCTAATACCCCTCCTGATTTGCCCCCTAAAACTCTGATGCCCCACAACTGAATACAGACCCTCCCTCACAGACTGCCTTTCGCTGCATTCAAAACCAAAATCGCTCTTGGATAGAAGCTATTTCTCAGGCGGCTAGTCCTGGTCTTTATGACCCTATACCGCCTCCCAGAAGGCAGAAGTTAAAAGAGATCATTTCTGGGGTGCACACTATCCTGCACAATATCTGCAGCTTTCTTATAGCACCTGGAGGCATAGATTTGATCCAAAGTGGGAAGAGGGCACCCAATTATGCTCGCCGCAGTCTTTACGACCCTGGAGAGTGCTGTTCTTTCCCCAACCGTGCAACTCCCCAACCACACACACACACCATAGGTTAAGACACTTTCTACAGTACAGTGGTAAAATGCCCTCAGCAGGTCCTTTGAGAGATTGTTTTTCGGGAGGATTCTCAGAAAGTATAGCCTCTGCTGTGCTCTCTTCATCAGGTCTTTGCTATTTGCTCCTCATGTTAAATCATCTCTCAACTCCATTTCATCATTAATCTTTTAAAAAGTTTATGATGTCCTGAGATTAAAGGATAAGGCAGACTATATAGTGAACTAAATTAAACAAAAAATATTCCGAATGCCGCCTGGCTGTGTTGCTCAGTGTCTCCACGCTGTAAGGAAGTCTGACATTTCATTCTGCTGCTCCCATAGGGCAGCTAAGGAACAAGAGAGCAGCTAATAGGAACAGGAGTGAATGTGTTTTTAAGGAGGTTTTTACGGAATTGGGTTTATATATTCCAGGACCATGATCAGCGGGCAATTGATTCACATGTACACCCCCTGGAACCATACTATTCCCTTCTGTAAAAAAAAGGGGGGTCATTGTTAGGGGCATCATACAAATGTTGCTGGACACAAGGAACCTATACAAGAATTTCCATCCCTTGGAAGGTATTCTGCTGTTGATGCTGCCATGTGAATGTGGGCTTGTGGACATCTGAAAGTTGCCTTCCTGCAATGACTTGGATTTTGTGCCTTATTGAAAGCCTAGCCTTCAGCATGAAACATTATATACAAACTAGCACAAAGTGATACAGAAGTGTGTTCATAAAAACAGTCTCTGGGGCTTCTGTTCATCTGATTGCCTGTTTCCATCTTGTAATATTCTGTTGTGTGACTTTCAGTTCTCTGCTGCTAAGTGTCATTTGATCACTTTTTCATCAGCCTCCTGCCATCCAGACCAATGAGCTCCACTTCCCCCTGTTCTGGATCAGAACCAAGTAGGGGCAAAGGGTTGAAATCCCCTGTCCACACATTAGAGTCCTAATCTGGATCAGTGCTGGATCAGTGCTGGCAACTTGTCTTTTTAAAAAAATCTGATTTAAGGGCATAGATAAAGTACCGGTATCTGGTGGTTTGGCTCTTCAGTTAGTTCAACTCAGGTGGTTCTGTCTACCTTAGGCCAAGGGACAGTTGTTGTTGTTGTTTAGTCGTTTAGTCGTGTCCGACTCTTTGTGACCCCATGGACCAGAGCACGCCAGGCACTCCTGTCTTGCACTGCCTCCCGCAGTTTGGTCAAACTCATGTTCGTAGCTTCGAGAACACTGTCCAACCATCTTGTCCTCTGACGTCCCCTTCTCCTATTGCCCTCAATCTTTCCCAAGGGACAGTTAATCACTAGGAAACCCTTTGAATTAGCACAAAATTTTCAGTTATGGTTGGGCTTTCTAATCATGCAAATAGACATACGTGATTTTACAGTGCTGGGAAAAGGCCCTTACATTTCTCAACAGGGGAGGAGGCCATTAGTCATCATTGCTTTCAAAAGCAAAAAGTTGCTATTTTTTCCTGCAGTCTCCCTGGATGTGGTTTACATTTATTGTACTAATAGTAAGTACATATAGAATGTGGAGCTCACTTTAAATTACTACCCAAACCTTGAATGAATTCCCAGAAGGCAAAGGAAAATGCCCTAATGATTAATTAGGATACTGGCAATATCGGGGGAACCACATGCAGACGCAATTACACAAATCCCAGCTGTTCTGGAATCAATGGACATCCTATTTTTGTGGTCAGTTTTCTCAAAGTAACCAAGGACATGGGCTTCATGGCACATAAACAGACCCTCGCTAATACTTACAATGTGTGCAAGGCAGTTTGAAGGGCAAGTTATATCTCAAGACAGCAAAATAATGTCATTTGGTGTGCAGAGGGGAGATTTAAAAAGAGGATTAGAGGCAGTCAAGCAAGATATATTAAACAAATCCATGACTAACAGGGTGGAACAGCAAAGGGTCTCATTCTATTCAAGTCAACGGTTCCCTAGGGCTGGCGCTATTATCTCACTGTGCTTTTATCACCTTGGAATTTTTATGGTTATTTTTGATGAATTCACATTTTTCTAAAGACTTTTTTACATTAAGCCAATTTTCATTTTTAATTAAAGTCGTAAATAACCTTAATTCTGACTTTAAAGGTTTATTGTTTCTTACATTTTATTATTATGCCAGGAAATATTTCAGATCCCAAAACCTGAAGTGAGTTAGTCATCAGAGGTTCTCAAAGATCCCATAAGTTTACTGTAGCTTATAAATGTTATACATCACAATCTAAAGGCATATTTTAAAACTATTTTAATGCTACAAGTCCTTTTGTGCCCCCCCCAGCACCACACTTTGTTCAGCAAATGTGTTTCCGATTCTGGTTGATGAGTTGAAAAAATACAAAAGTAAACCAAGAATGAAGGTAAACTCTCATACTAAGAATAAGTGAGGAATAAAAGTGGCCATTTATTTATTTCCATGCCAGGAAGCTGTGGGGAAGTCTATAGAACAGGGAAGAAAGAGGAATACACCCAAAGGAGGACACAGTGAGTTCCTCACTCCATTGATCTCTCTCTCGTACTGAGACCAGCTGAGAAGCAACTCAGCTCCTCTCCCCTCCACCAGCATTGGGCACGACTGCATTCTAAAGCAGTAAGGTAAAGCTAAAGGTACCCCTGACCGTTAGGTCCAGTCACGGATGACTCTGGGGTTGCGGCGCTCATCTCGCTTTATTGGCTGAGGGAGCCGGCATACAGCTTCCAGGTCATGTGGCCAGCATGACTAAGCTGCTTCTGGCGAACCAGAGCAGCGCACGAAAACGCCGCTTACCTTCCCGCCAGAGCGGTAACTATTTATCTACTTGCACTTTGACATGCTTTCGAACTGCTAGGTGGGCAGGAGCTGGGACCAAACAATGGGAGCTCACCCCGTTGCGGGGATTCGAACCACTGACCTTCTGATCGGCAAGCCCTAGGCTCTGTGGTTTAGACCACAGCGCCACCCGCGTCCTTCTAAAGCAGTAATAAATGATTATGCAGAAATTATGACGCAGTTCATAATATTCACAGAATGGAACGTGTGCAGAGGAGGGCAGCTAGGATGACCAAGGGTCTAGAAGCCAAGCCTTATGAAGATTGGATGCAGGAGCTGAGTATCTTTAGACTGGAAGCGAGGAGACTGAGGGGAGATGTGAGAGTCATCTTCAGAGAGATCTGAAGGGCTGTCACATATAGAGGATGGAGCAAGCTTGTTTTCTTTGCTCTGGAGGGTAGGACTCGAACCCATGGCTTCCAGTTGCAGGAAAGGAGATTTCGACTAGGCATAGGAAATCGTGTCCTCCCTCAAAGAGGGCATGTGTTGTGGGTGGGTGCGATTGGATAGCCACATACCCTTGATGCTGGGTTAATCAGGCCAGTGGGGTGCTAGCCAAACTGATCAAGGGACCTATATATGCCCATGCATGGGCGTAGGCAGGGGGCAGGAGGGGGCAATTGCCCCCCCTTAGAAGCAAAAGGCTGAGGGGCGCAGCGTGGCAGCCCCAGGCTCCTGCTCCCGGTGCGAAGCTCCAGAGGCGCGCGAGGAGCATAGGCGAAGGAGGAAGCCACAGGCTCGCGTTCCCTGCGCGCCTCTGGAGCTTTGCGCCGGGAGCGGGAGCCTGGGGCCGCCTCCTCGGAAGACCTGGGAGGCGCGGAGGAGGCAGCCATAGGCTCGCGTTCCCCTCGCGCTGGGAGCGGGAGCCTGGGGCCGCCTCCTTGGAAGAGCTGGGAGGCGCAGGCCACATAGCCCCGCCCACATTCCCACTGTGGCCCCTCCCCTCCCGCCCCTTGCCCCCCCTAATTTTTATCCTGGGTACGTCCCTGTGCCCATGCACGTGACTCAGAGCTTCCTCTTTTGGTCAGTGCATCCGAACACCCGCCCACCTCTCCCTACTTTTAGGACTTGCGCGCTTGACCTTGCTATGCTGTCGTGTGTCGTCTGTCGTTGGGACAAGGGGCACAGCAGGAATTTCCCCCACTTGGCTGATTGTCTGGTGCCACTTGGGTTTCGCCTGCTGCATAGCAAATTGTCACAACTTGTAAGGTTGCGGATAGGCTCTGGTTCAGGTGATAGGGATGGGGGAACGCTCTCACCATCCCTATGTGAAGGGTATTCTGTTAAAGGAATCCAGGGACTCAATGGTTTGGACACCCCTGAGAGGGGGTTGTGCCCGTGCCTGAGTCCAGGGGGACACCTCTGTGGTGGAGATAGTATGTCCCTGGCTTTCTGCCATTCCAGGTGTTCACCTTAGGCTGACCTATGGTAGTGCCCTGGGTCAGTGCTACCTGCTATGGTGCAGGGAGCTAGTCAAACCAGAGCCTATGCAACCACTCACCTGATGTAATCAATAAAGTTGTGGCCTAAATTCTGCCAAAAACCAAACCAAAATTTGAGTCTTGACTGAATTTATTTACAGTATAGGGGAAGGTTTAAAGGTCTAAACATGCAAAAACTTTCTGATAGGAAGAGCTGTTCAACAGTGGAACAGTCTCCCTTGGGAGGTGGTGGACTCTCCTTCCTTGGAGGTTTTTAAGCAGAGGTTGGATGGCCACCTGTCATGGATGTTTCAGCTGATATTCCTGCATTGCAGGGGGTTGGACTGGATGACCCTTGGGTCCCTTCCAACTCTAAGATCTATGATTCTATAAAGCAGAAGTTGTTGTTGTTGTTGTTATTATTATTATTATTATTATTATTATTATTATTATTATTATTTTATTACCCTGCCCACCTGGTTGGATTTCCCCAGCCTATCTAATATATCTAAAAACAGCATATCTAAAAACAAAATACCTCCTGATACATGGCTGTCTTCAGGTGCAGTTTCCCCTCATCATTATCATTAATCAAGATTTGATTTTATTCTTTGAAAGCTTTACAAAAAAGGAAAACACACACCACACCACTAAATATATTTTAGAAAGGGGCAAGATTAGATGTAGATGCACAACACATTTTTTAAAAAGAAACCAAGATTCTTTGAGCTCTGCTCTGCTGCCTCTTTGTTCCTGCCCAGGGCCACCCTGCCCTCCTCCTGCCCCTCAGAGCCAGGCATCATGCCAGGCAGGGCCTTGGCAGTGGCAGCACCTTCTCCTCCTCCTTGCCTGCTCTCCAGCAGCTGCTCTGAGCTGCACAAGGGAGGAGGCTGGGAGTGGTAGCGATGGAGAGGCAACAGGGTGCTCCCTCCCTGCTGCCCCTTGGGACCAGGGCCAGCTCCTCCTGCTCCTCGAGCTCAGTGGAAAAGAGGGACATTCCGCAATCAAATCAGAAGGCTTTCGTAATTCCGAGACTCCTTGGGAAATTGGGACACTTGGAGGGTAGGTTCTTACAGCAGGATACGGACTGCCCCCTTTCTATTCCCTTGCATTTGCAGACCCGCCTTGCGCATTCTTTCATCTGACACGCTTTCTTACCTTTTTCCGAGCCTGCTGGTCTTTGGAGGAATGGGCCTTCACGTGCTTCCTTAGAGAGCTTGGATCTGTGTATCGTTTGGTGCATCCAGGAATCTGGCAAGCGTAAGGTTTCTGAAGCAAACAGAGGAAAGGTTCTCCAGTCACTTTTTAAGATATATGCACCTATGTTTCTTCAAAGCCTGTGGGTTTGAGACACAAACTAGAATGCAATTACCGTAGTGAATAATACCACAAGCAGAATGGTCATGACATTGAAAACACAGCTAAGAGATAGAAAGTAAGGAAGACTGGTAAGAAAGAGAAAGCGAACTGTTTTGAAAGTGAAGTGTCTTTTGTTATTTCATCTATTTCATATGAATATATTTGATAGTTTATTTTTATTTTTCACTGCTTACTTGCTCACCAGCCTGCATTGCCCATTGCTTCAGCTGCACCAAGGTCTCCGAATGCTTGTGCAATAGCTGCATTTGACAAATAGTGAAGTTTTATGTGGGAAGCAAAAGTTCAGTTTGGCTGGGTGAGGGAAAATCTCAGACAGGGCTCAGGGCAATGGGGATGATGCCCCTTGGTGCAAAAAGTGGCAAAGGCAGGAGTGACTGAATTTCACACACTGATCAAATAAATCATTATCTCCACTTGTACTTACAATGATGCAACCCTCATAGAAACCTTTGGTATAGTCAAAGATTACATTTCTTTAGTGGGCCAGGAAAAGAAGCTGTGGAAAAGTCCCAGACATAGAGATATAGAAGAAACCTGCTTCAGAAGAGAGAAGGAAGGGGAAAGGTTAGTCGGATATGGCAGGCAAGAAATCCAAGCAGAAAGCAAAATATTGAAGGCTGTACAAAGAATCTTCAGGGATTGTTTATTGAAGTTTTTTACTTTATACACTAATTATATTATAAACATGCACTGCTATCAATACACCCTTTTAAAAGAACATTAGCTTATTGGGAAAAGTTGTACTTCACCATTGTTTCATTTGCATTACTAATCAGAATTGTACCATTGTGAATTTTGTTCCATTCATCACAATTTCCTTCATGAGCAACAATTGTCATGCAGGAAGGTACCGTATTTGTAGAACACGGTGCCATTAGAGTGCTTCCCTACAGGTGAAACACTTTCCCAGGTGTTTTTAGGCCTGATCCATATATTTCAACCAATAACTCTTATACTTAATTATTTATGATATAGGCTATTTTTTGTGTAGGAAATTGTAATGAACAACACAACTAAGTTTGTCATTGGTATGAGCTTCCGTGTGCATGCACACTTCTTCAGATGCACACGAAAGCTCATACCTATGACAAACTTAGTTGGTCTCTAAGGTGCTACTGGAAGGATTTTTTTTAATTTTTGTTTCTTTTTACTTAGTGCACAATCTAATCTCAATCCATAACTTTGCTTTACTTAGTGCACAATCTAATCTCAATCCATAACTTTGCTAATTAATGACTTGCATGAACTGAGTCTACAAGCTGGCCATGGTCTGGTTTGCACATAATTTTGGTACTCCCTCCCCCAACCATTGCTTTGCATAGCATCCTGCTTGATGATGAGTTCTGGAGACATTTTGCTTGGTCCCAATAAAGTTGTTGAATAGGCTTCCTCACGAGAAAAGGGAAAACTTGACAGCTATGGTTGAGTGTGTAGTGTTTCCAACAGGCCCATTGCCTTAAACCTTCTTTCCCCAACCTGTTGTCATCCAGAAGTTCTTGGACTTAAGCTCTGAACAGTCTTGGCCAGCATGGGCAGTGGTCAAAGTTTTTTTAAAAAAATTTTTTTTATTAAATTTGCATACTTCATCTGTAGATGGCAGGGCGGTTAATGGCAGGTGTACTTCAGTAACACCTGGAGAGTCACAGGCTGGGAAAAGGCTGCCCTAAGCTGAACTCCTTCTGGGATCCCGCAGCTCTTTCTGACATGGGAGCCACCATCAGGAGCTGTGGGCCTGGGAGAGGAGGGGAGTCTATCACAAGGGAGGCATGGATTGGCTGGGTTGGAGGATGGGCCTTGGCAGCAGTGCACAAAAGGGGAAGGACTACACTTGCAGGAAAGTGGCCTCCCAATTTTTCTCACAGGCCCATATAAAATCAGCACAAACAGTTGGGCCTGGTGAGCATTTAAGGTCCCGAACCCTAATCTGCGGGTTGCCATCTGATTGGATTTTATTCTGATCCTGATCTGATTTTAGGATGTATTTTAATTGATTGCCTGATTTTATGTTAATGTCTAATACATTTGATGTTAGCCACTCTGAACCCAGTTTTGGCAGGGGAGGACAGAGTAATAATAATAATAATAATAATAATAATAATAATAATAATAATAATATATTTATACCCCGCCCATCTGGCTGGGTTTCCCCAGCCACTCTGGGCGGCTTCCAACAGAAAAATGAAATAAAACAATCTATTAAACATTAAAAGCCTCCCTAAACAGGGCTGCCTTCAGATGTCTTCTAAAAATCTGGTAGCTGTTTTTCTCTTTGACATCTGACGGAAGGGCATTCCACAGGGCAGGCGCCACCACCGAGAAGGCCCTCTGCCTGGTTCCCTGCAACTTGGCTTCTCGCAACGAGGGAACTGCCAGAAGGCCCTTGGTACTGGACCTCAGTGTCCGGGCAGAATGATGGAGGTGGAGACGCTCCTTCAGGTATAATGGACCGAGGCCATTTAGGGCTTTAAAGGTCAGCACCAACACTTTGAACTGTGCTCAGAAATGTACTGGGAGCCAATGTAGATCTTTCAAGTCTAGCTGCCGCATGCTGGATTAGTTGTAGTTTCCAGGTCACCTTCAAAGGTAGCCCCACGTAGAGCGCATTAGTCCAAGCGGGAGATAACTAGAGCATGCACCACTCTGGCAAGATAGTCTGCAGACAGGTAGGGTCTCTGCCTGCGGACCAGATGGAGCTGATAGACAGCTGCCCTGGACACAAAATTGACCTGTGCCTCCATGGACAGCTGTGAGTCCAGAATGACTCCCAGGCTGCACACCTGGTCCTTCAGGGGCACAGTTACCCCATTCAGGACCAGTGAGTCCTCCACACCTGCCTGCCTCCTGTCCCCCACAAACAGTACTTCTGTCTTGTCAGGATTCAACCTCAATCTGTTAGCTGCCATCCATCCTCCAACCGCCTCCAGGCACTCACACAGGACCTTCACTGGTACTCTCCTGCCCCGGCCCTGCTCCCACGGTGGAGTCTACCTCTTCCTGAATCTGAGTGACTTCATCTGCAAAAAAAACTTTGCAAAATCGTTGCAGGAGATCATGCGGCCCGCGTACTGGGCCCCGATGATGATGATGATGATGATGATGATGATGATTATTATTATTATTATTATTATTATTAAAGGACAGCAGCTTCTGCCTCCTTGAAACAGTTATAGAAATAAGTACTTATTTCTTGCAATGATCTCCTCTGCTGTTAAAAACAAAAACCCTAGTTTCAATTAAATAAATTTGCTACTGGCTCTTGCAAAAGTTAGTGTCTCTGGGATAGATCCAGACATAGGACTCAGCCACACAGCTGCAAATAAAACGTTTTAAATGTGTTGTAAAGTACAATTTACAAATGTGCCACTAGATGGCAACAGTGAGCTATGCAAAATTCAATGGTTTTTTCAAAATGTTTTTTTAAAAGCATTTTCACAGCATTATACATATGTGTGTGTAGATTTCACCGTAGTCATACATAGAGCAGACCCACTGGAATCAATGGGACTTCAGCCAGGATTATTGAAGGCCCACGGATTTCAATGGGTCTGTGCTTAAGCATGATTCAATCTTCATCTAACCTTCTGCCTCTGCCCAAAATTCTCCATAGCCAACAATTTCCCCTTTCAAAGTTCTAAAGAGAGAGAACAAGATCTACAGCAGAGTCAAAGCAGGAGAGCAATATGCAATCTGAAATCCCCTATTTCCCTTACCGTGTCCAGGTGAGTCCTCTGATGCTTGGCTCGGTCGCTGGAATTACTGAATGCTTTTTGACAGCCTGGATGCTGGCAAAGGTAAGGCTTTTCTCCAGTGTGGCTCCTTAAGTGAATCTTGAGGTTTTCTAGTCTAGAAAAGGCTTTCTTGCAGCCTTCAAACTGTGGAGCAAAAGAACATTTTTAAGATCACCTGATTTTGAAACAGGGCTGCAGCCTGTGAATGAGTGTGAGGGAGAGAATTAGCGTCATAGGATTATGGCCGCCGTCTCCACTTTGGTCGTTCGCAGGCTCATCCAAGTATCTGAACAGAGCCGATAAGTAGATAGCTCTCTGTGTTCAGGCTCTGTGCCACTAGGAAACCTGGGACTCAGCTGCAGTATACAGCTGCAAATATAATGTTTAAGGTCGTTTTAAGTGCATCAAATGTGACACTAGATGGTGCTGATGAGATAATGGCAAATTCCATACACACACACACGGTATATGTCACAGCGTTTTTTATATATGTGTATATTCAGCCATGGGAATGACAGAAGCCCTCCCTGTGCGCAACCAATATCCAGGCCTTCCAATAAATGTGCGTTGGTCTTACAGCAGGCAATATACCATCCCTCCCTCTAATGCATTCTCTGAGGCTTCAACGGATGAGTCCCGAGCAAAGACTTCCGGTTGCGCAATGGGGCGTTCTCCCTCTCCTCCGCCCAACAGCCCCCCAAATTGGCGTGGGTTGGGGTTGGAGAGGGGAGCTTGCTCTGGCTGGCCCAAGCCCTGATGGAACAATCAATGGAAGGCAATGTTGAATTGCTCCCCATACCTTTCAAACATATGGCTTCACCCCTGAAGAATCCTGGCCACTGTAGGTTACATCCCACAGAGCTACAATTCCCAGCACCCTTAACAAACTACAGTTCCCAGGAATTTGGAGGGGAGGTCATGTGCTTTAAATGTGTTTTAAAGGTATGGTTTGTATGTAGCCTGAAAATCTTTATTAGTCTTGTATTGCTGAGTGGTTAAAAGATGCCCCATGCCTGCTTTAAAGTCTCGTGCTCATTGAATGTGTGATATCATCATTATCAGCACCAAATGCAAATAAACTCTCATGGAATGACTGAAAATAGTATTAGGTTACCTTCAGAATTAGGCATTAAGTCCACAGTGATAGAATGACATTTCTCAGAATGACATTTTTCTAAACGGGACAAAACATGCAGGGTTTTCTTTCCTAATAGGATTTTAGGCTTAGTTAGCTTATTCCCAAATTAGGTACAATTAGGTGATGAAACATAAAACCAAGTTGATTTCAGTTATATTTTCAAATGGGAATGTTCATAACTTCTGAGTTATTAAAGCATAAGTATGAAAGAGGATGTAGCACCTTAACCACAATTAATCATTTTAATACATGTCAAGCTTTTGCCATTTTAAGACCATTCAACACTCCTCCCTGAATCATCCAGACTTTCTGGAAGCATAAAAATTTCACGGATTTAATGAAATAATATAAAAACAACGGAATTCTGTAATGTTTTCCTGGTTACTGTATTTTATTCTGTAGTGAAACATTTAAACTGATGCTGTAAACTAACTTATAAAGATAATTTCCTGGACTATGGTTTTTAATTTTGTTTTTGTGCTAGTGTTCTTTCTAATCAAATGGCGTTTGAAAATATTTACATGCAGATCCCCCCCCCCTCTTTATAGAGGAGATATATATGAGGTTTTAAAACACTAAAGTTTATAGTAAAGGTTATGAACAAGGGAAATGTGGATTATTATCTTAATTTCACTATGAATGAATGAATTCATTATAGATGGCTGGCTTTCTCTCACTGAGAGGCAAACTAGACATGATTATCCCTTGTGAGGGGGTGGGATTCCTCGACTTTTTCCTTCTTTCTAGCATGCACCTAGAGGAAGATTCCCAGGGATGGGTGCCTGGAGGCTTCTTAACCCGTCAGCTGTTGTTATGTTGACATGCTGGGGGGGGAGGGGATACCAACACTTTTAGCTCCTGCCAAGGGGGGAGGGGCAGATGGGGCTATTTTTAGCAGAGAAACTGCTGGAGGCGAAGTTGTTCTTCAACATAGCTTTTGGACGTTACAAACTTATACCACTAGCCACTTGCACAATCAGGTTCATGCCCAGCTGGCATTTTAATGTGTGTTTTAATGTCCAAAAAGAATGTTGTGTAGGAAAGTTGTGTGAAGAGGTCATGCAAGCTGCTTGTGATGCTTCTTCACAATCTGCGAGTCCCTCTCTGATAATAATTCTAAAGTACCTCTACAACAGACACAGAGATTTTGTACACTCAGAGGCCCAAGACAACCCAATTACTGGAAAAGCCTGAACGGTGTGCTGTTTCCCCCTGGGCTTTTTGTGTGTGTGAAAAACACATAAAGTATCCTTCATGAAGAACAGAGCCCTTTTCTCCAGGATGGAGAAATACCAAACCAAGCTATGCATGCAGTGGATTGCAGCGTATGGCCATTGCCCCTTTGTCTCTTTGACCAAGAGATTGACAGATGCACTTAACTTTGTATATCCACAAAGTTTAGGCCTGACAAAGTCAGTCACCACAAAGATGCATCTTTTTTTGTACAGTATTTATAAAAGCTGAAAACTTGGCACTGTTACCAGGGGAAAAGATCACTAGAACTTTAGACTGTACACTCCTTTCACATGTAACTTGCCTTTTGTTCCTTCGGCTCCAATCTTCTGTACACTTACATGGGAGTAAGCCCCAATGAACAATACAGGACTTACTTCTGAGTAAACATGGAATGGATTACAACACAACACAACACAGATGACATGAACATTTGATGGCCATGCTGTATGCCATGCACCTACTGTATAAATGACGCACACAAACATACTGACTTTGTGGGAACTATTTCTAAGTCAAGATTTTTAGGATTGGGCTTCAAGTTGAGTCCGCCTCCCCATTTCGGTCCTGGCTGACTTTTCTGTTGTTATTGTGAAGAAAGTAAATATTATGACAAGCTTCTTGGAAGAGAAATCACTTTTGAATGTGTCAGCTGGTAATAATTTGAAAACAATGTGGAATGAAAGCCATCGGAAGGGGAAAAAATGAAGAACCTGAGAATTAGTTTGCTGCATCTCTTTGTTGGAAAGCAGTTTGGAACTTTTCTGCTTTTCTCTCTTTTCTGCCTTCCTTTTCCAACTGTTCAAATACTTGTACGGCTTATTTTTCATTTCTGACAATTTTATTGAAGCTGCCCTGTTTCTTCTTACAAGCGTTCCCATAATAGTAAATGAGATGAATCCATGGTTTGCTCCTACTAGCTTAGGGAGGAACTAAGTCTGCACCTCCCAGGGCCACTTCCATACTGTTCCAGAGGGATGGGAGACTCCACACACACACACACACACACACACACACACACACACACACACACACACACACGTGTGTCTATGCACTGTCTATCCCTCTCTGCTCAGAAGTAATACCCACAGAGTTGAATGAAGCTTACTCCCGAGGAAACGGCTCCAATGATCCTTGGCTGCAGGACACTCTTGCACCTGTCTCCAAAGGAAGCTGCTGACCAAACATTTATATAGGGTGAGAGACAACAGCTCTTTGCACAAGAAGACTTGATTAGCAGGTCATAACCCCAAGAACCAGTCATATACGATGGGGGGGGTCATTGTGATGTGTTTGTCATTCCATCTTTTAACTTTTTAGGTAAAGGTAAAGGGACCCCTGACCATTAGGTCCAGTCGTGACCGACTCTGGGGTTGCACACTCATCTCGCATTATTGGCCAAGGGACCCGGCGTACAGCTTCCAGGTCATGGGGCCAGCATGACAAAGCCGCTTCTGGCAAACCAGAGCAGCACATGGAAACGCCGTTTACCTTCCCGCTGTAGCGGTTCCTATTTATCTACTTGCATTTTGACGTGCTTTCGAACTGCTAGGTTGGCAGGAGCTGGGACCAAGCAACAGGAGCTCACCCCGTCACAGGGATTCGAACCGCCGACCTTCTGATCAGCAAGCCCTAGGCTCAGTGGTTTAACCCATAGCACCACCTGGGTCCCTTTTAACTTTTTTTAAAAAATCTTGCTCTAAATGTCCCTGCTGTCTGTAATCACTTTACTTCTCCAACACACACACACACACCCCTGTGGGGGCCACAAATGGCACATTATGGAGTTACTTAGGAAACCTAAATCTAAACTACATGCTACTCTGGAGAGCGTGTCCCTTTCCTCCCTCACCGCTCCATGTGCGTCCCTCCCGAAGCTGCACGCTCGGTGGAAGAGGAAGACCGTTCTTCGGTCAAGGGTATACGATAGCTGCGCTCCCCTGCTAGAACCTCCAAACAAGCTCAAGTCCATTTGCTACTCTGGAGAGCCATGGTTGGAGCTCGCAATGCAATCTTCTTTGTTGAAAAACAGCAGCTTTGGGGAGCCTAATTTTGAATGGGGCCACTTGGAGGAAGGGATTGATTCCCCCCCCGCCCGCTTCGTGTCACAGCCCAATGCAAATCACCCCCCTCTGAAGCTGCCATTAGTTGTGGAAGGAGAAACTTGCCAACTTTAAAATTTAATCCTCCTCCTTACATCACATGAGACTTTCTGCCAAACATAAATTTTATATTCCCATGAGCAAACATTATAATTTGCTGAATTTCTGTAGCCTATATGGAGTTTTAAGCAGATTTTCATATGTAACTCTATCCAAGCGTACTGGAACGTCCCATCAAATGCAGTGGGACTAATTTCTGAGTTAACAGTGAACATCTTCTTTAAAAACAAAACTAGCATGGTTCACAACAAAAACATGGAAAAAGCAGTGATTGCACCTTTTGATTTCTCAATAGCATAGAATTTATTTTTAAAATGCTAAAATGCACTGAAGAACCTTCATAAACATAAACCTCATGATCAGGCGTATTATTTGCTTATGGGAAAAGAGAGCCCTTAAAATAAATGGCTGTGTTTTTATGTCTTCAAATTGTTTAGATAAACTAACACTGATTTTAATTATAGCTTGAAGAGTTCTCATTAAAATGGAGCATTGGGTTGTGTCATTCTCTGAGTTGTTTATGTGCATTGACATCAGATTTTGAATGATTGAGGTAGAACATCATAATGTGCCCAGACAGAAGGATCTGCATTGAAATGAAATATACCTAGTCAAACTCTGACAGAGAACTTCTATATTAGCTTGAAAACTTCATTAAATATCCATCACCAATGAAATACATTCCTCTCTTTGTACATATGTGAATTTCCGTAGGGCGGAAATGGGGCAAGTGATGAGTTTGTGTTCCACAAGAAGGATGTGTGGGGTAGAAGTTTAATGGCAGTGGGGCAGTTGCTGCCACCTCAAATAGTGGGCTCAGCTGTCGGCCCCATTGCCTTCTCGATTGGCACATGCCTAAGATAATCAGGTCTGCGGTGAATGAAACAAGGGCAGCATTTAATGGCATGGACCAGGCTGAAGATTGCTTCACTCTGCTATACCCTAAACTAGCTAAGAAGTCTCTCAGAGTCTAGAAACATTGTACTTGGCTTTCATAGCTATGTTTGATGTTCTGATATAGCACAAGTACCATGACTTAGGGCAAGTGAGGGTTGTCTAATTTGGGAACAGGTTATGAGCTAAACCCTCTGCTGTGTTGAGGGCTTTGTTTTGCAGAACTGAGGGAGCTCATTTGTGGTAATGAGCCATTCCTTCTGCCCATCATTACCCAGCAGATTGGCAGGGCAGAGACCCAGAAATTGGCCTAGATTGTCTACAGTTGTTAGCAAATCTGCCTTGTCTCTGCCCAGTTACTTCCAAAAACATGTAAGCTATTAATAAAGTTGTGACATGTTTTTCACTCCAACTCTGTGTCTCTCCCATTCTGCTGTGAGGTGAGAGAAGGGTTAAAGCAAGAAGGAAGCAGGTGGGTAGTCTTGCAAAAACTTTACAGGCAACATAGAGCAAATGAGTGATCTCTGCCCAAGGAAATATTTGAGCCTTCAGTTCAGAGAGAACTGACCAGCTGCTGAGTATTTTTCAGACAAGAACTGGCTAAGAATTTCCCATTACTGTTCAGTTATGTGAGCTGCTATTGGTTCTGCCACCTTTTTTGGTCCAGACTGTGGAAAGGACAGTTGCTGTATTCAGATTGGCCTTCACAATCTTGGCGCCCTCCAAATGCTTTGCGCTACAACTCATATCAGCCCCCCCAACCATCATGGCTGTGCTAGCAAGGGCTGATGCGGGTTGTGGGAGTTTCCTCCAAGAGTGCCCTGATCTCGTCCGCAACCATCCTGTTAAGAACCTTGCCCATGAATGGGAGATGGGCAACTGACTGGTAGTTGCTTAGATTTTCCAAACCCAGGGAGGATTTCTTGAGGAGTGGTTTTACCAATGCCTCCATGGTCTCTCACAAGGAGCCATTCATCACCTCCCTGGCTCATCCAACACAACAGGACTAGACTGTGCTCTGGGTGCCCCTTGAAATTCATCTGCTTTAACAGCAGAGTCAAGATTCTGCTGGAGGCAAGCAATTCTATCCTCAAAACACTTTGCAAACAAGTCACAGTGAGCTACTGTTGGTTCTGCCACCTTCTTTGGGCCAGACTGTAATAAGAGGCCTTGCACTACCCAGAAAAGCTCTGTCAGGTGGCACAAGGAGAATGCAGCAGAGGCAGCAAAGTAGACTTTCTTTGTTGCCTTTCCTACCACTAGAGAGGCTCGATGATGAGCCCTCACCAGCATTTGATAGTCTTCCACCAGGGTTTTCCTCCACTCCCATTTGAGCTGCCTTCCAGCTTGCTTCCTTGCCCCAAGTTCTGGAGTATCCATGGGAAACAAGCAGCGCCACAAAGTGGGAGAGGGGGCTCAGGGTCAGTTGCGTTCACAGCCTGAGCCATTTGGATGTTCCAGAGGTGGTCACAGCTTTGATAGTAGTGACTGTCATATTAGCCAGAAAGTCCCTCAGAGCCATCTGGAAATTCCATGGATGCATCTGTCTCCAAAGGTGTACCATCAGAGCTGGTTTTAGAGTGGTGCGACCAGAATGGCCACTCTGGATGCCATGCTCCAGGAGGCACTACCACCATGCTGTAGAATGGAGCACAAGAGGCAGGGCCCCAAATGTTAGTGCTGCACAGGGCACTGCTGAAATTTGAGAGCCCAAAGTCTGCCATTGGGACCATCCTAATAGGTCCCTCACCTCACCCCTGCAGAAAGAGAAAGTGCTGAGCGCCTAAATCTCATCAGGAAGTGATCTGACTATGACAAGGGACTGATGCCCATATTCCCCACTTTCAGATCACTCTTTTCCTGCCCAGTTTGGAGAACAAGGCCCAAAGTGTGGCCTGCCACAGGCGTTGGGCTGGTGACATGTAGGGACAGCCTCAAGGTTGTCATGGCAGCAGCCTGCATGGATGCTGAAGTCCCCCAGAACCAGCAGTCTGGGGGTCTGAGACCAGCTCTGTCAGCTCAGGCAGAGAGGCAGCTGGGCAGCAGGATCCCCAATTGCCCAATGTCAGGAGCACACCCTCTAGATCCCCTCCCAACAGGGCAGCAAGCCTGTCTTGAGCGCAGCAACTCCCCCTCCTGAACCCTCAAGTCTGCCCCGTCGGTGTGCCAAGTACCCAGGTGGGCACAGCTGGCTGAGAGCAATTGCTCACCCACCCAGGTCTCAGTGATCCAGGCCAGATCAGCCTCCTCATCCATCATTAAGACATGGACAGGGGTGTGGGTCTTACTCTGAGCTGCATTCAGCAACAGCTGCAAACTTGAGGGCTGGCTGATAGGACAGCTGCAATTCTCGGCACAGTCCCTTACCTAGCCTGCCACACCCACACCCCCCAACACCTTCTATTTCCCAGAACCCCTGGGATTAGTGCCACCCCTGCTCTCTTCCTGGGCATGTCTTGTGTCTGTTATTTTAAAAATACAACAAAAATATGTTGTGCTTCGGTTATCAACATTTATAAATTGCAGCACCTACACGGTAATTCTTCCTGAGCGAGAATTCAGCACTGAGCAGGTGGCGCACTGCAGGATGCTATTATTTGATTAGCGTATATTAACATCTCACATCTACATGCTTTTATGTAATAATCCAGTCTGGAAAACATTCTGCATTTTCTATCAGATACACTCTCACCTTCATTCAATTACCCTTAGTTGAAAACAAATTAAATTAATATAGCCTAATATTTAAAACCTAAACAGCCTCCTCTTCTGGGCACAGCTATTTTTCATTCTCTCTCTTTTTTTGCCCAGGGTGAAATACAAAACCCGAATATTCAATTACTGGTTCAAGGGAAAGATTGCCAAAAAGAACAGTTGGATTAAAAAGAAAAAGGCAAAAGGACTTGTATTTGAAGCGGTGGGAGTCCATCACACTAACAAACAGGCTGAGAATGTTTCTCTTTTTCTCTCCACAAGTAATCCATATGCAAATTTTCTGCAACATTCAGTATGTACTTCCTAGCTCTGTAAACATTTTTCTATTCTTTGCTGCTTAGCTCCCTCTGCTTTTTTCAATTAGGCCCTATTTGTTTAGAAAAGGATTAAGCTCTGTATCTTATGGAGAAATAATTTAAAACTAGAAATATACAAGAAATTCTTTTAGAATCCACATTTGCATTCTGCTGGGAACTGTAAATAAAAAGTGTGCAGGGGGGGCAGGAGCTTCATCCTTCATTTTATATACTCAGCCAAGTGCCACTTCTAACATTCATGGCACATCAGGCAACAGTCACACAAGTCACAAGCTGCCTTTCCAGAAACCACCTTTTCTATTGTCAGTAGCATATTCTGTGGCCATGCAAGGCAGCCCTTGTGGGTCAGGCCCAACCAAGGTGAGCACCTGCCCAGCTGTGCTCCTGCCTGCTGCTTCCTCTGCAAAAACAGATGGGCTTGTGAATTCTTGCCTCACCAATATTAAAAGTAAACAAAGTGAAAAGAATAAATCATGTCCTCCCTCAAAGAGGGCACGTATTGTGGTGCGACCTGGCAACCAAACCGTGTTGTAGGTGGGTACGATTAGATAGCCACAACACCCTATTGGTAGGTCCCTTATTGGTAGGGTCCCTTGATGCTGGGTTTAATCAGGCCAATGGGATGCTAGCCAAACTGATCAAGGGATCTATATTTGCCCATGCATGTGACCCAGACCCAGTTTCAGTCCCATGATGAGGCCTGAATCCCGACTGGAAGGGATCCAAATGGTCCGCTTCTTCCAGGTGTGCCTGGAGTTGTTCAGCAACCACTCGCTCAATCACCTTGGGAATGGAAGATTTGAGACTGGGCGATAGTTGGCCATATTGGCCGCATCTAAAGATGGTTTTTTAAGAAGCGGTTTAATAACCGCCTCTTTCAGCGGGTTTGGGAAGGCTCCCTCACAGAGAGAAGCATTCACCAACCCGCGAAGCCCATCGCCCAGCCGTTCCCAGCTAGCTTTTATAAGCCAGGATGGGCAAGGGTCAAGGAGACAGGTGGTTGGTTTCACTCGTCCAAGCAGCCTGTCCACATCCTCGGAGGTAACAGATTGGAATTGATCCCACGCAACTGGACTAGACAAGGCTCTAGCACTCTCTCGCCCCGGTCCTGCTCCCACGGTGGAGTCTACCTCTTCCCGAATCTGAGCGACTTTATCTGCAAAAAATGCAGGGGAGTCTTTCTGGGCAGATACCATGATCAGATGGTATCTGAAAATGTGACATTTCCAAAAGCTGCAAAGTATGGGGAAATAGTAGAAATTTTTCAGATGCTCCATTATGTTATTTGCCTTTTATTTGAGCTGCACTTGAAACAACAAATCAGAAGTATTTGTGTCACAGTCCAGTCGCCGGGCGGTTGAAGCCCTGGCTGAGGACGTCAGGACCAGAGGCAAGATGGTAGTGTAGAAGCAGGAACAGGTGATGACCCAGCTCTGAGGGGCAGGCGAGGGCAGGGCCACCCTGAGCTGGAAGGAAGGGGGAGCGCAGCGGAGCACCAGGCCTGGTATGGCCGCCTCCTCCTCCGCCACGAGGGGCTCTGCCGCCGTCTGTGAGGGGAAGGGCCGGGACAGATGAAGACCCCCAGCGCTTGCTCTTGCCGGGGCTCACTCGAGGGCTTGCGAGGTCAGTGTTTTTAGTAGTAAAAAAGAGAGAGACAAGTTGCCTCTGAGTGTGGACAAAGTTCCCCTCGTGCCTCGCTTCGTGAGGGTCACAGCCAGTCCCCCTCGTTGCATCGCTTTGGGAAAGGGGCTCCCTGACTGACCCCCATGTGGCAAGAAAAGTGAATTCTTTGGGCTCCTCGCATCTCAAATATAACTTCGCTTCATTTTTAATGCTGTGATGTCATTGCTTCAAAGTACAGGTTGTGCGTTTCTCTCTCTTTTTAAATAGCTCAATAAATGACTCCACTGAAATCTACCCATTTCCCAGCCAAATCTCTATAAAGATTTTATAGCCCCATGATGATACTTTTTTATTTTTTTCTATTTTCTATTTTTATTTATTCATTTGTTTTATTTTTTATTAATGGGGGGGGGCAGAAGGTGATCTCGCCTAGGGCGCAAAACCCCCTAGCAGCGGCCCTGGGTGCAATTGTGGTATGTCAAAAGTAAATATGTGTTTTATTATGCTGTCACATTAACCACATTCAGGCCAAGCCACGTGATATTGGGGTGGGGTGGGGTGGTGCTGGCTCTCTTTTTTCAAATGGGATTGGCTTTTTCTTTTTAGTTAGCGACTTTGAAACAGCACCTAGTAATTCCCTATGATCAATGCATGCAAGGGCCCCACTTTTTTCAACACAACTTATAAGCTTACAATGAAAAAATGCACACAAAAACAGGTCTGAAGGGGGGGGGGGTCAAATTGAATAAAACTCAGAAACATTTGTGTAAATCAAGCCTCAATCAACAGAAGATGAAGCTGACTAAGCATCAGGTATATTACTTGAAAAGAGCACATTTTCCAAACCAGCTCTGTTTTTGCCACTATTCTTGTTTAAGAAGGCACATGGATAATAATTTACAGTCAAAATCAGCCCCATAATTAAGATATATCTGCAATGGAAATGATGCGTCTCTCTTGGGATCCTGACTGCCAGACGGCCAAGGCAAAACGTAAACATAATAAGCACTCATCCATGATACACAGAGCCGCATGACAGGGCTGTGCTTATCACACTGGCATCTTTGAAATGCTCTATTTGGGCTATTTACCGTACACTTCAGCCTTTAATAAAAGTACTTTTGAAGACTGTCTTTAACAAATTATTCTGCTACAGCAATTAAACCTATCACACCCCAGATTTCTGAAATATCTTGCTGCATTCTTGATTCAGGGAGGAGAGGAAGGAGTTTAGCCACCTCTGAGTATTTACCTTTCAGCACAACTGATACTTGGAGCTGAAGAAGTTAGAATAATTAACAAAAATGCACATTTCAGCTAACTCTGGTTTGATATTACAACATTTGATGTAAATGTTGATGCCCAGTCCAGAAATTGAGACCACTCCTTCCAAAAAATAGTCCAGTGGTTCTGTACATTGAAGCATAGAAGACATATCCCATCCCCTCATCCCTGCTGCTGGTGGGTGGGGAGGACTCATCATAAAAGTTCAAAAGCAGTCAGTTATTCTCATTTTATATTGAGAATTAAGTCTTCCCTTGATTAACATAGAGCTATGTGAAACACTTCAGTGTAGGCTGCTGAGTTATCTAATTTTTACTTTTTATTAGCAATAACTGTCTCTATCATACAAGAAAACACTTCTCTGCTTGGAATTTTCTAGCTCTTGGTAATATTCTTGAGGTATTTGGTGAAAAATGACATTCATGTTACTATAGATAGATTCTGCTACTCTCAAAAAGAAGTCAAGCGGCACTAGATACACCTTTGCAAAAAGCTATTTTCCCATAAATGGAAAGGCTAGAAAGTTCAGGTGGAATTTCAAATTAAATTGCTAAAGTTTAAAAGAATGATCTCAAAACGTTTTTATAAATACCTATGGAGTATGTAAAAGTGATCATCAACAGAATGGAAGCTGAGACCCCTCATATCTGCAATATTTCAAGTCTGAGTAAAGCTACAAAAATGTGAAAGGAGAAGAATTGAGTTCTACTGAGACAATTTCACCTTCTAAAATGGGATTAAATTACTCACTACCATCGATTCAGTTCCATTATGTATTTTGAAGACTTGTGGTTCAAGAACTACAGGGGATGGGTTCTGTGAAATAGGCAAAGTCAGTGTGTTCCCTAAAGAAGTAATGAAATATTTGAAAACACGTTTTAAAAAGGAAAGTTATAAAGATAAAGTCAATTCAAAGGATGCTAAAATGCCTAACTGTGCATAGGATTGAGTTCAGATTATATGGCTGGAATAGAGGATAATTTTATTTCATGAAAGCTTATCCTATAATTTGAAAATCATTTGAGGACAAAAATTTAAACTAGAGGAGGAACATAGTTTCTATATGATATAGTGATACATTGTTGAACAAGAGGAAATACTGATTCAAGCAGTTCAGCTATTTATTTGGCAAAACGTCCTATGGACAAGAGTAAAGCGAACAACCTTCCAGTGGTTCAAGTGGAAGAAACACTTTCAGTAGTAGACTGGGCATTAGCGCATAGTATTACAAATGCAGAAAATAATAATAATAATAATAATAATAATAATAATAATAATAATAATAATTGTGAGGGACAAGGGATACAGGGAAGTCCCTCCCATCTTAAGTTCCAGCCCATCCCCAAGCGCTGGAGAGAGTAAGGAGAGCTCTGCCTCCAGCGGAGAGTCAGGAAGTGGTGTCCGAGGCTCAGGCAAGGTTGTGGAGCCCATGCCTCAGGTGGGACAGGAAGTTGGACGCACGGGGGGGGGGGGAGGCCAATCCCCCCAACTCCCGAATTGCGACGCAAACGTAGGGGGAAGAGGTTGGGTCTGCCAAAGCTTTGGTGCTGGAAGAAAACGCGCCAATCGCCATTCGGAGGTTCTGACACCTCACCTTAAGGATGCATTTTTACTGCTCTGAACACTGTAAATAATCAGCACTTAATAAAAGCCTTAAAAGACCATGCTGGAGTCGTTACTCTAGAGTAGCCATATCAGGCCCTCTGACAATAATAATAATAATAATAATAATAATAATAATAATAATAATAATAATTCACTATTGTGAAAAGTAACCTAGGTGTAATGTAGCTGGAAGGGAATATACAAAAGCAGTCCAATTATTTATTCATTCAGCTTATATCATGGACCTTTCCTAACGTAACCTCAATTCAGCTAACATCACCAAAACAACAATAAATTCACAATAATCTCATGAAAACTGGCTGGAACCTGTTGTCAGCTCTTTGCTATATTTGCTGTAGCCATTACTATTTTAAAATTTTATCTATAACATTTGCAGACTGCTCAATCAGTTCTGTCCCCATGGCACATAGGAGCCAATGCCTAGGGCCTAGGAGGCTTCCCCCCCAAAAAAAAATTATTTGAGGGGGCTGCCCCCCAGTTGATGTTAATTGCCATTCAAGTGGTGTGCATGCACTGTGTCATGTCATCGATTACATCTGGCAGGGCTTACTTGCCCTCCCCCTCAATATTTTATTCAAGTTGGCACCCCTGCCTGGGCAGTTCACATCAAGTTCAAGTGCAAGTTTAATATGCAATTAGACATTAAAATATGAAAGCATTAAAACTGGCGGAGGGAAGCTGGGGCTCAGGGACTAAATGCCTGCCCTCCATGCCTCTGTCTGGCATTTGGGTCTCTCCCAAGGAAATGCCCCATCTCCAGGTCACACCCCCTTTTCCCTGCCCTTCCCCTCACTGGTCTGGCTTCATGACTCCTTGAGGGCTTCTGTCTGGCTAGAGATGCCCTTGAACTCCCAGAATGCCTCTTGCTTTGCTTGGAGGGAGAGAGCTATGGGCTTGCAAACCTGACTTTTGTGAGGCTGGGATGCCGCCCACTGTAGATTCTCTTGGCTAACCAGCCCCTTGCCTCTTTAGGAAAGCTGCCAGGAAAAAGGAAAAAGAAGGAACTCTGCCATCCCATAAGCTGGTCAAAGTCTCAATAACCAAGATGTCTCTGTGCTGGAATGTCCCTGCTTCTAACCACAACCAGAGCAAGATGTTGGGAGCTTTGTAAAGAAAGGACAATTATTTCTATTCACAGTTCTGAAGTGTGCTTTCTTAATAATGTGTTTACACAGACCAGTTTCTTTGTACACTTTTGCCCAGTGAGCTGACTGCTGGTACTGCAGCGGCATTTTGATGAGATTTCATGCAGACATACAGCTGTAAATAGTTGGAGTCAATACTTGGGGAGATACTGAGGGCACTGTATCTCAGGGAGAGGGCAGCACACCCAGTTGCTTCCACAGCATTCAATGTGTTAATTGTGCGCTGTTTAAAGAGGCACTTTCTTTTGTCAGTTTTGAACCTATTGTCAACCAATTTCATTAGGAGCTCCCAAATTATAATATATTGAGAGAGGAATATTCTCTCTGCTAATTCTATGAAGTTCATAATTTTCACAAAGTTTTATCTTGTGATGTCTTAGTTATCTTTAAAATAGAACACCGCAACTGCTTTGGATTTTAATTCTCAGAAAGGTGCTCTAAGTCCTGTATTGTATTAGTCGTCCCTTTTTGTCTCTTTTCTGTCCCTCTGTCCTTCTTCTTGAGGTGCAGAAATCACAACAGCACAGAGTATTCTAAATACAGTTTTACCATAAACTGATGTAAAAAGCAGTATGAAAGTTTCTGTTTACTTTTGCACCCATTTCCTAATGGTTTCTGATATTGAATTTGTGCTCTTCTGCAGCTTCCATTTCTTTCAATGGAATGTGTGCAGGAAAATGTTACAGCCGCTTGTGCCCATAGTTGGCATGCTTTTCAAAAATGGTCATTTCAATTAGACGTTGTTTCACCAGCAATACATTTGTTTACGCAAGAGAAAACTTTACCAGATTGGCCTAGATTGTGAGCTCATTATGCCTATGTAGAATGGTACATTTTAATTCCTCTTTTTGTTTTCTTGCCACACTATTATATTTACTTGCTAATGCAGAGAACAGAAAAGAACATTACATTCTCAAATACAATTTTTCCCAGGAGTTGTTCTGCCTCTAACAGCATGTGGTAGCTGTGGTTAAGACTTGGAAACAGCTGCACAAACAGCAAAATAAAACCATTTAAAGTGTTGAGTGATTGGGCAAAAGGAGTTGTACGTAAATTACATAACTTCCACAGAAGAACATGGCCAAGGTAGCTGACATCAAAGCCTTTGAGTTTGAGACATGTGCCTTTGAGTTTAATGCAGCTTTAACCATAGGAAGTGATAGGAAGTGAGTGGCTAGTTATGCACTGATACGTTTACAAATCCATTGCTTCCCCTTCTTCCAAAATATGTGATAAATTGAAGGGGAACTGTTAATGTTGCTCTTTCTTTCTTGCTTTGCATGAAGTTGTCTAATATTATTATTAGTTTTATTATTATATATTTATTTATATTCCTCCTTTTTCCCTGACAGGACTCAAGGCACCTTACAGATAAAAACAAGACTAAAAACATAGAAAAATCACTCATTAAAATACAATTAAACACACACACACACACACACTGGATGGTTAGTCCAGTCAAAGGCAATTATAGGGTGCATCTCTGCTTTCAGGTCAAGGCAGGGAGCTAACGTTTGGCCAGAGACAGCTTTCTGGGTCATGTGCCTAACATGACTAAGCAGCTTCTAGTGCAACGGGACACCGTGATGGAAGCCAGAGCGCACAGAAACACCATTTATCTTCCCACCGCAGTGATACCTATTTATCTCCTTGCACTGGCGTGCTTTCAAACAGCAAGGTTGGCAGAAGCTGGGACAGAGCAATGGGAGCTCACCCCGTCGTGGGGATTTGAACTGCTGATCAGCAAGCCCTAGAGGCTCAGTGGTTTAGACCACAGCACCACCCATGTGTGTGTGTGTGTGTGTGTGTGTGTGTGTGTGTGTGTGTGTGTGTGTTTAAAACATACCAATAATTACAATAAAACAGCATGGCCCCAGCCCTTCCATTAAAAGCAGTCAATTCCCCAAAGCCTTTTAAAACAAGAAAGAAAGGGCAGCAAGGACACAGTGAGTCTCAGTCTCACTTCTCTAGGGACCGAGAAGACCTCCTGCCGTGTCCCCACCAAGTGTGCCTGTGAGGATGGTGGGGGTCAGTGAAGGGCTCCCCCAGAAGTTCTCCAAACCCAGGCAGGTTCAGATGAGGGAATATTCCAGATAGCTGGGACCTAAGCCATGTAGCGCTTCATCGGTGATAACCAGCACTTTGAACTGGGACCAGAAACAGACCGGTAGGCCATGGAGCTATTGTAACAAGGGAGTCATCTGCTCCCTATTCAGCTCCAGGCAACAATCTGGCTGCAGCTCTTTGAAGTTTCTGAGCACTTGTCAAAGGCAGTACAGTAATCCAAATGGGATATAACTAAAACATGTGTCACTGTGGTCAAATTTGACATCTCAAGGAACAGGCACAACTATGCAAATGCACTTCTGGTCACCAGAGAGACCGAGGCACTCATGCTCAGGGCTGAGACCAAAAGCATGCTCAAATGGTGAACCTTGCTTTCAGGGGAAGCTTTGCCCCATCCAGCACAGGCTAAACCCCTATTCCCTGTTATGCCTTCTGAATGACCGAAAGCACCTCTGTCTTGCCTGGATTAAGTTTCAGTTTGTTCACCTTCATCCACTCCATTATCAAAGAAAGACAGCAGTTTAGAACCAGGACAGCTTCCTTGGATTTAGGTGGAAAGGAAAAACAGAGAAGCAGAACACCAGCATACTGGTGACACTCGATGCCAAAACTCTGGACAACCTCTTTCAGTGGTTTCATATAAAAGTTAAATAGCACAGGGGACAGAACAGAACCCTGAGGGACCCTGCAGGACAACAGCCAAGGCATCAAGCCAGAGTCCCCCAGTGTCACCTTCTACATTCCCCCCTCCAGGAAGGAATGGAGCCCCAGGGGTCAAACAAGGCCTCCAAGTCCCATCCCAAATACAGGTTTGGTCCCAACAGTACAGATTGGATGCTTAACTTAATACCTGCTTAAGTTGGAGGAAATTTGGTTGTGTACTCTATGATATGAAAAGAAGAACATTAATGTGCAAAGAACAAAGAAAATGCTACAATGCAGAAGGAGGGTCACCTCAGGATCTTCAAGAGCCTTAAACAATGAGAAAGACGCTAACAAATTACAGTACTATACTGTCCTCAATTGGGCTTACTCCCAGGAATGAGTATCATAGAATCATAGAATCATAGAATCATAGAGTTGGAAGAGACCACAAGGGCCATCCAGTCCAACCCCCTGCCAAGCAGGAAACACCATCAAAGCATTCCTGACAGATGGCTGTCAAGCCTCTGCTTAAAGACCTCCAAAGAAGGAGACTCAACCACACTCCTTGGCAGCAAATTCCACTGCCGAACAGCTCTTACTGTCAGGAAGTTCTTCCTAATGTTTAGGTGGAATTTTCTTTCTTGTAGTTTGAATCCGTTGCTATCAAATTGAATCAAATTGAAGCCTTAGTCATTGAGTTAATTAGGGAAACCAGTAAGCCCAGAGTTCAGGTAATTAGAAATATAGTTTAAAGAATCTTCAGGTGTGCAATTTATTTTAACTGGAGGTTTCACTTTATTAATAGAGAACATCACAAAAACAAAGTACAGTGGTGCCTCGCAAGACAAATTTAATTCGTTCCACGAGTCAATTCGTTTTGCGAAAAATTCGTCTTGCAAATCGCGGTTTCCCATAGGAATGCATTGAAATTTCTTTTTTTGCCCATAGGAACACATTAATTAAATTTCAATGCATTCCTATGGGAAACCGTGATTTGCAAGATGAATTTTTCGCAAAACGAATTTGTCTTGTGAGTCACCATCAGATCGCAAGACACATTCGTCTTGCGAAAAATTAGTCTTGCAGGGCATTCGTCTTGCAAGGTACTGCTGTACCCATATGTGAAGGAGGAGGAGTTCAAGCATTTCATGGATTTTTGGTTGTAAAACTAGGGTTATAAAATGATGGCTTTTTTTCTTTAAAGGTTTTTTTCATAGGAGGGCAAAAGTTCACTGTAAGTCAGTCATGAGAAAGTTAAAAGTATAATAGAATGCTTTGCTCATGAAGTTGTGTACAGGAGGGCCAAAAGTTCAGCCTAAGAAACTGGCAATTAGGGGGAAATGCAAACTTAACTGTTTTTTTAACCTAAACCAACCAGTTGAAAGGGAGGGAGGAGAAATGAACATTTTGTATATAAGTTGAGTTGGAAAATAAGACAGCTTGTTGAGACGGAATGTTGTGGAATCAGAGCATTGAAGAGGTGCAGAAGAAGAGTTGCAAGAGATTAAAACTTTTGAAACACTGTAAGAGATTTAGGACACTGGCAACTGTTGAAGAGCATGAAGAGCATGTTCAAGAAGAGTGTAGCAGGAAGGAGCCTGGAGAAGACCACAGCTAAATCCAGAAGCTGAATAGTGGGAAGCAAATGGATTATTGGCTTGATTATCTATCTATCTATCTATCTATCTATCTATCTATCTATCTATCTATCATCTATCTATCCATTTATTTAAAAGCATTTCTAAAAAGATGAATATGCTTTTCCTAAATATGACTTGAGCTAAATATTTTTTTTTTCTACTGGAGTTTTCAAATAATCAGTAAAAGAACTTTATGTTTTGTAAGTACACATAATTTCCTTTGAGAAACAGCCAAAATTTCTAGTTTGTGATAAATAAAAATGTTAATTTTCATTACCTGTTTCCAGACACTTGTAAAAACACTGCAAAGACTGGGAAAACCTATCTGGCATACAGAGAGCAATGATGGCATGATCCCACACATCTAAAAAGCCACACGGATCCAGGGGCGTAGTGTGGGGGGTGCCAGGGAAGCCATGGCCCCAGGCATACAATTTTTGAGGGGGCACAAACCAAGTGCCCCCCCACAGGCGACCCCAGTGCAGCTCAGCCCAGTGCTCCTCTCTGCCTGACAAGAGCCACGTCAGCCAGCTGGGTTCCCCCCTGAGCTCAACGCAGCCTCACTTTGCTGTGGTGATGGGGGGGGGGAGGTCGCTCCAGCATTGTCGGTGGTGAGGGCTGGGCTGTCCCCCCCCCCCAAACCTGGGAACCAACGCTATGCCACTGCACAGACATTGTGCTGTGGAAAAGTTCGTGACTAATAGGACTATGCTATGTGTTGAATCCAATGCTAGTCCTACTCAGAGCAGGCCCACTGAAATTAATAGGCATGACAAAGTACCAGTACATTCTTCTGGACTCCATAGTTTGTTACGAGCTGCTTAGAATCGTAGCTCTGTCAGGGATAAACTACAGTGGCCATAATTCTTTGTGCTTTGAATGTGCTTTGAATGGGTAGAGTGGCATTCAGCACAAAGGGGATCATTCCATCAGGTAAGCATCTTGGCTTGCCAGGCAGAATGAGGCCTCCTTTTCTCTCTCCTGCCCTGCTCTGGGCTTCTCCCAGCCCCCTCAGAGCCATTGGGAGGGGGGCAGGAAAGAAGCCCAATTGCACAAGTGGAAGTGGGACTCATTAGCTGGATCCTCTCATAGTGTGTACACAACCTAACTTAGGTTCATTACTTTCAATAGGACTACTCTGCCTGCATAAAATTTAGTTGGCTACAACCCTCTGAAATGAGGGCTGAAAGAAAAGAGTGTGATTTCACTTCAACTCCAGTTCTGAGAGTGGACAGAAGTCTGGATTTTATAGTGGGAGAGACAGATCCCAACATGGAAAACTTCCTCAGGTGTTTGAGTAAGCGTAGTGTATGAAACGGAGACGACTTTTAGTTCATGTACTCCCTGCCCAACAAGCAGTTTATCTGGTCCTCACCAGAGTGTAGAGAGGTTCTTTGAAATAGAACTGGGCTCAGCTCCAAAGTAAGATGGAGATGGCAAACGAGCAGACAGGCAAGCATATGGCCAGCTTTCCCAATGGATTAATGATTTCTATAAACTTGTATCATACACAGGAAAATTCTAAAAATTATTTCAATGGCAACACAGTGGTAAGAAACAGTGTGAGTGCATGTTGAACCCATCAACCACTGCTCCCCAGGTTTCAATGCTCACTAAGCTTAAAAATAAGAAGATAATGTTTTATGTGCTATTAATATTTAATTAAAATAATACCCTAAACAATCTTATTAGGATTATAATATGTGAATTGCTTTCATCACTGACAGTCTGTCTCTGATGGATGTTTCTCTTTCTACTAGCCTATTCATTTTTTCAGGTCAACAAAAATTAGTCACAGCAAGAGCACTGCCAGATCTCACCTTAATCAGGGAAGTTAAATTTCCATAGAACCATAATAGTCCACATTTCCTTTCCTCCCATTGCTAGATTGCATTGTTGTGGATTCTTCAAACTCTATAAGGTCATGGGTCACTTCACAATCTCTTGACACTTTTGCCATAAGATTCCTAAATTGTAAATACTGAAAAACATGTTTGTGGGGGATCCTGCATACCATTACTAATTCATTAAAAGTTATGAAACAACCTCCAAAGGGCAAGTCACATTCACTCTTTCCCAACTATCAAAATCCCTAGCTGTTCATGCCAGCCTAAAGTCTTGCTGATAAAGGATCAAGCGTATTTGAATCTGTGTTGGAACAGCATAAACACTCCGGCAGATCCAGCTACCCCATTCAGTTTCATGGGGGCTCTCCAAGTCCACAGCACCAGCTTTCCATAGGGAGCATTTCTGTACCTCTCGGTCTCAATCCCAGGGCTGCCAGTCATGTGTCCTCATCCCCTCTCACAGGGAAGGGGGAAGCTGGTCCCCAAATGCCTCTCTCCTTCTGCAAGAGCCATCAAGGTGATCTCTGGTAGTGCTACTGGCTCCATCAACTCTCTCCTGTCCTGACTAAGCTTCAGTCTTACAAGCAAGAACCATGAGGAAAGCTCGGTTAGTTAGAGCCTGGTACTGATAATGCCAGAGTTGCAGGTTTGATCCCTGTGTGGGACAGCTGCATATTCCTACATTCAATGCCACACCCAAGGAATACAGAGAGATAAATCACAAACTAAACAACTCTGTATGTGGTTTGGGAAAACCCATTAACAACAATGTATAGCATTTCCACACCTTCTATTACATGAAATCTTAAATAATATATACAATGCCAACATAATAATGACATGCGCAACTCAATATCTCAAAGCCAAGCAGTCCAAATATTCCTGAAATAACTCCATGAGAGCAACTCTCTATGTGTATACTTGTGCTGCTGCGATCCCAACAGAACTTTGACAACAATATACCCAGATTTCAATCTATGTTTCGAGAATCTTCTTCTGGTTGGCCTGAAAAGGAACTATACAATGGCAATTCAATGCTCCACCAAATAGATCAGCTCCAACCTTAAAATTGCACTTTGTTCTTTTATAAAAAGAATTGCCATATGCCATATGCCTGGCATATTCCTACATCACAGGGGGTTGGACTAGATGGTCCTCAGAGTCCCTTCTAACTCTAAAATTCTATGATGATCCCTCAAATGACTACCCCCCCTTTTTTAACAACAGTCTTGAATAAAGTTTGAAGTGGCAAACACATTCAGTGCTTTACTGCACTTCAGTTATCCATATACGACTATTCAAAAGGGGTCGCTCAAGAATCATGCATTGGATTTGAATATAGGTGGATAGAAGGAATTTCTCAGAATGAAGGTTTCCTTATGTTTCCTCCTCCCCTTTCCAGGGTGCCACGGAGCCCTCCTGAGCAACATGGTATGTGGGTTGGGAGAGGGAGGTGAGAATCACTTTTCCATTACCTATCTTTGAAGACGTATTCCTACACCCTGAACACCCTCACTAGTGTATAAGTCCCATTCGAGTTAAATTTGCTTAGCACTGTGCTCATAACATAGCCACATTTTTTTCTTTCAAGTTTTCAGATTTTCAACCTCTTCAGGTTAGAAGAATTGATGTTTGGGGTTGCATCCAGTTGTGGAAGGCTCTTTGTTGCTGTGGATGCTTCCATTCATAGAAAAGAAAGGAGAGCGGTTTCCACGGACCCCTCCTATCCGCCCACACTGTTCTGGAGAAAATGAAAGGAATGTAGGAGGCTGCAGAGGGAAGAGGGAATCAGGGGGGGGGAGGTTCCCTCCCCTTCTGGTCATGGACGCTTTCTCTTGATCAAAGAGCCTTCTTGGGGCAGGGGTACACCATCGGATAAAACCCAGTGCTTGTACTATTCTCCAGGTATGGGGTGAAGGGACTTTTGCATACCTCTTGAGTTACTCCATAAGAAATATGCCATATTTTCCCAAAGTTTAATAGTAAATCATGCACAAAAATGGCACTTGATGTTTTTATGAATCAGGATCATCAACTGGAAATGCTCCAAGATTTGCAGCTTTGAAAATAAGACTCAATAAATCACAGAGATAGAATAATGATCCATTAAGCAATTAATCAAAGACCATCTTTCCAAAGTGATTAACAGTCATTCATTTTTCAGTTTTGACATTCCAAAAACGTTATCCTTTGAATGATTGTTTCTTTTGAAACTCATCGGAAAGAGTTGCACAACTCGTTACCAAGCAATAAAGATTCTCTTTGTTGACACACATAGAAACCTTTAATTATATGAGTCACTGTCATTTTACAACTGAATAAACAGTTTTAACTAAATTGGAAATAAATTGTCATACAGATTACAACAGGCACCTATAAGACTGACATCTATTATATTGTGCCCCAATTAAGCCAGTTACTTCCTTAGAAGAAAATATATGCCTGAAAGATTTAAGCTGAATGTCACTGCAGCCTTAAACACTTTTAAAGAATCTTGTTAAAAGTAATAACTAACACAATGCACAAATCTGCAGATTTCATTGCTTTGCAAAAATGAAATCTCTAAGCCTGTGTGAAATTGAGTTGGTAAAGAATGGCATTTTTTTACATCTGAAAAACAATCTCTATATTACCATGCATAAACTTACAATTATATATTACAGTATCTTGTAATGTCGTCTTGCTTTCATGCCCATGATTATGATGCCATACTAGTTATTTCAAAGCACTGCTCTTTCAAAGAACTGTTCTATGGTTTTTCAGCAAATTAATTTTGCAATGGGGTACTCACAAAGATTTCTGAAATCCAGGTGTGCGGCAGTGGGGGGTGGGGGTGGGGATACCAAGGGACCCTAACGTCAGTGGAAGGCAGTTCTCAGGGAAGAGCTTTCCATTCCTGCCAAAGGAAGGATTGAAAATACACAGCTGAGGTATAGTGATGGGAATTCAGTATTGCTGATTAAGGTTTATTGGAAGACTTAATGGTCAAGACTCTTCCAAGTGAGTCACGGTGAAAGTGGGGAGGGGACGTTGTGGTTGCACTCAAGGTAGAAATCTTTCCAGGGAACGAAGAAGCAGCCAATGGGGGAAAGGACAGGGACGGCCAATGAGGAAAGTCTTTGTGTAACAGGACTGGGACTGATTGGTTTTAAAACAGATTAATGCTGCATAGTTGACTTTAGAATAATAACTATATATTATTCTAAAATGGTACTATGCTACAGCTTTCCATTTTAGCAAGCATACACAAACAATAAACTTTTGAAAGTAGTCCTACAAGGTCACTAATCAAAAGGCAAAAATAATGATAAAAATATAAATAATCCCTTACAGAGGATAGCGAAGAACTTTTTAAAAATGCAACAGTGTCAGAAATCAGTATCAGAGCAGCAGAGCCGCTCTTTACCAACTTAAAGAGTCATTTGATCTGTAAAACCTCTCGATATTGTAAAATGGTAAAATTTGTTGTTGTTGTTGTTGTTTAGTCGTTTAGTCGTGTCTGACTCTTCGTGACCCCATAGACCAGAGCATGCCAGGCACTCCTGTCTTCCACTGCCTTCCGCAGTTTGGTCAAACTCATGTTCGTAGCTTCGAGAACACAGTCCAACCATCTCGTCCTCTGTCGCCCCCTTCTCCTAGTGCCCTCAATCTTTCCCAGCATCAGGGTCTTTTCCAGGGAGTCTTCTCTTCTCATGAGGTGGCCAAAGTCTTGGAGCTTGTCCTTCCAAAGTCAGGATCTGTCCTTCCAGTGAGCACTCAGGGCTGATTTCCTTAAGAATGGATAGGTTTGATCTTCTTGCAGTCCATGGGACTCTCAAGAGTCTCCTCCAGCACCACAATTCAAAAGCATCAATTCTTCGGCGATCAGCCTTCTTTATGGTCCAGCTCTCACTTCCATACATCACTACTGGGAAAACCATAGCTTTAACTATACGGACCTTTGTCGGCAAGGTGATGTCTCTGCTTTTTAAGATGCTGTCTAGGTTTGCATTGCTTTTCTCCCAAGATGCAGGCGTCTTTTAATTTCGTGACTGCTGTCACCATCTGCCGTGATCATGGAGCCCAAGAAAGAAAAATCTCTCACTGCCTCCATTTCTTCCCCTTCTATTTGCCAGGAGGTGATGGGACCAGTGGCCATGATCTTGGTTTTTTTGATGTTGAGCTTCAGACCATATTTTGCGCTCTCCTCTTTCACCCTCATTAAATGGTTCTTTAATTGCTCCTCACTTTCTGGCAGCAAGGTTGTGTCATCTGCATATCTGAGGTTGTTGATATCAACAAAACTTTCCAATACTTCTAGGTATAAAGAGGTTTTTAATATTTGACATTTTATTATGTTTTTATGTGTGCTGGAAGCCACAAATTGTTGTTGTTGCTGGATGATTTTAAATAAACCCAGTGTAGGATTCTTGGGGAAAGAAGGGAGCCCACTGTGGAAGGGGCAGTGTAGATGGATTCAGACAGGTCAGTCCACTCAAATGTCTACTTCCTTCATCATTGATGGGCAGCATTTGCCTATTTTGAATTTTAAAAATGTGCTGTAAGTTTCTAAAGGAAAACTATTGTATGATTCTTATTGTTTACAATAATTGTTCATAATAGTAGTAATAGGTAAGGGTAAAAAGGTAAAGGACCCCTAGACGGTTAAGTCCAGTCAAAGGCGACTATGGGGTTGCGGCGCTCATCTCGCTTCAGGCTGACGGAGCCAGTGTTTGTCCACAGACAGCTTTCCGGGTCATGTGGCCAGCAGGACGAAACTGCTTCTGGCACAACAGAATACCGTGACAGAAGCCACAGTGCATGGAAACGCCTTTTACCTTCTTGCCACAGCGGCACCTTTTTATCTACACAAACAACATATTTCAAGTTACTGAAAACTAACTGTAGCATTCATATGTATTTAACCATTTTTATGTATGCCACTTGGAAAACTGCAGATACGTATGCCAAAGAGAAGTACCATAAATTAATAAAATGAATTAATGAATAAGTAAATGTCCGATCAAAGCACAGAATATGAAAATTAGAGGACTTCAGCCTTTGCATATATATCAGAGATGATGGGAAAGTTAAACAAATAATCTAAACTCTGAAGCATCTGACAGTAAGAGCTGTTCCATCAGGAGGCTGTGGACTCTCCTTCCTTGGAGGCTTTTAAGCAGAAGTTGGATGGCCATCTGTTAGGGATGCTTTAGCTGAGTTTCCTGCATTGTAGGGGGTTGGACTAGATGACCACTAGGGATCCCTTCCAACTCTACAATTCTATGATTTTATGATTCAGAAGAATTGAGTCTAATCTCCAATGCAGATTAATAGCCTGACCCTATACATGTTTACAGAGAAATAAGTACAGCCCATCAGACTTATTCCAGTGAAAATATATTTAAGATTGCAGCCTGAGGCTGCACACCTATTCATTCTTACTAATAATTAAAAAGCATGGGACTGTACTGTAACTGAAGACCTTTGCAATTTGCAATACTGTACTGCAAAACAATAGCGATTTCAATTATTGTGGATGGATGAGATGAAGCCTTTAATGAACATTTTAAAGAATGTAATAAAGTCCCCAATTTGTGTGCCATTTGTTCCTCCAGGAATTTATTACACTCACAAAAATACTTACTGCACTAAAACATGAGAATGTAGAAATATACTGTACAGTATTGAAAGCAGTGCATTCTTTAAACTACAGCTGTTCTTCCACATATTGGCACCATCTCCCAGAACAGTTGTGTTTATCAAACTTTCTGAAGTTATACTGTATTTCTCTAAGCTACTCAATTCTTTCCATTGTCTGTGAATCAACCTTATAATGATTGCTCTGCCCATTTTTCAGATGTTTCTTGTGCTTTTCACTGTGTGGGTACATCGGACCTCTTTGGTACAACTGGAGCATAATAACTGTTATCAGATTGACCCTTGTTTGTTGTTTAGTCGTTTAGTCGTGTCCGACTCTTCGTGACCCCATGGACCATAGCACACCAGGCACTCCTGTCTTCCACTGCCTCCCGCAGTTTGGTCAAACTCATGTTCGTAGCTTCGAGAACACTGTCCAACCATCTTGTCCTCTGTCGTCCCCTTCTCCTAGTGCCCTCAATCTTTCCCAACATCAGGGTCTTTTCCAGGGAGTCTTCTCTTCTCATGAGGTGGCCAAAGTCTTGGAGCCTCAGCTTCACGATCTGTCCTTCCAGTGAGCGCTAAGGGCTGATTTCCTTCAGAATCCCCTTCATGGATCAATGCCTTGTCGTGGCGAAGGGGCTTGAATGAGCTATGCCATGCAGGGCCACCCAAGATGGACAGGTCATAGTGGAGAGTTTTGACTAAACGTGATCCACCTGGAGAAGGAACTGGCAAGCCACTCCAGTATCCCTGCCAAGAAAACTCCATGGACAAAGATAACAAGATTGACCCTTAGGAATGATGTATATGCTAGCAGAAAAGAGATTTCCTTTACTGGAACAACATTGGTGTTTTTGCATATTTCTGCACCAACAGAAGCCTGTTCAATGAATGAACAAGCCTTTCTTCTTTTGTCTCTTTTTCTTTTGTTACCAGGGTGAATATTATTTCACATTACCTCTTATGGCGGCTTAGCTTTCCACCTGACATGCTCACTTCTTATGTGTATACCATTTTTTACATCAAGGAGTATTCGCTCACTTGTAACCTGAAATGTTACATACCCATGTGCGTTGTTTGAACTGTAGATTTGCTTTCTGTCTGTAAAATCAGAGAGGCAGCTCCCTTGTTTACTGCAGCAAGGCTTTGTGAGTGGTGATTTATATATCTGAATGCATGTCCACTGATTTTTCTGAGTAATTATTGCACTGACATAAACAACAAATCAATTTAGTCATCATATTGATTTTCACGTTCAGTCTTTTCCGCTTCTATGGAGTAAAAGAGACGTTAGGGGGTTCAAGGTCTGCTGATATAATCGGATAATATAAGCACTCATTGAATTTGGCAGCGTCATATTATACTGTTTACTGTACCACTTTCCATTGAACTGACACATTAAAAAGGATGCTGTTACATTGCCAAAGGAGACACCCTTGAGCAAACCCATTCCATTTCCCAAATGACATGGTGAATCCTACAAAAGTACTCTTCCCAGCAAATAATATCCTGATTTCCTGATTTGCCTTATTTATCTAATATTTACTCCTGCATTGGATGCATGCCATGGGAAAGTTGGGAAAGTATCAGTGCTCATTTTCCCACAGTGATGTTTGCTGATGTTACTCTTGCCATCATTACAGGTACACCATCGAAGTGGGCAGCCTTGGACTTGGACTCACAAAGTCTATTGATTTTCCGTTTGGTTACAAAATAGCCATTCACTAAATGTTAAAGAGCTGCAATACTGTATCTGTAGTTTAAGAATGGAACATTTGCTCAGTGTTGGGGAAGTAACAATACAGGAAATTGTATACAAAGTGCCTTTTTATAGGATTAGGTGGTTGGATTTGCTAATCAAAGGATACAACTGCCAGGCATGCCTGATTCTTTGCTATTTCCAGTTTAAAAACTAAGCAGCTATTGGGAATGTCATTGTTGGTTTAATGAATGAAAAACTATATTCCACTTTCTAACATTTTCAGTCCTCTATACCTGTGAACAAAACTAGGATGCTTCATAATGCTGCCTACAAATGCTGCCTATCTGTGAAAGGGGTGTGTGTGCTCACCTCACACCTGCACAACAGGGTTCCCCTTCAGAACTAGAAAAGGATACATGGCTGGATTGAGATGGTTGCAGTTATGTCCCATGGAGAACAACAGGGCTTAAGTGGTAAATCATGAATGATTTTACATGTAGATTTCAGTGGGACTAACTTAATCTGAATCCAAATCACAGTATCAGGGGTGTCAAACTCAAATTCATCGGGGGCCGCATCAGCAGTTTGGTCACCCTCAAAGGACCGGTTGTATCTGTAGGACTATGTGTCCACTCTTTATTATCATAAATTATTGTCACTGTATTCAATTATTACTGTTTATTGTAATAATGTAAGTAATAACTAGCTCTGAAAGCAGAAACATAGTCAGAATAATGGCAGCTCCCCGGCAACTCATTCACCTGCGGCTCCTTGCCCCTGCGGGACAGCTCACCCCGCACCCCGGCCTATATCCCCCCTATTAAAAAAAAACCCTCTCCCCAGAGCCGCTCACAGGGTCGAGGCTTTTGAGAAACCAGTGCGGGTGGGAAGAGAGGGAAGAAAGGCAAAAAGAGAAGTATAGCTTTGGGGGCCAATCTGTAAGAATCGGACAAAATCGGTGTGTGTGTGTTTGACAAACAGAGAGGTCTTCAGGCTGCAGCACCCTGCCAGCTTCTCCCCTGCCCCAAAAAGGGAAAGGTACGTGGTGGAGTTAGTGGTGGTGAAAGCCAGTCAGCCAGCCGTGGTGGCAGTAAGTACTATAGTTGCAGTGCTTCTGCTATTAGCTTCGCCCCCAAGAATCCCATTACACACACACACGCACAAAACAACAACCCCCCTTCATGCACACGAGACGCACACCCGTGTGTCCAGATTAGTGTTACAAGACCTCCTCAGGGCGTGAGGGCTCCCGCTTGGAGAGCTTCGGGGAAAACCTTTCAATGACGGGGAAGGGGGGGGGAGAGAGAGGAAGGCAGACAGGGTTAATTCTCAAAAGAGCCTTTGCCCCCCCCCCTTCAAAAAAAAAAAGTCGGCTGCCTCGTGACCTTCCTTGACTGGGGCGGAGAGAGCACAGCGGACGGGAGAGACCTAAAGGGGAAAGAGAGCAAGGTCGCTCGCTACACTGCACTTTGCCCTTAGGCGGCAGCTCGGCGGGAGGAGCTTTTATTCCGCTGCTTCCTCCTCCTCCTCCTCCTCCTCCCCGCTGCTTTCCAGCTCGCGGAAGCGGGAAGGGGGGTGTTATTAACAACCGGTGCAGTTTTTCTCTCTCCTCTTCCTCCCCCCCCCCCGCCGGCATGTGCGCAACCTACCATTTTATCTACTTCACTATCCAGCGCCAGCGCTGCCGCCGCCACTACGGCGTCCTCCTGCGCATGCGCGTACCGGGCCACCTCGCCCCCCCGCTCCCTCACGGCCCTCAACCGCCTGCCATCGCCTAGGATCTTCTTTGGAAACTCCTGCCCCCTAGTTGCGTTCTTTCCCGCAGTTCCAATACTAAATACTAAAATACCGGCGGCGGCTACATGGGCCACATGACGAGGTCTGGCGGGCCGGATTTGGCCCGCGGGCCTTGTGTTTGACACCCGTGCAGTATGGGTACACATGAAAAATATTTACCATACCCAGGGGTCAGCAAACCTTTCCAGCAGGGGGCCGGTCCAGTGTCCCTCAGACCTTGTGGGGGGCCGGACTATATTTTGGGGTGAAAAATGAATGAATTCCTATGCCCCACAAATAACCCAGAGATGCATTTTAAATAAAAGGACACATTCTACTCATGTAAAAACACGCTGCTTCCTGGACAGTCTGCAGGCCGGATTTAGAAGGTGATTGGGCCGGATCTGGCCCCCGGGTCTTGGTTTGCCTACCCATGATCATACCTATCAAACAGATAACCTTTAGTCTTCTTTCTTTCACTCCTGCATATATAAAATGCTTCAGATATATTGTGCAAACTCTAAATTTGTAATATACCAACTGATACATTCCAAATATTTGTGTATTAAAAATGACTCTTACATTTATACGAACATAATAAAGGCTTGTATATTTATGCCCATTTTATAAAGGCTAGTATAAAAATAATAATAAATGTTATTTACACTCAAAACTTGCAGTCAACATATAAACGATTTACCTTATAATAAAAATATCCAATGCTTCTCAGTTTCTTGGTCTCTACTGATTCCAGCATTACATAAATGGGTTATAGACAGAAAATTGCTTTTTGGAGTTGAACACACCCTTTTCCATCCCTTTTGTTTTTGCTCCCCACCCTAACTTCTCTGTATTAATTTGGGTCCTGAGCATAGCTGCCAAGTCTCCCATTTTTTTGTGGGAAACCCCCGGATTTTAATCCGTTTCCCACTGTTATCCTGAATAGAAAAAAATCCCATAAACCCCCTGAGTTTCCTACCTGCCAGGGAGGCTCCTTCTGCACATGTCTGGGCATGCACAGAACTGATTTCGGGTGCCGCTCTGCCCATGTCGACTTCCGGTGCCGCGCTGCTGCTGATCCCAGATTTTTCAATGGGAGACTTGGCAGCTATGGCCCTGAGGTAGGTGAAGCAATTAGGACTGGCCTAAACATTATAGGCAGCATGTGGCCCATCTTAAACTCTGTTCATGTTGTGGATTTGGTGAAATAAGTACCTGTTCTGAGTCCGTGCAAGGAATACAAAACTAATTTTAGGAGCTATTAGATGCTATTCATATGGCAATACCTCTTTATAGTTACAGACAGCATCTTCATGTGAACAAGGGCTCTACAAAAGAAAGGTGCAAGAGATCATTCGTCTTCCTTTGTATCATTCAGTACTGCAGGAAAATCAATTACTTCCATGTCAGAAAAGATGACAAAAAGAAAATGCCTGTCTAGTGATGTTTCATTAGCATCTTCAGAAGTGCTTTCCTACTTGGCTTATGGTAGTCACTCTTCTACTAGATGTCTTCCCATCTCCCCTTTTTATTTCCCCTTATCTGGCACTTGCATCTTGCTTCAATCTTAGTTTAACACCAGAGATTGTCTCCATAACCTCCTGCTGTGTAGCAGAAATCACCTAACAGCTTGCCTTTGACTTGGGGTATTTTCCTCCACTGTTTAGTAGGCTTGAAAGAATGTCATCCAAGAGGTTCAGATCCTCTGACAAGCCAAAACAGAAACAGAAACATCCATGCCCAGAAATCTCAGCTGCTGGGATTCTCCTCCTAGAGATCAAGGGAACGGCTGGCCAAATTCCCCAGGCGGCTCACCTGAGCTGCTTCTTCTCTGTGCTCCGGGGTGGGGTGGAATAAGGGTCCCTCCCGATGCTGCAGGAAATGTTGCTGGTCAAGGGCTCTGGCTTTAGAAAAATGGCGAGTAAATGGCAATGTGATAGAGGGGCATAAAATTATGCGTGGCATAAACAATAAAAGAAAAACAAAGCAGTACTGGAACCAACCAGGCAGGATCCAATCGAGCTGAATGGGGGAAGGGTCCAGAAAGACAAAGGGAAGCACTCCTTCCCTCAGCACATAGATCATCATCATCATCAATAATTTTTATTTATACCCCACCCTCCCCAGTCAAGACCGGGCTGAGGGCAGCTGACACCAATAAAATTACAATAAAACATAAAAGAAAGAAAAACAATTAATTAAAATACGAATTAAAATACAGTTTAAAATTTAAAAATTTAAAGTGCAGCCTCATTTTAAAGTAGTCCATAAATCGAAACCATAAGGGGGGGGAAACATAGGGGTCAGACTGAGTCCAACCCAAAGGCCAGGTGGAACAGCTCCGTCTTGCAGGCCCTGCGGAAACATGTCAAATCCTGCAGGGCCCTGGTCTCCTGTGACAGAGCATTCCACCAAGTCGGGGCTAGTACTAAAAAGGCCTTGGCCCCAGTTGAGACCAACCTAACCATCTTATGGCTCGGGATCTCCAAAGTGTTATTATTTGTGGACCTTAAGGTCCTCTGCGGGGCATACCAGGAGAGGCAGTCCCGTAGGTATGAGGGTCCTAAGCCGCATAGGGCTTTAAAGGTCAAAACCAGCACCTTAAACCTGATCCTGTACTCCACCAGGAGCCAGTGCAGCTGGTAAAGCACTGGATGAATGTGGTCCCATGGCAAGGACCCCGTAAGGAGCCTCGCCGTGGCATTCTACACCCGCTGGAGTTTCTGGGTCAGCTTCAAGGGCAGCCCCGCATAGAGCGAGTTTCAATAATCAAGCCTGGAGGTGACCGTCGCATGGATCACTGTGGCCAGATCAGGGCGAGAGAGATAAGGGGCTAACTGCTTAATGCGGCGGAGATGGAAAAATGCCACCTTTGCTGTGGATGCAACCTGCGCCTCCATGGAAAGGGAGGCGTTGAAGGTTACACCCAAACTCTTGACAGAAGGCGCTGGCACTAATTGAGCCCCTGCAAGAGATGGGAGTTGGCCCCCCAACCCCATGTCGTCCCGACCCAGCCAGAGGACCTCTGTCTTCGAAGGATTTAGCTTCAGTCGGCTCCCACGTAGCCATCCAGCCACAGCTTCCAAGCACCTGGTCAGTGTGTCCGGGGCCGAGGCAGGGCGGCCGTCCATCAACAGATAAATCTGGGTGTCATCAGCATATTGATGACAACCCAGCCCAAAGCTCCGGACAATCTGGGCAAGGGGGCTCATAAAGATATTAAAAAGCATCAGGGAAAGGATTGCACCCTGTAGGACTCCACACACCAAGGAGTGCCGCAGCGACAACTCCTTCCCAAGCGCCACCCTCTGTCCCCGACCTGAGATAAAGGAGCGCAGCCATTGTCGGACTGTGCCCTGAATCCCCACGTCGGCAAGGCGGTGGTCTAAAAGTTTGTGATCGACCATATCGAAGGCTGCTGACAAATCTAAAAGAATCAGCAGTCCCGACCCGCCTCGATCCAACTGTCTACGGAGATCATCTGTTAGGGCGACCAAAGCCGTCGCGGTCCCATAGCCAGGGCAAAAACCAGACTGAAATGCATCCAGAGCCGATGTTTCATCCAGAAACCTACCAAGCTGTTCAGCAACCGCTCTCTCAATTACCTTGCCCAGGTACAGAAGATTCGAAACCGGGCGGTAATTGGATAGAGCTAAAGGATCTAGAGATGCTTTCTTTAAGAGCGGACACACCATAGCTTCCTTCAGCTCCCCTGGGAAAGTCCCCATGCTAAGGGACAAGTTGATGATCTCGCCCAGGGGGACTCGTCCAGATGAACTATTAAATCCTCTCCCACAATATGTAATGATAGTCACTACAGTGGTACCTTGGTTCTCAAACTTAATCTGTTCTGGGAGTCCATTCGACTCCCCAAACCATTTGAAAACCAAGGTGTGGCTTCTGATTGGCTGCAGGAGCTTCCTGCAGCCAATCAGAAGCCATGTCAGATGTTTGTCTTCTGAAAAACATTCGCAAAAGTTCGGGAGCTGATTTGTTCAACAACTAAGCCGTTTGGGAACCAAGGTATGACTGTACATTGGACCGGTTTAAAGGGGGATTAGACAAATTAATGGAGGAGGAGAAGGCTCTCAATAGCTACTAATGACAATGAGTATATTTCTCCAGTATCACAGGCAATACGCTTCTGAATCCCAGTTGCTGGGGGTCATGAGAACGGGGTGCCATTGCACTTATGTCATGTTTGTAGGTTTCTGTAATCGTTTTAGTTGCTTCCTCACAAGTAAGCAGCCCCAAACCCCATGCTTGGTTTTTACAGGGTTTTATTATATACACTAGTGTCATTCAGCCCATTCAGTAAATGGGCGCTAGCCGGGCAGGAACAGAAGGGAAGCCTGAGGCCCACTGGCCCCTCCTCCGCCTCCTCCCGCTGTCCCGAGTGGGGACGGCCACCTCCACCTCTCTTCTCCTCCTCACCTGAGGAGAAGGAAGAGGCCTCTGCCGCTGCCACCCGCAGCGCGCCTGGCTCCAGGGAGGCGGTGGTGACGACGCCCCCCCATGACCGAGCGCAGAGAGGGAGGAAAGGCCGCGGCCCCGCCGCTCCTCTCACGGGCCAGGGAGGGTTGTGAGGAGGAGGAGGAGGAGGCAGCGGTGGACCAAGATGGTGGCATCGGGCTCCGGGGCTGCGGCCGCGGCTGTGGGAGCCAGACCGGGCTCCTCAAAGGCGCCCTTCCTCCCCCCCATTCACCTCCGCCGGCCTCCACCCTCGCTTCCCCGACATGCCCTGCAGTGAGGCGGTGTCTGGCCGGGAGCGGCGGTTGGAGGAGGCAGAGGGGGGGGGAGAGAGAGCACTTGTGCAGTCTCTTCGTCCAGTCCCTGTGTCCGTGGGACACATGCGCATTCGCACGGAAAACGGGACACAGGGAATCTGGACGCAGAGACACTTGCACTTTATTATATAGGATATGTACAAGACAGAGCATCAAAAAGCATGACTGCGCTAATCCGATCCAGAATCCGGAAGCACCTCCCTTCATGACTTCTGCCAACACAGCCCCCTGGGCACCCTAAACCTCCTCTGTTGCTCCCTCCTCTCCCCCCCTTTCCCCCCCCTGTTGGGGTGAGGGTGCTGGTGGAGCGCTTTCTCCGCTAGAGCTGCTCAGTTGAGGGACTGGCACTGTAGCTTCTGGAGCCTCCCCCTCTTGAGTGCTTTGGTCCGCCCTCTGCAGCCCTCTCTCTGGAATCATCATCTCCTCAACACCCCCAAGGGTCTGCACCTCCTCCTGAGCCCCAGTCCCACCTTCCGGAGGAAGCTGCCAGGCGCTAGGCTCTGGGGCTCCGGCATGTCCGAGAGCCCCTCCCGATCTACTGGGCTCTCCGCTGCCCCCTGGTGGTTCCCTGACAGTTCCAAATAGGCCTTTTGGCCCCTCTAAGAACAGAATGCTGGGCCAGATGGGCTTTTGGTCTGTTTAATCAGGGCTCTTCCATTCTTATGACTGCAATTACCATCTTCCCTGACCAATGGACATGCTGGCTGGGCTAATGGGAGTTGTAGTCTAGCAACCTCTGAGAGGCCACAAGTTTTATCTAGGCAAGAGACAGTAGTTTTTTAAGACTGTTGGTGGTGTGATAAAGCCATCCTCATCCTCCATTCCTTCTGTTCCTTTATCATCTCTGGCCAAACAGGTTTAGCAAGGTTTTGAAACATTAGAAAAGTATGCAGACCTGTTCAACGAGAGATGTGCACAGAAAATGAACAACTGTCCAGGACAGGAAAGCTGTGCCTTTCTCCAGGAGATTGTGAATGACGGGCAGGAGTAACATGCCTAGATGCTCAGTGAGGGAACAGAGAACTGAGACCACAATGATATCGTGGTTGCTTGCACATGTGAGAAGCCTGGCGCATACATGGAGCTCCTTCATGTGCATGCCCTTTCTCTCCATTGACATTTTAGAAGTAAGCATACATTCCCATTGTAGGCCACTAGAAGTCCTTGCTGGCCTCCATGTATATCACAGCATTTCTGAAGACAGGGACCATAGTATACCTGTATACCTGAAGGAGCGTCCTGTATACCTGAAGGAGCGTCTCCACCCCCATCGTTTAGCCCGGACACTGAGATCCAGCGCCGAGGGCCTTCTGGCGGTTCCCTCACTGCAAGAAGCAAAGCTACCAGGAACCAGGCAGGGGGCCTTTTCGGTAGTGGCGCCCGCCCTGTGGAACGCCCTTCCATCGGAGGTCAGGGAAATGAACAACTACCTGACATTTAGAAAACACCTAAAGGCAGCCCTGTTTAGGGAAGTTTTTAATCTGTGATATTTTAATGTATTTTGGTATTTGCTGGAAGCCGCCCAGAGTGGTGGGGGAAACCCAGCCAGATGGACGGGGTATAAATAAATATATTATTATTATTATTATTATTATTATTATTATTATTATTATTAATTCCTGCTCTGCCTATGGAGTCTATCCTTTGCATACAGAAAGTTCTCAGTTCAAGCCCTGACATCTCCATTTAAAACGAACAGGAAGCAGTTAGTGGGATAGATCTCTGCTTGAGATTCCAGAAATTCACTTGCCAGCCACAGTATATCCTAATGCTTGAGGAAATAGCATAATCTAGTATCAGGTTCATATGTTCAGCCTGGTATAAAGACTACATTCATAGGTGCCACCTAAACTATGGCAGTTTCATTAGTTGCCAGTGTGTTTTGAGCTCAGTTTTTAATTTTAAGGCCTTCTACTTCTTCGTCCTAAACTGCTTGAAGGACCACATCTAGCCTGTGGACCTGCTCACAGCTTCAGATTACTAGCAGAGGCCCCTCTTCACATGCCTGTCTCCAAAAGCAGTCAACCTGGCAGCACAAGGAAGAGGACCTTTCCTGTGGTGGCCCCACACCTTTGGAATGCATTGCTGGTGGGGGTTCATTGAGGCTAATCTCTATAGACATGTAGGAAACTCCTAAAAACCCACCAGTTTTCACTGGCTTTTGCTTTTGGTAGTATTTTGCTTTATAGATCCCTGCAGACTGGAGGTGGGCAAATGTTGTCCCTGTCTTCAAAAAGGTAACTACCAACCAGTGAGCTTGACATCAATACCAGGAAAGGTCCTAGAACAGAGATTCAACAATTGGTCTGTAAGCATTTAGGAAAGGATACTGTGATTATAGTGGTACCTCAGGTTAAGAACTTAATTTGTTCTTGAGGTCCATTCTTAACCTGAAACTGTTCTTAATCTGAGGCACCACTTTAGCTAACAGGGCCTCCTGCTGCCGCCGCGCTGCCGCCGCGCCATTTCTATTCTCATTCGGAAGTAAAGTTCTTAACCCGAGGTACTATTTCTGGGTTAGCGGAGTCTGTAACCTGAAGCGTCTGTAACCCCAGGTACCACTGTATTAAGACCCAGCATGGATTTCTCAAAAACAAGTCATCCTAGATGAATCTCATTTCTGTCTTAGATGGATTTGTAGCTGGTTGACTGACTGAACCCAAAGAGTGCTTATTAATGGCTCCATGTCATCCTGGAAAAAAGTGACAAGTGGGGTGCTGCAGGGTTCTGTCCTGGGCCCATTGTTGTTCGACGTCTTTCAAAAAGACTTGGATGAAGGAATTGAGAGGATGCTCATCAAATTCTCAGGAGACAACAAACTGGGAGGGGTAGCTATTGCTGGAGAAGACAGAATTGGGATTCAAAATGACCTAACAGATTGGAAAACTGGGCCCAAGATAACTAAATGAATTTCAGTAGGGACAAATGTCAGGTTCTGCACATAGGCAGGAAGAACCAGATGTGCAAATATAAGTTGGGGGACACCTGGCTTACTAGCAGTACATGTGAAAAGGATCTAGGGGGTCTTGGTGGACCACAAGTTTAACATGAGTCCACAGTGTGATGCAGCAGCAAAAGAAGTGAATGCTTTTCTAGGCTGCCTCAACAGAAGTCTAGTGTCCAGATCAAGGGAAGTCATAGTACTGCTCTATTCTGCCTTTGTTAGACCCACACCTGGTGTACTGTGTTCAGTTCTGGGCATCACTATTTAAGAAAAATATTGACAAACTGAAATGTGTGTAAGATGATCAGGGTCTGGAGACCAAGCCTTATGAGAAACAGTTGAAAGAGTTGGTTATGTTTAGCCTAGAAAAGGGGAGATCTTCAAATATCTCATGGGCTGTCCCATGGAAGAGGGATGAAGCTTGTTTTCTCCTGCTCTGGAGGGTCAGACTCCAAGCAATGGCTTCAAGTTATAAGAAAGAAGATTCCGACTAAACACCAGGAAGAACTTTCTGGCTGTAAGGGTTGTTTGACAGTGGAACGGACTCCCTCAGGAGGTTGTGGACCCTCCTTCCTTGGAGGGTTTTAAGCAGAGGTTAGGTGGACATCTGTCCTGGATGCTGTAGCTGAGATTCTTGCATTACAGGGGGTTGGACTAGATGACCCTGGGTGTCCCTTCCAACTCCTCAATTCTACGATTCTATGATTCTATAGCACTGCTCATGATTTTGAGCCTGTATGTGAAATATATAGTTTTACACATTTTTGAACTAGGCCTAGCTTTTATTGATCATTGTAAGCTTGTAATATTTCTATCTTGTAAGCTGCTTCAAGACAGGTTTTGTTCTTAAAGGTAGCCTGAAAATCTGTTAAATAAGCAACTGCCCAGTATGGCTCTATTGTCTGATTTGACACACTCCTGCTTTCAGATATTGTCAACAACTTTTTTGCTTGGGGTTGGAACACAATAATGTCACGGCCATAACAATTAATATGAGTTCCATTATTTAAAAGCACTGCCATGCTTTTGTTGCATGTTCAACTCTACCTGGGCATTCACAATAGCGTCTTCCTGGTGGTTAACATAAACTGTTTGCACAGTGAAAATTGCCATGAGATTTTTAAAAGTAATTAATCACCCTCTAAATAAAGGGGTTGATTTGGGCATTCTTGTAGCCAGAGATCTCTATTTACTTGCAGTTCAATGAAACCAAATGTACAGCAGAAACTTGACAATATTATTGACTTTGGCACAAAAAGCAGCAACAGACAGTCTTTTATTCCCTCCTCCTCTATCACCACTCTAGCTGTTCTGGACAAAAATACTCAAGGCAAATAATACTTACAACATGCCATCGCTACCATTACAAAAGTTAAATGTGTCATCTGATATTTTCCTGGGCCAGATCCAAAACCCTTTTAGAAGCATGTATGTGCAGTGGGGCATCTCACTCCTTTCCCCAGGACAACAGCTCTTCTGGCTACTTCAGAAGTTGTTTGTGAAACTGCCCAAAACTTCATTGATCATTTGTCACGAAGCACAAGGATCGTACGATCCCACTGTGTACCCAAAGCTGGCAATGTAATCTTGTGGTCCTCCCCCCCTCTCCACCACTCAATTTTTTCAGATGATTTATACAACAAATGAAATAGTGTAGAGGCTCCTAGCATGCTTTGAAAAACAAGTATTGCATTAATGTGTGACATCGCTGTTTGTTTGAAATATGCTAATTATAAAATTTTACAGCACATATAGACTTACTTTAAAATGGGTTAGACTTAAATTCTGCTCAAGCTGTAATTTCTGAACCACCTTGAAAGGCAGTTCAGCATACAACACTTAGGACTAATGTAACCTAGAAGTTAGGCAATCTAACCACTGAAGGCTGGCTATCCCCACCTAGACAGAGTCGCAGCTGGATCACCAGCGAAAGCTAGGAGAAGACACTCGAGCCCCTTGAGGCCACTGATGCCTCTGATGAGAATGAGGAGTTCTGGAGTACCCCAAGCTGCACATATGGCCCTTCAGGTGGGCTGTGACCCCATATAGAACAGGTCACACTTCATCCACCCAGATAGTTTATGTCACAGAATAACTCTGAATGAACAAGTAAAGGTTATGTTCTCTACATTGACACAGCAGAGAGAGCGAGAGCGAGAGCGAGAGCAAGAGAGAGCGCTGCACATGCCAAAACCCTCCCTTCCAACTATTAAAAGAGCAGGACTCCTAGCCTGGATTGAATCTGCTATTCCTGATATTTCTGTCATTTACCATCTTGCTGGTCCTGAGTGCCCAGTCCTGGTATTCACTCTCATTCCCCAGCCCTGGTGTTGCTGCCTTCTAGATAATCTCCATCCCATCCATCTCATCTGCATATGCCTCCTGTAAACCAATCTTTCCATAAGTTCCTGATATCCAGTATCTCCATCTCCCATTCTGTTGCACTGGCCTTACAAATTATTACTTCTCTGCTTTGCTATCAGATCCCTCAGCTTGGCTCAAATACCCTTATGCATTCACCTTCAGCTATCAATTTATACAAAAGCCTTCAAAGAAGACAAAGGCCATCTCTTCACTTTGCACAACAGGCCAGAATGCTCACTAATAGTATTCTGGTTAAGTGAGGTGCTACACACAAAGTGAACGGGTGAGCTCCCGTTGCTTGGTCCCAGCTCCTGCCAACCTAGCAGTTCGAAAGCATGTCAAAGTGCAAGTAGATAAATAGGAACCACTACGGCAGGAAGGTAAACGGCGTTTCCGTGTGCTGCTCTGGTTTGCCAAAAGCAGCTTTGTCATGCTGGCCACATGACCTGGAAGCTGTACGCCGGCTCCCTCGGCCAATAACGCGAGATGAGCGCCGCAACCCCAGAATCGGTCACGACTGGACCTAATGGTCAGGGCTCCCTTTACCTTTACACAAAGTGGCCGTGCTCCAAGCAGTACTACTTCTCAGGCTCCATTAACATCAATGGCATTCCTTTGCAAGCTACATTAAAGCACAGGTTGCTGCTTAGTTGGAAGGCTTGGCAAATTGCACCCAAAGCAAATAACCCTGTCATCCCTGACCTAAACGTAAACTTGTTCTTCAAAGAATGGTGGAACTGTATAAATAAACAAGCCGCTCTACCCGAATGCCATAGAGCACACACATAAAACAAGTTTCAACACGTATGGCTGAGTTACTGGAGTGGAGCTTAGAGCTCACAAGATTCAGATTTTGCCATGCAACTTGCCCCAAAACACTGGGTTATATGGGCTGGGGAAAAGAATGACCCATGTCTTTCAGTAAGCAGGGAAGGCTGGCTTCCACCAGACAAAAGCTACTTTGTCTTTCCATTATGTCATGAATCCTAATTAGAAGCAACGATACTTCATTTCTGGTTCAGATAAGCTTGTTTGCATAGTTGTATGTTCTTAATACAGCCTTAAATGTAACTAGGAAAATATTAGACCAGGCAGTTGTTACCAGGCTGCTTCCACATACTGAGAGGCAGGTTAGCTGTGTGTGTGTTTGAAGTATCATTCTTCTATTACTCAGCATTCTGATAAAAGTCTGTTAAAATGTGGTTTGAGAATTGGAGGGGGGGGGGTTGATGCAAAGTACCCTCTGCAAAAAAAGAAGAAGAAAGAAAGAAGATGCATTAAGTGAATGAATTAACATTACTGCTTCAGAGTCCATTGAAGGAAGTGCCAGTAGAGGGGAAATCTGTTTAATGAAAACTACATTAAACAAGCCAAACTACATATTAAATTACTAGCATGCTTAAACTACCATGTTTAAGACTGGCCACACCACTTATGCAACAAAAAGCAACTGTGGGAACATCAATCCATGAGAGCTTAATCTTTCCCCATGTACCATTTTCTGGCTGAAAAATTTCCCTGCAAAACTACCGGTACTAAAAATAGCATATTCAGGGGCAAATAACAGCTTTCAGGGGGTGTTTTCCAGGGAAAGCACCCGGGGGGCTGGGGGGAGTTAACACACCTCAGCCACTGCAGCAGTTACTGGGCCTTCTGCTTTATACAGAGAACAATCCTCTATATGAAGGGCACTCTAGTCTTCTGCTTGAAGGCTATCCAGTCCAAGTCTTGTTTAAAATATAAGAACCATACAAGGGGGAAAGCGGGATGTTGAAGCTTAACAGCAGCAGCTAGGCAGCAGACTGAGCTGGACCCACAGACCCCCTGATCACAGTCTGGCCCAGTGTGGTGAGATGGTCTGTATTCCTATTTGAATGCTAGAGATTATTTCTAAATTTCACCTATAACATGTACATGGGCATGAGCAAATATTGTGCCAATTATGCAAATGCCTTCCTTTTTTATTGATGCATTTTCTCTTTACTGGTGATGCATAAGTGGCTACATTAGCCATAGTTCCAATCCAGATTGGAGACCCTCCAAGCTAATTTTTGTGAAATAAAAGGTATTAATATAGAACATAGTTTTGCCCTTAGGTGACAGCATAATTATATTGGTAGAAAACTGAGCATGGTTCTTCTTCTGTGGGGAGGGGAGCATAGAACAGCCACCCCACCTTGCAATAATGGTATATTCAGATGGATAGTTTGTTTTTTATCTGTGAAACACAACATGGTTGAGTGTCACATCAAAAATTCATTTAAACAGCTATATGTACAGGGAAATGTATCCATGAGCTGTGCTGCATCACAAGCCTTGAACTAAGACTGGAGCATTCTTGGATATTCAGTTGCTTCATGACCAAAAGAATGAATTGAAAAACGGAGAGAAATGCATTGAAAACATTTTTTTGCAGCTCTTTGTAACAAGTGTTCTGTTAGATGAGCAGATGGACAATATTATATTTCACCATTGCAAGCAATAAATCAGCCTTTTTTTTGCACGCACATGCACACAAATCACAGCACAATGACATGTCTCTAAATGATTAACTTGTGATCTCCAACTTTTGATTGCCTGTTAATCCTTAAACTAGCAGTTGGCAAGTGCAACTCCACCTTCTTTAGAGTTGCTGTCTGGATTGCCAGCTACCATCGCCCCCTCCCTCCCTCCCTCCCTCCCTCCCTCTGGCACTTCTAACAGCTGGGGGGGGGGCAGAGATGATTCTGACATAATTGAGCTAACAATGGGGAATGCTGGTTGTGTGGTACACATTGGTCTGCTGGCTCAAGGAAACCCACAAAGCCCAAATGCCTTCTTAATACAGTAGGATGATATAAAAAAGTCATATATGACAGTTATTTGATAATTTATATTTATTTGTTTCTTTCCCTCTGACAAAAATATGCCACATCTGAAACAGTCCTGCCAGTACCAATCAGAGAGGCCTTTAGTGAACATTTCCTGAAGGCTGAGACATGCATACCATCCAACATTTCTCCAATGAAAATAGGGGTGTCAATAATAATAATAATAATAATAATAATAATAAACCCCACCCATATGACTTATTTGCCCCAGCCCTTCTGGGTGGCTTCCAACATATATAAAAGCCTAATAAAACATTAAACATTAAAAAGTTCCCTCTACAGGACTGCCTTCAGGTGTCTTCTAAAGGTTGTATAGTAACTTATCTGCTTGGCTTGAGGGGGGGTGTCACATAACTCCATACCCTCCAACATTTCTCCCATGAAAATAGGAACGTCCTACCATACCCTCCAGTATTTTTCCGATGAAAAGGGGACGTCCTAAGAAAAAGTGGGATAAAATCAGAAACCAGTACACTCTCTCTCTCTCTCTCTCTCTCTCTCTCTCTCTCTCTCTCTCTCTCTCTCTCTCACACACACACACACACACACACACTACCAGTTATTTAAGTTTAAGAGCAGAATAGCAATGACAGGCTGCCCTATTGCCAGTGTGCACTTTTTGTGTATCACTATTTCTCAAATTGTCACCTAAGCTGCCCCCAATGGACCTTCGTTGAAGTTCCCAGAAACTTGGATTGTTGTATATAAACACTGTTCCTGTCAGAGGAGTGAAATGACCTGACAGATGGTTTGGCTTTGCTTCTTCTGTACCCAAACTAAATTGGGGCAGGGGGCACAAAATGTAATTTTTTAGATGGGCTCACAACAAAGTATGTGTGTCACTGGTAGGCTGCAGCTGCCTGAGGACAGGGCAAAGTCAGGGGTTTGTAGCATACACATCTTTCCAAACCTCATGCAGACAACTTTTGAGAGTGCCATTATTTCAAAAAACCCTACATGGCTATTACTGAACTGTGCGGAGGGGGGGGGGATCAGGTATCTGTCAGTATCCTAAACTGTAATCAGTTACACTGAGATGCCAGGACCATAATTTGATTATGCAGGGAATGAAGTAAGGGATGAACCAGACCAAACAACTTGGACTCTTTTCTATATATATAAAAATAAATGAGTGTTGTGAAGGATATAAAGGATAATGAAGTTCAATGATATACACTAAGTAATGTGAGATAGATTTGTGACGGGCAATAAATATCCTGTGAAGCCCTAACTATGTAGACAAAGTTTAGACCAGGATTTTTTTAAAAAAAAACCCAAAACAAACAACCCACTGAGATCCACCCAAAAAGTTTACCATGCCAGAAAATTAGTGCATCTACACTAGAAATAAAATTAACAAATTCTTTTTAAAATATCACAAAACAGTTAAATGAACATTCATCAAACAATGTGCCAATATTTCAAACACCTTTGTAAGTAAAACTTTCAGATGCATTTTGACTGGCAACTTCTTCAGTAATAGCAACATAATTTTATGGCAGTATTCAGACCTGCATCAATGAAACAGCTAATAAACCCCAGCAATAAAAGTGAATGGCTCATCAATATATTATATACCCATATAAAAATCATTTATATATGTTGGCAGCAAGATCACCTACAACTTCTGAAGCCTTCTTGCTTTCTACAGATACTGCCAGAAGATGCCTTTTTCAATTTTGTATTTTTTACTTTTTATTTCTGGCAGCTGAAGAGGATGGTCGCTGAAACATATTTGGCTACTTTATTCATAAATTGGCTTCGGAGAGCAAAAGCTCATATGAACTATTTTGTGAGGTTATTTGTTCAAGAGTCTTTTAATTGAAGGTGCTAACTTAGAATCTCCAGTCTTTGGGACACACAATCATATAAGCAAGTCCTTGTACTGAGACAGATCCAGAAGACCTTTGCATCAAGAGGAGTTAGGAGTGAGGCTTAGCAACCACCTCTTGGGATGTCCTCAGAGATGCACTGGTACAGGCTTGGGCTTAGTGCTTGCTTGTACCTGTGATGTTGCAGCTTCTGTAAGAGTTAATCGCAGCTTGCTAGAAGCAGCACTTGCTATAGATAGGTCACGTGACTGGTGGAATGGAAATGCGAGGCCATGTGTCCCCCTGGATCCCCACATGAGCCACCAGACACTGACTCTGCACTTTAAATGCTGGGTTGAATAGCATAGAAATGTCTGGGCCTTCACATTAGTCTGTCCCTTGTTTGGACTCCTCCCCTGACCTTGCCAGACATGAACATTGGCAGTCATGGGAAGGTGTTCTATGTCTGCACTCCCAGATGCTTCTTCTTGCTCTGCTCTTTATTTCCCTCATCCTTTGAACAAAATCTGTTAGAGCAACTTTGGTGGTCTTCATTGCTCTGGTCCATGGGGTCACGAAGAGTTGGACACGATTAAATGACTAAACAACAAACAATTGCCCATCTGAATCCAAAAGAACCACTGGCTCTGCCTTTGGAAGAACAGCCTTCATCCTAGAGATAAGTCTTCTTTCCTTCTCAGGCTGAACACCCTCCTCCCAACATATATGACACAATCCTTCCTCAAAGCATGGATATTTAATAAACAAAGTATATTGGCAGGGGAAGGGAGGTTTGGTCAGAGGATGCAGAGGATGCAGACATTAGAGTATTTCTTGCATAGTCTAAAAATTGTTCACCACTATGTTAGAAATCCTTTTACCAACCATGATATTAAAATATATGAAACCATGTTATGGGGTTGGATACAGACTGGCCTTCTGCAAATGAGAAGGCCCCTCCTATTCACGGAAGAGCTTGATCTCCATTGGTGGAAGGGGGGGAGGTGATTTGGCAGATTTCTCCCTCCCTCTACAGTCTACAGCACCAGTTCCCACGTGCTTCCTGAAGGTCCCCCAAACGTCTATAGCAGATTTTTAGGAGGTTGCAATGGAAAAAGAGAAAATACTGAAAATCTTCCATCCACAAAAGCATTCAGTTAGTGGAGTTCCACTCCCGTCAGATCTGAATCAAACCCTTAGAAATCACAGAGTATGTTTTCTTGTTTCTCATTTTGGACTGTTTTCTGGGTGCTCATACTATTGTACTTATCCAGCAGATATTAGGTATATAAAGCTGGAATCCTTTGAAAATTCCATTTAATGATATTCTAAATTTCAACATATAGTCAAAACCTTGGCTGGTTCAGCACTACTGAGTTCTTCTTGATTTAAATAATGATCACTATTCATTTATTCTACAGTGTTATTCTGATTTATATATATATATAAACCCACGATGTTGTATGTTTTGCATTTGACTGCTTGGTCTCATGGGATATCTGATGCTTGCCATAAGTTCAGTTTATGTTCTCTCTGAGCGGCCAGCAGAGTTTTGTTAAATAATATATACTTTTCAATCATATCATGACTATTTTCCTTTGAATAAAGGATAATAAAATATTTTCTGAACTATCTGAATTTCAAAAATTTTACCAACAGCAAAAATTTGTTTTAAGATCTCTTTCATACGATGCTAAAATTAAAAGAGGGTGTTACAACAATGTTCAGCTGTCTGTGAAGATGGGAACAGATATCTTGCATTATATATTTAAAGACATATTTTTGCAATTCTATCAATGACATCATTACCTTGTGCTTGCCATTTGCATACCAGAAATCTTCTTAAATATCACTTATTTGGCAGCTGAACTTTAAGAACAAACACCATACATTTTATAAAAGGATGAACTGCTGGGTAGGGATGGAAAAGAAATTTGATTCAGTTCACATTTAAAGGCAAACTTAGCTAATTTCCACTTTCTGAACCAGGATGTGAAGCAAAACGTAGCCATCCTCTGATACACTTTTCCCAATCTGGCTATGCAGTTATCCAGGCAAGTTGTGTGCACAAAAAGTATATACTGGTGTGAAGTGTGCATATACAAGCAGGCATTACTGGAAACAGCCTATTGTGTTTTGGGAAGATGTTTGAAAAAAAATATTAGCCAGCAATATTATTGTTGCAACATTATTGCCTCAATAGTAAAACTTTGGGTTGTTGTATTTTTAGTTTAATTTAATTTATATGCTGCTTTTCTACAGTGATCTGTGCCCAAAGCAGTTCACAATAATAAACATCAAATATAAAATTGTAGCATTAAAAACAGCGTGTTACAAAACATTTCAAATTAATTCATTAATTCATGCAGTCCATCATGCTATGCTAAATATTGCTTCCAAATTTGTGTAGGTTTTTTTTGGGGGGGTCATCTTATCAAATAGTACAGAGAAGGGAACAATTAGAAGTGGGACCTCAATCGTCCCACCAGGGATACAGAAATCTAAACAAGACTAAATAAGCAGAACTTAATTTGGAGCACAACATCCCTTATGAACTAAAATCAAATGAATAAATTATTGCTGTTTCAACCAATTAGATAATAGTTGCCACTTATTTACTTGCCGACGTGGGGATTCAGGGCACAGTCCAACAATGGCTGCGTTCCTTTATCTCAGGTCGGGGACAGAGGGTGGCGCTAGGGAGGGACTTGTCGCCGTGGCACTCCTTGGTGTGTGGAGTCCCGCAAGGCGCAATCCTTTCACCGATGCTTTTTTAATATCTTTATGCGCCCCCTTGCCCAGATTGTCCGGAGTTTTGGGCTGGGTTGTCATCAATATGCTGATGACACCCAGATCTGTTGATGGACGGCCGCCCTGCCTCGGCCCCGGACACACTGACCAGGTGCTTGGAAGCTGTGGCTGGATGGCTACGTGGGAGCCGACTGAAGCTAAATCCTTCGAAGACAGAGGTCCTCTGGCTGGGTCGGGACGACATGGGGTTGGGGGGCCAACTCCCATCTCTTGCAGGGGCTCAATTAGTGCCAGCGCCTTCTGTCAAGAGTTTGGGTGTAACCTTCAACACCTCCCTTTCCATGGAGGCGCAGGTTGCAGCCACAGCAAAAGTGGCATTTTTCCATCTCCACCGCATCAAGCAGTTGGTCCCTTACCTCTCTCGCCCTGATCTGGCCACAGTGATCCATGCGACGGTCACCTCCAGGCTTGATTATTGTAACTCGCTCTATGCGGGGCTGCCCTTGAAGCTGACCCAGAAACTCCAGCGGGTGCAGAATGCCGCGGCGAGGCTCCTTACAGGGTCCTGGCCACAGGATCACATTCATCCAGTGCTTTACCAGCTGCACTGGCTCCCGGTGGAGTACAGGATCAGGTTTAAGGTGCTGGTTTTGACCTTTAAAGCCCTATGCGGCTTGGGACCCTTGTACCTACGGGACCGCCTCTCCTGGTATGCCCCGCGGAGGACTGCATTTTAATTTGTATTTGAATTAATTGCTTTTTATGTTTTATTGTAATTTTATTGGTGTGAGCCGCCCTGAGCCCGGTTTGACTGGGGAGGGTGGGGTATAAATAAAAATTTTTTATTATTATTATTATTATTATTATTATTATTATTATTATGAACATATTTTAAGATGATGTCAGAATCCTTGCTATATTATACAGCGTATTGTACCATTATCATTTCACAATATACTTTCTATGGCTACATCACTTATTCCTTTGAATAAAGATTAAATATGGTGAGTTTGTGTGTGCATCAGTAGGAATTTACAAGAAATAATTCCTAAAGAGGTCTTAATTTTTATATACAAAAGCAGGTTCCCGTTGAAACAAACAAATGGACATAGTATTTTTTCTGGTTTCACAGGGACATACATAAGCATTAGATTTCCTCAAAAATAAACTTAAAAGTTAATACTAGGCAACAATCATCATACAGAAAAAACACATTAGTAAAAGGCAATTCAACTGTTTTTAATATAATAGAAACTTTTGCTATTACAGTGGCATAGCATGGATTGCCAGTGCCTGGGGCCACGTGGAGCAGGGGTGCATGGCAGAGAAACGGACGGAGCATGCAGGCGGATTCAACACCCTACCGGCACCTGCATCACCCAGGACAGAGCAGCCACAGAGAGAAGAAAAGAAGAGTCGTTCCATTGTATGGAGAGGTCACTTCTTGGTTTGCATGGAGAAGCCATTTTTAATGGAGCCCAGTGATGGAAGTGCACAGCTGTAGTGAGGCAACACCAGGTGTCAAAATTTGGTGCCCCTTACAATTTTGCACCCGGGGCAACCCCACACTATCCCACTGTTCTCTTAATCTTCTGCAAGAAAAACTAAGAAATGAACACTAGGCTTATTCACACCTCCACTTGTCCCTTGACTAGAAAGCACAGATCCAAGCGGTTTTCCACTTGACCTCATTTCCCAGGCACAGGTCCCAACAGTTTTTCCCAAGCCTTTCTCCTTCCCAGGGAAAACCCACTCTTAAGTGTGAAATTGGAGAAAAGGTCAATTCAGAGAAAACCCCAAGTGCCCTTTGCTCCAATTGCTAAAGAGAGGTTTTCCCCAGGGGGAAGCAGTGGGTCCAGAGGAAGTGTGGGTCATCCCATAGTTAATTTTATCAGGTATTTTCTTCTCCAAGCCAAATTTCAATAAAACTCGGGGCAGCAAAATGTCCCAAACAAAGACATATAGGAGAAGAGCATTTTAATTTGTTTCTCTGTATCTAGTTTCCCTTGAAAAATCACAACAGGAAATTATTTTACCCAATATGTTAATTCTTAACCAGAAACTAAGACATAAACAAATATAGACAATATCAGGGAGTATATTATTAGATCCCAAGCCAGATTCAGATGTATGTCAGGATGGTAGTGCCCCAAAATACAGCCACTTGGTATTTATTTGTTTTGACCATTTATATCCCGCTTAATTACAATTGTCTCTTTAAGTGGTAACAGAAGAAAGATACTGATCTTTAGATTGGTTTTTGATTGAAAAACTGCATGGGATATTTGTCCCCCCTACAACAATACATTAACATTGACAACCCATTTGTAAGATTCAGTTAGTTTTCCTGGGTTGTTGTTTTCAGAAAGACAACTGAATGGCTGAAATTTGATAACAACATTTACTAACATGCCGCTCATCCTAAAAGGTGTTGTAGGTGTTCTACAATGAAAAGTACACCAGGAAGGTTTGTAACCCCATTTTTTGTTAAAAAGGAAGGTCACAATACAGCTAAAGGTGGCCGTGACATTTTCAGGCATCCAGAACTGTGAACAGTAAATGTAGAGATGCAGGGAGATCAGCTTCATACTCCAGCCTATAAAGTGCTATTAGAAGAATATACAAAGGCAGCCCCCACACATATATGTGGCAGTTCTCTACATGGTCAAGAATCCTGCAAAGTCAGGACTTCCAGTCATGTCCAGAGTCCTCTGTACAAATAGTTGTGCACACACGGGTTCCCTAAAGACATCTAGTGAATGTGCATAAGTTGGGGGCAGGGCAGAGGCTGCTGTCATGATGATGACGCGCGCACGCACACACACACACACATTGTTCTTAGGTATGAACACCTGCAAAAGAATCAGTTTCCATTGAAACCAGTGGATCAAGTTAGTCCTTAATCAGAGTAACTTAAATCTGACTGCTTTCAGTGTAGTTACGGGCAATCCCAGGCCTCGTGTATTTCCACACTATATACATTAGCATGGCTGTAAATAAACATGCATACAGTTATACATAAGCATATTTCATTGCTTTATTCCATCTGTCTGGGTCACTGACTCAGAGCTTATGGACCCTGGCTGAGAAGCATTGGTGCTTATTTAAAACTTAATCTCTGCTAATACACAGAAACCTTTAAGTATTTTGAATAGTGTTCCCTCCATTGGATAAGTATGCATTGTGTGTGCCCCCTTATGTTTTACTCCTTGCTGGAGATTTGCCAGCTATTTCCCCTCCTGGCAGAGTTTCTCAGCTTTGAACAGCAATCAAAGACTTAGCAAATGAAGTATTTCATGGCATGGAGAAGAGATGGGAATAGTTCCGTCTGACAGGCAGCTATCAAGCACACAAGAGACCTGCCAAAGAGAAACTGGCATCATTTGCCTAGAGAGACTCTGGGGTGAGGAAAAAAGATGCACTACAGAATTTTTAAAACTCCATTCTAATGTAAAATAGATGTGGTTTTAGGGCAAAACAAAACCCTGCAGTATTGCAAATCCTCTGCTAAGATTGGCTTCCATTTGCTACATCATCATTTCACCATTAGGTTTACAAAGGGCTGTGCTATTCCCCCCCCCCCAAAGTACAGCCAGATCAATTCTATATTTGAGCCCCACTAGATGGAGGGTTGGAACTTGGAAGATGTTGCGGACTGGCTGGATGCAGCACCAGCCAGGGAACCCCCAGGGGAAGAAGGGTCAGAGCCAGGGGGTTGAGTGGCCAGCGGGAGAAAGAGCAGGCTGGGGGGAGGAGGAGGAGGAGGAGGAGGAGGAGGAGGAGGAGGAGGAGGAGGAGGAGGAGGAGGAGGAGGAGGCAACAGGAAGAGCACAGCTCAGACATTGAGGCAGAAGCCGGAGCCAGGGAGCAACCAGCCCCACCCCCTAAAACACTGCTATTCTGAAGCATTGCTGCCTCTGACAGGAGAGGCAGAGCAGAACCATCTTGAGAAGCTGATCCTCCATGAATTGTCATCTTTTACAAGGTGTGCGCTTCCCCTTCCCAGGCTCCGCACATATAAGATACAAATCTCTCAGTGCAGTGGCACCAACACCACTGTCACAAGCAGACTTGGAATATAAGGTGAGGCTGTTAAAGCCTGAAAAGGATCTCATTTTACATTGTTATTTAAAGCTGAATGCCAGGCTATTGTGTGCATAAAATATTAGTAACCATTACAAATTAAAGGTGCTTTTATGTCACATGATGAGTTTATCAGCATAATTGTTAGGAGGAGAATTTTACATTTTACTAATCTTCCAGACAATCTTTTTTGAGTGACAGTGAAGTTTAGGTAGAGAAGGGAACCAGTATTTATTTCTTTTCCATCTGTGCTCTGTTTACAGCATGCTGCTGAATGGTGTTTATATGTGTGTGTGTTTGTATGTGTTTATGTATGTACCAGAATACTGCACCAACAAATTTATAATTGCCTGGCTTCCTAGGTGGGGTAGGGAATAAAAACAAGGTCCCCATGCAGCTATCTGTTCTCATGCCCTGTTGTTGGCATAAGAGAGTGTATGTATATATGGGGGGGGCAGGGATAAACACAAAAGGAAAATGCCTACTGGTGTGATCAGAAGTCACTGTGACACATACAAATTCAATTTTTTGTGGGTATGGACTGCTCCAGTGATATTGGAATCCATCTATAGAAATACCTTACTCACCACAGAAGAAAGGAGAGAGACTTTTCATGAGACTTTTCTTCCTTCCTTTTCCTTTATAAATGAGACAGGGGATGCTTTTATTCCACCCCCAACACTAGAATCTTTGTGGAGAGGAGACTTAAATTGATATCATAATTTCCGCCCTGTGGAACGCCCTCCCAGCAGATGTCAAGGCAATAAGTAACTATTTTACTTTTAGAAGACAACTGAAAGCGGCCCTGTTTACGGAAGTTTTTAATGATTGATGATGTACTGTTTTTAATATTCGGTTGGAAGCCGCCCAGAGTGGCTGGGGAAACCCGGCCAGATGGGCGGGGTATAAATGATAAATTATTATTATTATTATTATTATTATTATTAACATGTTGTTTGCATATTGTGTATTTGTGTATTGCATATGAAACTTAATAAGTCTGTACCACTGGACAAGTTACTATAGTTATATGTTGTTCTTGTATTTACATGAAAAACAATAAAAATCATTGGGAAAGGAAATATGAATTAACAGCTAAATAAGGCACAGATGTAGAAAAGCACTAAAATAAGCAAATGAGGGATGAGTTGTTCTAACTGCACTGAAGTATCTGAAGCCTGAACAAGTTCTAATAGGACCATCAGTCAGTGGTAGAATGCATGCTTTGCTTTTACAGAAGACTTACAGGCTGGTCCTCCAGCATCTCCAGGCAGGCCTGGCTCATACCCCACCTGAAGCTGAAGTGCCACTGCTAGTCAGCATAGACAATACTAAACTAGATGGACCAATGGGCTGACTTGGTACAGTATAATGCATCTTCTTCTGTTCCTGTTTCTGCCTCTGCATGCATATGAAAAGTCTATTCATTCACTTATTTTTTAATTCATTAATATCAACAAATCTTGTATCCTGTTTCTATTTTTTCAGAACAAGCTGTACTAGCAAAAAAGGGGGAGGAACCTAACACAGTGTTAAAAATTGGGATATTTCATACACAGTAAAGCAGTATGTCTGTCTAACATGTTTTAGACTTACCGTACATTTGTTTGGCTTTTCTCCTGAATGCACTCTCATGTGAATCAGTAGTTTGTAACGAGCATTAAATGGCTTGTATCTCCGAGGGCACCCAGCCCAAAAACAAGTGAAATCCTCTCCTTTCCTCTGGTCTATGTGATTTTTTTCTATGTGCCGCACAAGATCTTCCTGCTGGTCGTAAGTAGCACTGCAATCTATCCAGCAACAGCAATGTTTGCCATTAAACTCATCCAGTTCACCTTCTTCATCTAAGAGAGGGCCTTGCACAGATGGTGCTAAGGAAATCTGGTGGGGATGGTTGATAAGGTCATGCTGATGTGCGTGGTATGGAGGAGGTGGACCATGTGGTGGAGGAAGAACAAGGGGAACCACTGGAGAAGTAGATGGCATGTCCATTGTGTTCCCAGAAAAGCCATCGGCACGCCCACTTTTTAAAATGCCCACAGATTGGCTATCTAGCAAAGATATTCCTTGTTGAACCACCATGTTGTTAGTGACTGCTGGCTGTTGGCTGTTTTGTTCCAACTGTTGCATGCGCTGGTATTCAGTGTTCCCACTTTCACTGTAACTGGGAAGGGCAACATTGCCATTAGCAACAAGAAGTCTTTTTTGAGGATTTGGAATAGAGCAAGTCTGAGGAATACAACTTCCCCTTATTCCCAAGAAGTGTCCATAGACCTCAGGCTGAGGGGAGATGTTTGCTGGAGATGCCCTTGAACCATTGATGTAAGCAACAAGAGAAGTGGGGGATGTGCGGATGATTGTATTGAAGTCAATCCCGATTCCATCAGACAAAGGAGACAGAGAGAGGGCCCTCTTTTTGGCTGAATGAGACCTGGTTGAAGAATAGTGAGGACTAGGATAAGGAGAACAATTATTTTCCACACCAAACAAGTAAGATGGTAATGAGCTAGATACATTGTTGGACACAGAAATTCCAGATGTAACACTTGTGATGTCCCCGAGGTTCGCGCCATTTGGGGAGCCTTGGCTGGAAGGAAGAGAAGGGAAAATCCTGTAGCCATGAAGCCACTCTTGCTTGACACTCTGGATTGATGGACTTTCAGACAGACTCAGGGTTGTGGAGGCCAAAGATTCTCGGGACAGAAGGGATCTGCAGTGGAGAAAAGAGGGGGGGAGAATGCAAACAGCCACTTAAATTTTAGCTCTTGGTAGTTCTATGAAGCAGCTGGCATATTCAGAGCTCAGCGGCTTATTTTTGACAATTAAAATCACATTCTCAAAACTGATATTTGCTTTTGCATATTCAGAATCTGAACACCAAGTTACCACACATAGTATGTCTATTAGTAAGTAATGTGTGGTGTCCGATACTGCATGAGTGCACATATTTGCACAAGAAGAATTGCCCCATATCCTCATTGCAGTCCCTTGTGCTCTCTGTGCCCTTCACACATTTCCCCCCAAGGGCCATTGTGTTCTCAGGAAAGGCCTGAGAGATGTGTCAGGGCTGCAGCTGCACTGGAGAATCAAGGGAAACTCAGGTAGAGACAACCGATGCTCAGGCTGCATTGAATACCACCTACTGACTATTGTGGTGACAGTTGCTTTGGCAGCCCCCATCAGGGTCCCGAGTGTGAGTGCCACCCACTAACTGACCAAGAGACTAACCAGGGCTAATTTTAGCTTCGTGTAAAGTTCATATCCAGCCTTGTTAACCAACAGCCACTGTAATCTCTAGTGGGACCTCACAAACTGGGGAGAGGGGGACTCAGATTGTTTTCCTCCACCCAAGGGAAGGAAGGAAAGGGAACAAGCAGGTTGGTGGACCACATCCCTCTCCCAGGCCTTGGCAGCTGCCGCACCATCCCACCAGTCGGCTAGACAGCACCTACAAGCTCACCACCGAAAGACAGCTGCAACCACCTGTGACTATTCTAGATAGCCGACATCTGTTAGCTGAAGTTTACTTACATAGCACATTTTATAGCATACTTTTCTTAGGGCATTACTGCATAACTTCTACAACCTGTGATTAATCTCAAATGAATAATTTTGAACTACAATACCCAGACTGCAGCTTTCATTCTAAGTTACAACTGTGCACAAAAGGGATAACTCTAAAGTGAGTGGTAAAATATTTTTCTGACTTTATAGACATGATAAAATTCATATAGTATAAAATGAAGACCTCGTGTCAGATGGAGGTATATTCGAGTTGGTAGCATTCATAGCTCTCTGTAAGCTTGGGCTGATTTGGCTGCATGCAGTTGAGACCTTTTCAGGAGGAGATAGAAGTCCCAGTCGCTGAACCATCATTGGACTGCTGGTGACTATTAATTTGTTGCAGCTACTTTTTCCGATTGACTTGCACCCAAAGGCAAGACCCCCTGAAAATGAAGGAGTTGTACAAATTTTAATTCACATTTTCCAACTTAAAAAAGTCTTATGAATCCATAGTATTATACATATAAAGCATGTGCAAAGAACTGAGAAAAAGGCTGATGGCGGAATGTAAGAGACTGATTGTAAAGACAGGGGAATAAAGCAAAGTGAATCACGAATCAAGCCATATGTTATTTGACAAGTTTATAGCATGACTGTTTTGTCTGATCAATTTCACAAATCCCAAATTTCTATATTTTTTTTATCATGTTCCCTTAAAGATTTGTTTTAATGAAATGATCTAAGAGTAAAAATCCAAATATTCTAATTTATGACTGAAACAAAAAAGAAATTGTTCACAAAACCATATATATATACTGTATGTCTTCAAAGCTAAAGAACAAAGTCCACATCTCTAATAATTGCAACCAGGTCATGTGTGAAGCTACAGTTCCTGAACACCTGTTGAAAAACCAATGATCTCAGAGATTAAAGTTCAATCACACTATTCACACAATAAAGTTACATGCACAATGTAAAGGACTTGCTATTATCTTCATAAGGAAAACTCAAACTTTATAGTAAATTACAAAAAACAGCCAACCACAATTGCCCCATACTTAAGGACTCACACTAAAATCCTTACCATCATCCAGTCTACTTAGTGTTCTAATTTGTGCAACCTGAATGGATCAATGCACAAGGTGTATAATGGCAAATAGATTACAAGCGCTGGCATCTTTCAAATTCCCCTTTTAACCCAAATCTAGCAAGTGAATAGCAGTAATTTCCCAGCAAACTGCTTTAATATGATATACTTTCCTGCCAAGTGTTTCACAGTAAAAACTAGGGAAATATTTTTAAAGCTCCGTTTACAGTGAACAACAGATTGAAATTCTGAGAGACCATAGTGACAGCACTGGACCTTTTTCAAGAAATCTTTACAAGATTTTATCCATAAAAGGTGGCTTGTAACACAACAGTAAATATAAACTTCTACTGCTAAAGTACTTTCCCATCACCATCGTGTGTCTTCTATGCTGAGGAAAATATGCTTGGTCATCACAATGTTGTTGTTGTTGTTGTTGTTCTTGTTGTTGTTGTTGACGATGACTACAGAAAACACATCAGCTTTGTCTAGACTACATTTGGGTGCATTTCTTTCCATCTGAACCAACCACACTGTTGGTCTTCATCAGGCTGATGGTGAGGCCAAATTCCCTCCAGGCTTGGGCAAAATGGTTTTTGAGTCTCTGTAGAGCTTCCTCAGAGTGCCAGGTTGAACAGACCCTCATCATTCCTTGAATGGAAGTACCCGCCATCTTCAGTTGAACTGAAGGCAAAGGAGAGCAACAGGGAGAATAATATCCTGAAGAGAGATGGAGCATGAACACAGCCCTGTTTTACACAGAAGGCATCCAAGGATGAACTATCATACTGGATGGTGCCATGCATGTTTTGTGGAAGGACACAAAACTTCTGGAGCATAAGTGGGCATCTTTTCTTGTTGAGCACTGTGAAGGGCACTTTTCACTGGCACAGTGACAAAATCATGCTGACTGTTGACCTCTGAGCTCTAAAGCCACATTGTGACTCAGGATAGACCCTGTCAGTGAGTAACTGTAATCTGTTGAGAACTACAGGGGCAAAGGCTTTCCATGGTAGTTGTTGCAATCATGGTGGTTACTTTTGTGCTGAAGGCCAGCCTCAGTTTCTCCCTCATGACGCACCTCCCCAGCCTTCTCTGAGAAAACCAGTATGAGTCGTGTTTGCTCTTTACCCTGCCCTTCCCCCATTTTTGTTCTCTCTGGCTGTTAGCTGTTTGCCAAATGTGCCATCATGTAGTTTCCATTTGTGAACTATCATTCTCTGGACACTGAGACCGCATAGAAATTTTGAGTGTGAAAAAAGTAAATATGGGAAGCAAATGGGCAACAAATGTGCACTAGTCTGTACCAGTGCAGCAGTGGCCAACATGGCATTTACATGCACCCGTGAGACCGCAGAGGCCATCCTTTGCACTCACAAACAGCCTCCCCAAGGAATCCATGGTGGCAAATAACAAAACAATGACTTACATTGTTCTGCCTGGACACTGAGGTCCAGCTCCGAGGGCCTTCTGGCGGTTCTCTCAATGTGAGAAGCCAAGTTACAGGGAACCAGGCAGAGGGCCTTCTCGGTAGTGGCACTCTCCCTGTGGAACACCCTCCCACCAGATGTCAAAGAGAAAAACAACTACCAGACTTTTAGAAGACATCTGAAGGCAGCCCTGTTTAGGGAAGCTTTTAATATTTGACGGACTATTGTATTTTAATATTTTGTTGGAAGCCACCCAGAGTAGCTGGGGAAACCCAGCCAGATGGGTGGGGTATAAATTATTATTATTATTATTATTATTATTATTATTATTTATTACACTAAGTGGCACAGCATGAGGGGGCAGGGGGGCAGGGGGGCATGACCCTGGGCCCAAATTTCTGAGGAGCTGCAACTAGCTTGTGGCTAGTTTGCAAGGAGAGACTCTCTTGATTAGATGCTGGCCAGCAAAGGGACTGACTGCTTGCCCCGCCCCGGGCTCCAGCAACCCAAGCTACACCCCTGCTTATACTACCACCACCATGGGAAGGGCCATCTCTGGGGTGGCAAATAGGTGCGACTGCCCTGGACACCACACTTCGGGGAGCCCTGCACTTGGCGCTGGTGGCCACAGTCAGCAGCCCTGATGCCTGGCTGGCCCTGCTGCCTCTCACCCCATTCCCATGGGTTTCCATCTCCTCCCTTTCTAGAGCCACAGCAGGCAAGCTAGCACTGCTGCTGCCAAAGCACTGCAGTGGGGAGGAGAAATGTAGGCTGGAGGAGAGAGGCCACTGCCAATAACAGAGGAGTAAAACAAAAAGCAGTAGGAAGCTGGAGGGGGGAGGCTGCCACCTCCATCACTATCATCATGAAGAGGAGAAGTGGCAGAGGAAGGCAATGGGGGACCCACACAGCCTGATTTGTCCTGCGCCCCACACAGCCCTAGGGCCAGGCCTGGCCTTGTGGACAGCATTAACAGCCAGCTACACAACATTCTGGAGAATGATATTTCCTTGTCACAATCAGTATTTTCCCCAGAAGTGGCAGTGCTGGCAGAAGCCTCTCACATCATTCACTCATTTCTTACATACTGTATTGCTTCTCATGCACATGGAGAAAAGGAAATGCAGCGAAATTCCTTTGTGGACTTGCTCTAGGAAGGCGCTCCTAGATACTTGTTCAGCCTGAAACTAATGGGACTGCCTTCCTGATAAGTATTCCCAGGACTCCAATGTTAGCTGGCTAGGAATTTTCATCTTCCTAACATTTTAAAAAATGTGTTGGCTGACATGATTTTATCTCAACCACACTAGAACCATTCAGGTGCCACCTTTATGACGTCAATGAGAACACACTGTCAGAGCCTGCAAAATGGAGTATCGGAAATAAGCAGTGTTTCAATTCAAATTGATGTGCTACATATAAATTTAAACTGTCTTTTGTCAATAATTAAGCATTAATAATTAACAAATGCAAACAGCAAAAATACTTTGCGGAAATGTTTTAATCTATCCAGTTCCTCATTCCTCAGCCTGCCTATTTTGCTGTTTCTCCTCGGTAGTTAGTTAATATCTAAGCCCCTGTTGTGTTTTACACGCAACCAAATTCCACAATGAACGTCAAAAGAATGTGGCTTTCATACAGATTTTTATTTTCTTCACTGCTGCAAGATAAGTAATTTGTTTCTTATTAATCTTTACCCCTCACAAATACTTTCATATCTCTCACAAATTAGTAAATGCTTTGCCTTCAAAGTTGCTTTCTCATATCCAGTAATGGAACCAATTACACAATATGCCAGGTCTCAAGACTGTGGAAGAGGGGTTATTATGGGCCTGTGTGATTATGTGCTGTTTAAAATGGGGCCAAGTGGTACAAGAGGATCAGATTGACAAGGCTTTTAAAAATATGACATTTGTTTTTGGTTTTATTTTTTTATTAACATATAAACACATACATTTACATTTACACAAAACACATACAGAACACACTACCTTATATTTATAGCATAAAACATACCTACATTACTCTATATAATACCTACCTATACTATACATATCAACATACACACCTACCCCACACAGACACCTACCAAGTGACTTGACTTCCAGCCATTCTTGTTACACTACTTTATTTTTCCAACTAGCTTAAACGCATTTCATTATTTCTTTAATCTCTTCTTCTATCTTGACTCTACTCTCCTTTTACTCTAATCATTTTCTGGATTCATTCAATATCTGTTAGTAATTCTACTTTTTCCACATAAATTTTGATGTATTCCTTAAAGATAGCCCACTCCTTATTCACTTTTTGTGTCATATCTCCTCTTATCCTCCCGGTTAGTTCGGCAATATGGAAGTATTCCACCATTTTAGATAACCAATCTGTTTTAGTTGGGATGCTGCTGCTTTTCCAATTTTTGGCAATCAATAATCTTGCCGCCGTAGTCGCATACATAAATATTGGTCTGACCATTCTTTTTATTTCCTCTGACATGATACCTAAGAGAAAGGATTCTGGTTTTTTCCAAATGTAAATCTAAGCATCTTTTTCAATCCATTATAGATATTTTCCCAAAACCCCACTATCTCTTTGCACTCTCACCACATGTGTAGAAAGGTTCCTGCCCCTTTGCTGCATCTCCAACAGACATCACTACAGTTTTTATACATTTTTGCCAGTCTTACCGGGGTCAGGTACCATCTGTATTGCATTTTCATTACATTCTCTCTTAAATTATAGCATGCTGTAAATTTGATATCTCTTTTCCACAGCCATTCCCATTGGCTCATCATAATATTTTTCCCTAAATCCTGGGCCCACTTTACCACCACTGTCTTCACTTGCTCCTCCTTTACCTCCCATTCTAGGAGCAAATCATATAATTTGGAAATATGTTTACTTTTCGATTGGATTAAGTACTCATCCAGTCTTGAAATTTCTGTCTCAAATTCTTTTTGTTTATCTTTTACCAATCTCTGATTGATTTGAAAATATTGCCGCCAATCATTCAAATATACAATCCCTGCAAATAGCTCCACAAGCCTTTGGGAGGCAGAGATGTGAGAGGGCATCAGAGGAGGGAATATGGTAAGCCCTCTAACCAGTTATTGATACATAAGAGGGCTTACCATACAGTGGTGCCTCGCTAGACAAATGCCCTGTAAGACGAATTTTTCGCTTAATGAAGAGATTTTTCGAGCAGAGGTTGCCTCGCTAGACGAATTCATTTTGTAAAAAATTCATCTAGCGAATCGCGGTTTCCCATAGGAATGTAATGAAATTCAATTAATGGGTTCCTATGGGCAAAAAAAAATTTCAATGCATTCCTATGGGATTCGCTAGACGAATTTTTCGCAAAACGAATTGACTGACAGAACGAATTAAATTTGTCTTGCGAGGCACCACTGTATTCCATGGCTGCAGAAGTCATTGATGAGGTACTTCTACAAAAGCTTTTTGAAAGCCTATATACACAATGTCAACTGGATGACCTTTGTCTGTATGCTTGCTGTCACTCTCAAGGAACTCCCTAATGCAGTGTTTTTCAACCAGTGTGCCGTGGCACCCTGGGGTGCCTTGAATGATGGACAGGTGCACCGTTGGCAACACTGGTCTCTGTCTCTCTTTCCGTCCTTCCCTCCCTCCTCTGATGCCCTCTCACATCTCTGCCTCCTATGTCTTAAAATAGGGGAAACAGGGTATTAAACCGATATCATTCTGCTCCTCCATCATTCTGCCCGGACACTGAGGTCCAGCACCGAGGGCCTTCTGGCAGTTCCCTCGTTGCGAGAAGCCAAGTTGCAGGGAACTAGGCAGAGGGCCTTCTCGGTAGTGGCGCCTGCCCTGTGAAATGCCCTCCCAACAGATGTCAAAGAGGAAAACAACTACCAGACTTTTAGAAGACATCTGAAGGCAGCCCTATTCAGGGAGGCTTTTAATGTTTAATAGACTATTGTGTTTTATTTTTCTGTTGGAAGCCGCCCAGAGTGGCTGGGGAAGCCCAGTCAGATGGGCGGGGTATAAATAAATTATTATTATTATTATTATTATTATTATTATTTGGTAAACTTCCCCATTGTGCTCTGCAAAGGGAATTTCTGAATATGTGGAAGGTTTGCTTGTAGAGCTGAATATTCCAGGATCTTTTCTTCATTGCAATGCAATGTTCTTCATTGCATTGCAATACAATTACTGTGGAAATTACTACCGTGTTTCTCCAAAAATAAGACACCGTCTTATATTTATTTTTCCTCCAAAAAAACCCACGGAGCTTATTTTCAGGGGATGTCTTTTTTATTATTATTAAGTATGGTACAGTTTAACCTGCAAGGTTAAACTGCCTATCACTATGGCTTATTTTCGGGATATGGCTTATTTTCGGAGTATGGCATATTTTCTGGGTGTGGCTTATTTTCAGAGAAACACAGTATATACAGATACATTTATACACACCATAATAAAACTATGACAGAAGAAATTGCCTCAAACCCTGAGCTGGGCAGTGAGTATGACCTAGCGTTTGATTTGGTTTTTTGAATATTGGCAGGACAGTATATCCGTACACTTCTGAGAATCTAAGCTACCTCCCAGCAGGAGTTTCAAGTCCTGCCCAATATCAAGCTTAGGAGGAGCCAGTACCAGCAGCTAGAGCCAGACTAAAATTTGATGGTGAGCAATAAAGATTCCTAAGGGCAATAAGTCCCATATGATTCACTTCCTCTGGTCAGTCATATATGGATTACAGAGTCTGGTGGCTCATTCCTTTGATCTGGGAGAGGCAGCATTTATATTATTATTTTTGGTTATGGGAAGTGGTATGCTCATAAAGTAACCAGTGACCCTCAGTGCGTCATCTCTTGCAAAAGGCAGTTTCCTTTGGATTTTGTTTTCCAGTGCATAGCAAGTTAGACAGCATTAATTTCCAAGGCCTATTTGCAGTTCAGTGCCATGAAGTAATCAGGCATATGCTTTCAGCAATGCCTATAAGAGACTGGCGAAGCAGCACAAAGAACAATGTCTCTCTTCACGTGAAACTAGGCTAAGAAATTATGCAGCACTGACCAGTGCAAACAATTCTCTACAGGTAATTAAGTTGGCTGGTTCAAAGCAGGCAGTAATGAGATCACCTTCTTCTATGGAAATACTGTTTACTTGCTGAGTTTAGATAAATGCAAACACCGAAACTCGGTAAGAATGCCTTGGGAGCTTGGAATACCCCACATATCAAAACTAAAGGCAAACTTCACTTCACCTTATGATATATTTGTTCTATGTTTTACTTGCATCATCAACAAGCCATTAATGGAAACTATTTCCTGAAAAATTGTTTTGGGTTTTCAACAGATATTTTGCATAAAGAAGAAGTTATTGGCTAACTACACTTGTTTGTTAATATTTAACATGAGCAGTGGGAATGTTTTTCTTTTTTTAACTTTCATTAGCTTTCTCTAGCATTACAGCATCTATGGTAAAGGTAAAGGTAAAGGGGCCCTTGACCGTCAGGTCCAGTCGTGTCCGACTCTGGGGTTGCAGCGCTCATCTCGCTCTATAGGTCAAGGGAGCCGGCGTTTGTCCACAGACAGCTTCCGGGTCATGTGGCCAGCATGACAAAGCTGCTTCTGGCGAACCAGAGCAGCACACGGAAATGCCGTTTATCTTCCCGCCGGAGCGGTCCCTATTTATCTACTTGCACTTTGATGTGCTTTCGAACTGCTAGGTGGGCAGGAGCTGGGACCGAGCAACGGGAGCTCACCCCATCGCAGGGATTCGAACCGCCGACCTTCTGATCAGCAAGCCCTAGACTCTGTGGTTTAACCCACAGCGCCACCTGGGTCCCTACTGCATCTATAAGTAGATCATAATTAATTAGTTCAGTATAAGGGGATAAAGTATAAGGGGATAAAGCAAGTTATATATGTATGTATTCAGATTTAAAGGTGACTCTCAACCTCAAAACCCAATGCAGATTTTATATATATATATATATATATATATATATATATATATATATATATATATATATATATAAAATATAAAATAAGTCTAAGAATATATAAACAAAGTTAACTCCTGACAAGGACTAACTTAATATGTTGTAGTAAAAATAACAGATTTCTATTACACTATACAGAGTGACAAGTGTCTTGTTACGTAAGTATGCACCACAATAAAATTGTGCAATTCTAACCATGTCTACTCAAAAGTAAGTCATATTGAATTCAGTGGGTTACTCCCAAGTAAGTTGAGTTAGGATTGTAGCCTTAGTCTTTAGGTGCAACAACAAGAAAATTCATCCACAAAATATACAGTATACCCAAATTAAGAGCCCTAGATTCCATTTATCGACACAATGTTCTGGGAATGTTACAAACTTTCATGAGCTTTTAAATACAAAACTACAGTAGATACAAAGCTCAAGAAAACATCAAAGTGGGTGAGGGGCCATTGAATCCCCATTGAATTCAAATGAGGCTTATTCCCAGACAAATGTGCATATTATATTACTTAAGAGTTCAACGTAATTATAAAGTTTAACTGAATATCCAAATGTATTGTTGTTCATCAATTATATCACAGAGCTGCCTGGCTTCCTCCTTGTTGTGCTTCTGCTGGCAGTTTAAAGATGGTTTCATTCCAGCAGGCTTTTCGTAACTGACTCTTTTAAGGGAAATGACCTTTAATAGTGCAGTTTTTAATATCTGTATTTTAACATATCTGTTTTTATATTGCTGTAATTCTGTTATAGTTTAATTATGTTTTAAGTATTATCATCTTTTGCATGTTTTTAGCTTTTGGTGGTTCATCTCTGTTGTTTTAATTTTTGCAAGCTGCTTTGAGTCCTGATGCTGGGGAACATTATTTTTTTATATCCCACTTTTATAAAGCCTGCTACTTTAACATTAGGTAAAGTGCCTATAAGCAGATAGATCTAATTGCACAAATCTGTTCTACAGCTTGCATGGGAAGCAGTAAACTGGAAGGCATATCCAGAAGGCACTGGAACCTGCCATTGTGTTTCTTATTCCTAGACTTATCTGGATACACAAGCATGGCAAATGCACAAAGAGTAGCACAGGAATAAATGAGCGACAAGGGACAAATCAAAATATAACAAGAAGGGGAGGATATGACAAGGGGAAATGGCTTATTATTATGGGCAATTTGGGAGAGGCAATTAAAGAGGAAAATACTATCCAAGACTTCAAGGTAAACCAGGGCACACAAATTCAGGTTTGAAGAGATCTTGTGAGTATTTTTAGTACTGTACATACTTTATCTTATTTTAAAGTGATGGGAAGTTACTTTGTACTTATGAACAGCAAGCTAAATGATGGATTACTGGTAAATATTCTACAAAAAGAACATGTTGGCCTGTTATAACATTTCACCTCCCATAAACCCTCCCTAGCAATATCACCCATCTTACATTGCACATCTCTGCTCGTCTTCAGATAAGCGATGCATTTTTCACATATCACACAAAATTCCTCAGTTTTGCCATTAATCTTATAAGATACAAATATGAAGCAATTATTGGTGCCAGCCTTCTAATGGGTCACAATAATTTTTCCACATTGCAACATTCATAGCTGGCACAACCAAGAGCAGTTGGCCTAAATGTTTTTCCAAGATCCCAATTTACTAAAGTACTATAATAAAGTCAGTGCCAGTCCACTTAGTAATTTGTACTAGAGTGCATTTCTGTATGCCATACTATTGCCAGTTTAAGGTCCTGCATGCAGTCATTGTTTGCAGCTCGAGAATCTCAGCATTCATATCATCTTTAATGAAATGTCTAAGCCTTATGGCTGCTGAAATACACTTGAAAGTGTGTGGACGGACAGCTGTTAAAGGAACTTCATGTGTATTCCATCATGCATCTTATAGTTGTAGGAATAAGGCTTTCTCAGCCAGTGCTGTGCAGAGATGCAGCTGTTATCTCAGGAGAGCACAGACTGCGGAACTTCCTTCAACAGGAGGCTAGGCTGGCCCTCTCTCTGCTTTCCTTTTGCTGACAGGCAAATACTTCTTTGTTTAGACAGGCCTTTGGCTACTCATTGGCTGTTGTGCCAGGGTCTTCTCATGGTGGGTGTTGTATATTTTCTTCCCCTCTTGTGTTTTAAAATAGTTTTAAGTTATTCTGATTCAGTGTTTTTAATATGGTCATTTAATTGCTTTTTAGTATTTATAACTGATAGTGCTTTAAAGATACACCTATCTGTTTGTGATGCATGTTGTAAGCCACCTTGGCTCCTACACTCTGAGAAAGTTGGGATATAAATAAAATAAAATTACACAGGCTCATAACTGGAGACAGGTAGTATAACCAAGGGTGAAAATCTGTTGTTCAGCCAGTCAAAAAAGGCAGACGTGTAATTGTAAAGCTCCCAGTTCAAGCTGTTGAAATATTGCCAGTGTTTCACAAAGGAATGCCACTGATTATCCTAGAAACAGACACAATACATAAATGGTTATTCCAGCATTTGCCAGACCCATTAATGGCCTGGTTCTCGTGACATTTTAAGTCATGGTTTATAAACCATGGTTCAGTTAATCATAGTTAAAACCAAACTGATCATCTGAACCTGGCCCCACAGCTCAACTATGGTTTATTAACTGTGTTTAATGGGTGCACTTTAACAAAGGTCTGAGCAAGGCCAATGTGTCTACTACATACCTGAGCCCAGGTGGAGCTGGAACATTCATAGCCACTGGATGAGTTATGATCTCCCATTTGAATATGTGAAAACATGGCCAATGGGCCAGGGCTTTGTAGTTCATTCCCCAATGAAAGAACGCGGAAGCTAGAAGCTCACAAATGTCAGATACAGGACTTTGATTAGGCTAGTTTCAGCCTTGAATGGTCCTACTCTGAATTGTGCACTCTCAGATGGCATTCCAGTTTGGTTTGACAGTTCTACCCTCTTCTTCGGGAAAAATTAAAAAGAAGAAGGAGGGAGTGACATGCAAAATATGGACAACTCAGAAGCCCATGTTGGACACAGCGCTCACCTAAGCAGTGGGTGAAACTAATGTAGGGCTGCCATATGTCTGGGAAAATCTGGAGATGGTGCATGGGAATGCACCACTTAGCTGCCTTTCTTCTGATCAAGTCACCGCTGGAGGTGGCAGTGGGATCCGTGTGGTGCAAAAGGCATGTGTGCAGCAGTTACTTGGTTGGAGGGAGCCCCTCCCTAGGCATGCATTGTACTGGGCCAGCAAAGCCCGTTAATCCACGTTAACACTGCAAACCTAAACTGACAGTATGTTCTTGAATCCCTCCCGCAAAATACTGTCAGCCTGGAGGCACCGAAGTCCAACAGTAGATCACCATTGTTCTTAAGCAGCAAATATCTGCAATCAAATTAAAACAGCCCTTAAACATTGCTACTAGACATGGGAAGGTTGCATGCCACAACATCAAAAGAACTAGAGGAAAGTGTGCCTCATGTAAATAGAAATGCAAATAGCTAGAGGTGACAAGAAGCTCCCTGTCATGCTTTGCTTCCCAAATCAAATGCATTACAAAAGGATCCTAAATTAAAACCTGACGTGCTTGAGTTAAATATGCCATCCAGGCTTGCCAGAATTATAAATGGAGATTTTCTTTTCTATCCTAACATTAAAGGGAAAAAGATTTAACACTCTCTTTCTGAAAAGCTTACATGAGAATTTTATCCTGGGTGTCAATTTAATCAGGCAGAAATAATAAGTATACAGCCCACATAACATATTTATTCTGAAAGCCTTTATGTTCAGTTAATTAGTTTAGCTATTGCTTCCATGGTTCATTTGAGAGCTTCATGCTTAATTAAATATCAATACATTTCATTGCCTTTAAAAAAACTTTACAGAAAAAAATAAACTGTTTCTTCAAGTGATAATCTTGTTAACTGTTATATACATTTCAAGCATGCATATCGGGAACTTTCAAAGATGAGTTTTCTATAGCAGCTCTAGCTCAAAACTGTATGCAAAAAAAAAAAGACTTGGGAAAAGGAATATTTTCTCAATGAAAATAAGGTGCTTTTCACATTTGGTTTTCTTAGATTTAAATAAACTTAAAATACTTCTGTATTAAGACAGCAGAGTTCTTAGGTCATACTTATGCAGACACAAGTTGACATCCCAATCTGCAGTGTTTGTTTTGGTAAATTTACCAGCCTTAAGTGCAACCCAGTGTTTTGTGCTTCCAGGCTCATGAAGAAATCTATGTACAGTACAACTGTAGAACATGATTCTAGAGCTTTGGCACATCGCAACACTAGAGAAGTCGGGTTGTTATTTTTCATCTAAAAGGCTATTCTGGGAGTATTTTACTTGCAGTAGCAGAAATGAGCTATTTGCACTCCTGAAATTATGGAGCTCTGGTCAGTTCTTATGAAGAAGGGCTGAACTGCCATATAGGTCTCAAAATTCTATCTAATTTCTACTTCCCCAATCCATATGCCAACTGAAATGCAGCTACGCTTAGGAAATTGTACTTCTCCAAAATTTGTGATGCCTCCATTCAAAAACTGCATATGAAAAAAGCAAATATTAGGAAAATGTGCACCTAAAAATGCTTATTAGTGGAAATAAGAAAAATGCATTATATTTGTGGAAATTGCTTGGGGGAAATGCATTTACTAGGCAACATTGCATAGGAAAATGTGTATATTAGGAGAAAGGAATTCAAATTTTTGTTTTTAATCACAAACTGATGTGAAAATGGGATGAACTAAATTTAAACTTGGGAAAAAATTGGGTGGTGAGAGAAACCAAAACTGGCAAATGCATCCACCCCAAAGACAATATTACATCTTCACCGGTGTTCTACATGATACCTCTTAGCATTTGTCAAAGGCGGTTACCGTATCAGCAGATCCTCCAGCTCACGGGTGTCAAACACAAGGCCCGGGGGCCAAATCCGGCCCGCCAGACCTCGTCATGTGGCCCGCCGAGCGCCCCAGCCAGCGGGACCCAGCAGTGGGACCTTGCTGCTGAAGCGCCGCACCAAGAAAGCGCCGACAAACAGCTGGGGCCGGGGAAATACTTTTTGCCCCTGGGTCCCTTCGCGCTCTTTTCTGGCGCTGAATCAAGGTGGCAACCCCCCCCTTCCCTTTCTTTCTTCCTCTCTCTCGTTCTTATTCTTTCTTTCCCTCTCCTTCCTTCTTTATCTCTGTCTTCTCTCCCTTTCTTTTTCTTTCCTTCTTTATTCCTTCTTTCCTACTCTTCTTTCTCTCACCTCTTTCCTTCCTCTCTCCCTCCTGCTCCCTCTTTTCTTTCTTTCTTTCTTTCTTTCTTCCTTCCTTCCTTCCTTCCTTCCTTCCTTCCGTACTTCCGTACTTCCGTACTTCCGTACTTCCGTACTTCCCAACTTTCTTCCTCTCCCTCATTCTTATTCTTTCTTTCCCTCTACTTCCTTCCTTCTTTCTCCCTTTCCGTCTTCTCTCCCTCTTTCTTTTTCTTTCCTTCTTTATTCTCTTCCTTATTTCCTACTCTTCTTTCTCTCCCCTCTTTCCTTCCTTCCTTCCTCTCTCCCTCCCACTCCCTCTTTTCTTTCTTTCTTTCTTTCTTTCTTTCTTTCTTTCTTTCTTTCTTTCTTTCTTTCTTCCTTTCTTCCTTCCTTCCTTCCTTCCTTCCTTCCTCCCCTCCCCTCCCCTCCCTTCCCCTCCCTCTCCCTCTCCTCAGAAACATAGGATGCTGCTTTATACTTCTGGCCCTTAAACCCTGGAACCAGGAGAGCAGCTCCAGTGAGTCAACCTCAGCCAGTCCCTTTGGTGAAGGGTGGTGGCTCACTGGCAAAACATCTGTCCTGCATGCAGAAGGACCCCAGCATCTCCAGGTACTAGTAGCTCTGCAAAGGTCCTGCATGAAACCCTAGCGAGCCTCCACCACCCAGTGCAGTTACCAAAAATCATTTTTCAATAAATTGTACAATAATTGTACATTTGAATGTCTACTTGCCATTATTCTGACTATGTTTCTGCTTTCAGAGTTAGTTATTACTTACATTATTACAAAAAACAGTAATAATTGAATGCAGTGACAATAATTTATGATAATAAAGAGTGGACACATACTCCTACAGATACAACCGGCCCTTTGAGGGTAAACCAAACTGCTGATGCGGCCCCTGATGAATTTGAGTTTGACACCCCTGCTCCAGCTGCCCTGTGGCTGCTTTGCTAGTCCAGTGGAGAAACAGGCAGCAGGCTGTAGCACCAAGTTTTTAAATGTGAGTTATTCACTGTTACAACAGCAATATCGTTCTGTATGATCTGATGAGCTGCTGTACCAATTCAGTACTAAATCACAGGAATGAGCCAACTTCTGGAGGGTCTCTTATGCATTGTGGTTTTGTTTCTGTAAACTCTACAAAATGTAGTGTGTAGCCATGTGTGCATGGAGAAAATACATGCAGACGTGGCTACACACTACATTTTGTAGAGTTTACAGAAACAAAAAGACAATGCTTTAAAGGGATAAAATGTAGACATTCCTATGGTATCATTTAGGTAGGATAAAGTGGCTGCTAAGTCATTGACCATTTTCCACACCTTATTGTATGTTCTGGTTGCAGTCATGGGTGGACAGTGTTTAGAGTGGGGAGGTGCAGGGGAAAAATTTATGAGCAATTCATAATTTTTGGCTGAATTTTATTTGTACTTGCTCCTATTGGAGCTGAAGTTGCTTAACTGTAACACTCTGTGAATTTAAGAACGAAAGAAGAAAGAAAGAAAGAAAGAAAGAAAGAAAGAAAGAAAGAAAGAAAGAAAGGGCCCATTTTCTCTCTTTTTAGCTCCTTAAAAGCCTAGATGTTAATACATCTTGAACTAAACAAAGACTTACACATGTCTTTTCATACTTGGTCCTTGACATCTCAGAAAAACAAACTGGAAAAATCATACAAAGAGACCCAAATATTTAAAACCCACATTGTTCCTACATCAGCATTTTTCTTTCATTGCTATCAGTTAATTAGCCCAAAGCATGCTAATTAATTGAAATTTCTTTGGACTTTTGTTACTGTGGTGTGCACATCCACACACACACACACACATGTGGTGGCAGCTCATTCCTTTATGCTAAAGTGGGCTGACTTACCATCCACAAAGCCAGTGAGAAAAAGAGGTAGGATTAAGGCCATTTTGAATACCGCGGACCTTGTAAAGACTACTTCTGTTCCTGGCCTCAACCTTCCTTCTTGCCAGAAATGATTTATTTGAAATAACATCTTAAACCACAGATTCCCCCCCCCCCCCAGATGCTGTTTACTCAGAATATGCATTGTTTAGAATCTGAGATTGGCCCTTGCACCACTTTTCATAGAATGGCTGTGAGGAAACAATATAGGAAATGCCCAAAACAACACACAATTTGCAAAGAATGAATGGTGGGAGAATATGAAGAGTTGCAGAGACGGAAGTGTATAAATAGCTATTGTACGCAAGTGCTTTCATGAGCTGTTAAAATTAGTGCTGTAACATCTTAATACTTTTCAGTCAATTAAAATTTCACCCCAGCTACGGTAATTTTTAAAATATAGATAGTTTTTCATCATAGTACTTAGTATAGCCACTTGTGTTGTTCTTGTTGTTTAGCTGTTTAGTCGTGTCCAACTCTTTGTGACCCCATGGACCAGAGCACGCCAGGCACTCCTGTCTTCCACTGCTTCCCACAGTTTGGTCAGACTCATGTTGGTAGCTTTGAGAACACTGTCCAACCATCTCGTCCTCTGTCGTCCCCTTCTCCTTCTCAGCCATTGCTGAGTTTATTAGCACTGCTAATAACAAGGCCAGTGGAAGTGATAGTATTCCAGCTGAACTATTTAAAATTTTAAAAGAAGATGCTGTTAAGGTGCTACACCCAATATGCCAGCAAGTTTGGAAAACTCAGCAGTGGCCGGAGGATTGGAGAAGAAGATTGGAGAAGATCAGTCCACATCCCAATCCCAAAGAAGGGCAGTGCCAAAGAATGCTCCAACTACTGCACAATTGTGCTCATTTCACATGCTAGCAAGGTTATGCTTAAAATTCTACAAGGCAGGCTTAAGCAATATGTGGACCGGGAACTCCCAGAAGTGCAAGCTGGATTTCAAAGGGGCAGAGGAACCAGAGACCAAATTGCAAACATGCGCTGGATTATGGAGAAAGCTAGAGAGTTCCAGAAAAACATTTACTTCTGCTTCATTGACCACGCAAAAGCATTTGACTGTGTTGACCACAGCAAACTATGGCAAGAAATAGGAGTGTCTGATCACCTCATCTGTCTCCTGAGAAATCTCTGTGGGACAAGAAGCTACAGTTAGAACTGGATATGGAACAACTGATTGGTTCAAAATTTGGAAAGGAGTACGACAAGGTTGTATATTGTCTCCCTGCTTATTTAACTTATATACAGAATTCATCATGCAAAAGGCTGGACTAGATGAATCCCAAGCCGGAATTAAGATTGCCGGAAGAAATATCAACAACCTCAGATATGCAGATGACACAACCTTGATGGCAGAAAGTGAGGATGAATTAAAGAACCTTTTAATGAGGGTGAAAGAGGAGAGCGCAAAATATGGTCTGAAGCTCAACGTCAAAAAAACCAAGATCATGGCCACTGGTCCCATCACCTCCTGGCAAATAGAAGGGGAAGAAATGGAGGCAGTGAGAGATTTTACTATCTTGGGCTCCTTGATCACTGCAGATGGTGACAGCAGTCACGAAATTAAAAGACGCCTGCTTCTTGGGAGAAAAGCAATGACAAACCTAGACAGCATCTTAAAAAGCAGAGACATCACCTTGCCAGCAAAGGTCCATGTAATTAAAGCTATGGTTTTCCCAGTAGTGATGTATGGAAGTGAGAGCTGGACCATAAAGAAGGCTGATCACCGAAGAATTGATGCTTTTGAATTCTGGTGCTGGAGGAGACTCTTGAGAGTCCCATGGACTGCAAGAAGATCAAACCTATCCATTCTGAAGGAAATCAGCTCCGAGTGCTCACTGGAAGGACGGATCCTGAAGCTGAGGCGCCAATACTTTGGCCACCTGGAAAAGACCCTGATGTTGGGAAAGATGGAGGGCACTATGAGAAGGGGACGAGAGAGGATGAGATGATTGGACTATGTTCTCGAAGCTACGAACATGAGTTTGACACAAACTGCGGGAGGCAGTGGAAGACAGGAGTGCCTGGCGTGCTCTGGTCCATGGGGTCATGAAGAGTCGGACACGACTAAATGACTAAACAACAACAACAACAAAAATTTATGAAGTGTATTTTTGGATAGATTAAAATATGTATCTTTTTTGCCTCATGGACATAAAACAAATTTCCATTTTGGCGCAATGGCATTACAGTAGGATGTGAGTGAGCTTTGGGAAGGTGGTGGGAAGACTCTTGGATCATTTAGGGCCGTGGTTTTCATCCAGTATGTCATGGCACCCTGGGGTGCCTTGAATGGTGGTCAGGTGCACCGTGGGCAACACTGGCCTCTGTTCCTCTTTCCTTCCCTCCCTCCTCTGATGCCCCCTTGCATCTCTGCCTCCCAAAGGCTTGTACAGCTCTTTGCTGAACCAGTCCTGGCTACAAGCTCTGCAGGCCAATGGCTGGTCGGGGGGTGCTGGTTGCCATGAGCTGAAGCAGCCTCAGAGTAAGCAAGCAAGTGGGCGAGGGAGCCCAGCCAACCTGTTCGCCAGCAGCCCCTGTGGGGCAGTGAAGGAGGCACCTCTCTTTGGGGCAGCTCAGAGACCAGGGGCAGCAGCAGTGGTTGCCCAGAGGACTCCCAAGGAGAGGGGAGAGGAGAGGAGGCTGAGGAAACGCTCCACAAGGGAAGGCGTTTGAAAAAGGGTGAGAGGCTGCCAGCCCTGCAGGCAAGGGATGGCATAACTGGGGTCCTGAGCCCACAGGAGAGCTGCAGAAAGAATGTAGTTGGTCAAGGGAGCCATGGACTCAGAAAGGTTGAAAACCCTCTGATTTAGGAGACTTGCCTAGTCCCCCTAGTCCCCAAATCAACTGTTGATTAATTTGTTAATTATTCCCTTGAATTTTATTGAGTGGGTTATAAGGGGGGCATATACAGTGTGTGTGTGTAGTATTATCATTTGTGCAATTTGCACAGCACTCAGGGCCGTCTCCAGCAGGTCGGGCGCCCTGGCGCTGAGGCATGGAGATCGCTCCAGCGCCCCCGTCCTCGCAGTGTGCAGCAGGACTTCCACGCGGCTTTGCCGCGCAGCGCCCCCCCTGCCGGCCTGGCGCCCTGCGCCACCGGGACTACACCTAGAGCCGGGCCTGACAGCACTCATCAGAAAAATAGGTGCATTTACAAGGGGGAGGGGGGAGGAGTTTGTTGCAGTTTGGAGTCTATGGGATTGGATCTCAGGTGCTTGCTGAGGCAATGTTGCCTGGAATGCACCCAGCAAATTAGTAGTCACAACACATTCCCTGCACAAAAACCACATAGTCTAGAAATGTCCATAGACTAAATATGCTGATGTCATGCTGAGGTGTATGAGCAAGAAAGTAATGCTGCAACATGTTGGTTTTTTTCTTATTTCACATTCTGTAAATATGATGTATCCATATTTGGTAATTTGGCTATACCACATGGCATAAACGAGAGAGATAAATACATAGTTACTATAATTATAGATAACCTTTTGAAACTGATCCCTTTCAAGCAAATCTATCTGAAGCTTTGCTTTACTGGTCTGAGGGGACACCATTCGAATCATTCCGACCTTTTCTGAACTGATAGTTTGCCACACAATGAAGGAGTTCATGACAAAATTCATGTGGAAGAAATCTGCCCATGATTATTCATGTACTGTTTGGGATGGCTTTGATATGATGTGAACTGGATATATTTGCTTTAAAACTGGATTGCTGTTTCTCAGCTAGCCTTATTCAAACTGGGGGGAAATATTACACTCCCACAAATCAATAAATTATACATTGAAATGTACATTGAGTTAAGAAAAAAACATTTTAATACCAAACACTTTAAGACCACAGTCTATTGTTACAGCCTTTTTCAATGCAAATTTTGTACAAATACCTTATATTTTTATTCCTCTCCATTTATATTACTAATTGGATATCATAGTTATGGTGAAGGTAGAATAAAACACTGCAGATGTTGCAATATCTAATTATTTTCACTCATTGTTAGTTCAAGGTAGACTCTGACAGCACAATCCTATCCATGTTTACTCTGAAATAAGTTCTGCTGTGTTCAGGGGGTGAAGGAATATATCATATCTACTTGCCCATCCAGCATCTTCAAGGGAAATAATAATCACAGATCAAACAGTATCAGCAGAGCTTTTCAGACATACTTTTCAATGGGAGGGTTTCACACATCTAAGAGTAGCTCACACATGACATTCACTACAATGGGCTGCCGTTAATGTCCACTGTGGCCATAGAGAGCTTCCAAACTGATGAAGAATCTTGATGCCACTACTGGCTGACCAGATAATGGCTAGTGGAGATGAAGAATCTCCATGGGATTGTGGATGATTATCTATAGCAGCATATAGAGCATTTCCCAAAGAGATGCAGTTTTCAGGAGGCTCTCCGTGGTTGGCTTAGCAACTAGTCAGAAAAATAAGTGGCCTGGCCTGTTTCCTTTAACTGTCCTAGCCTGTTTATTGATTTGCAAAAAATCAGCTAGTAAAGATTTTCATCGTATGGAGATGAGCATTATTAACACCTGCTAATTGCTGGAGATCAAAATGGTGATGAAGTACCAGCTACAGGGACTGGTTCAAAAATTAGAAACCTCATTTTTGTGGTGGGTTCAATGTATGAATTGACACTCAGCCACATGTAATTGTGTGTAGACTCATATCAAGAAACGACTGAGCTCAAAAGTAATCTAACATTGCTTCCATTTTCAAAAACAAGAACTGCCACCACTATTCATTTCTGCATAATACTTAAACACCCCCATAGCACTAAAACAACTTATTCTTATTGTAGTGTGTGTGAAAAAGAAAATAATTTCCTAGAGGAAATTACAAGTGAGCACATATTTTTGGAACACCTATATGGCAAGTTTGTGCCATTATTATACATGGTATTATACATGGACAAGGTGGTTGGACAGTGTTCTCGAAGCTACAAACATGAGTTTGACCAAACTGCGGGAGGCAGTGCAAGACAGGAGTGCCTGGCGTGCTATGGTCCATGGGGTCACAAAGAGTCGGACACGACTAAACGACTAAACAACAACAACAACAATATGGCAAGTTTGTGCCATTATTATACAACCCTAACCCTAACTCTTCCACCAATTGCAGAATCCAAATGGTCCCAATACTTTACATCTGTATTTAACAATCTACACAGTGAACTTAAAGGAAATGAGACCACTAAAAATAAAATCAATAAACTCCAGGAGTGGCCAAGGGTAGAAGAAGAGGAAATTAGAGAGATAGTTAAAAATTCCAAATCGGGGAAATCTCCTGGGCCAGACGGTCTACCGATAGAATTATTCAAGACCTATATAGATTGGTGGGCAGAACCCTTAGCTCAATTGTTTACTCTCATAGATAAATATGGGATCATACCTGAGATATGGTTAAGATCAATAATTATCCCAATCTTTAAAAATGGCGACCCAAAAGAACCAAGGAATTATAGACCGATAAGCCTATTATCAGTGATAGGGAAAATCTACGCTAAGCACCTTTTATCTAAACTCCTTACCTGGATGAAAAATCTAAATTTACCAGGGAAAGAACAAATAGGTTTCTCTAAAGGTTGCTCTACTTTAGACCACTGCCTTATACTTATGCATTTGGTTGAGAAATACAGATCCCAAAGGCAATCTAAGATATATGCTGCTTTTGTAGACTTTCGTGGTGCCTTCGACTCAATTGACCGCCCAAAGCTGTGGAGGAAACTCGCAGAATTAAAAATTGACCAGCGCTTATTGATTCTAATACAAAATCTATACTCTTCCAATACCAGTCAGGTCAAACTTAACACCAAAGGTCACCTTTCATCAGACATCCCAAACTCGAAAGGGGTAAAACAAGGGTGTATTCTTGCCCCCTTTCTATTTAATTTATTTTTATCAGACTTGCCAGATCACCTCCAAAAAATAGAATCACATGCCCCTAAACTTAATCAGAACCCAGTTCCTCTCTTATTATACGCAGACGATGCTGTCCTACTATCATTAACGAGCTTGGGTCTGAAACGTCTTATATCTTCTCTGATCCTTTACTGCGAATGTAACAAACTCTCTATAAATTATGAGAAGACAAAAATTTTGGTCTTCTCGAATGGTTGGAAATTAGAGAAATGGAAAATAAGAGGGCAAGAAATCCAACAAGTGAAAATCTATAGGTATCTGGGAATCTTATTCCAGAGCAATTTAGGGTGGGCAAATCATCGCACAAATGCCATAAAACAGGCAAAGTGCACCTCATCAGCAGTTGCCCGTTTTTATTATCAGAAAGGTAATCAATTTATTCCTGCGGCCAATCAGATATTTCAAACAAAAGTGCAATCCCAGATATTCTATGGAATCCCGCTATGGGTCCAAGCATATAACAGTGATTTAAAAAAGATTCACTCCAGCTTTCTGAGACGTATTCTTGGACTCCCAACTGTGATCAAATATGAAACAATGTGTGCAGAAATAGGCATACACACAATGGAATATTGGGCCTGGACCACCTCAATAAAATACTGGTTACGCTGCCATTTTCGCTGCCCCCCATCAAGTCTGCTCGCTGATTTGCTCAAAGACTCCTATAAATCAAGATGGTATCAGTACCTTGAAAAAAAGATTGAATCTTTAGGCATCGAGCTGGAGCCCCTGTACAATTCTAACGAGCAATATATTTTCCATAATATCCTAACTAGACTAAAGGATGTCGAGAGACAAAATATTATGGCAGCTGTAAACAAAATTTGCTCCCCCATATTCTATGATTTAAGTATCTTAGATAGCAGAGCCAATTACGTCACTAAGTTAATAATCCCAGCCCAACGTAGGGCTTTTATGCTGGCCCGTTTGAATGTTTTTCCCTCGGCATTTGTCAGGGGAAGATACCAAAACATTCCTAGAAACAAAAGATTCTGCAGATGTTCTATGAATGTCCCGGACACTGTAGAGCATATTCTCTTTCATTGCCCATTGTACAGTACGCTCCGTCAACGCGTGCTCTCCCCTCTTTTGGGTGGTCTGGAACCCCAGCAAGGTGAAAGTGTGGGATTCTGCCTATCTGACATTGACCAAAGGGTAACGGCGGGGGTAGCCGAGTTTTTGGTAGCAGTCCTCCAAGGAGCAGGTTAACAAGGAAAACCACTGATTCTGTATGTATATATATATATATATATATATATGTATGTAGCCAACTGCTGCCTTTTTATATATATTTCAAGGCTTTTATATGTTATTTTCTCTTTTATGGTTTTATTTGCATAATGCCTAATAAAGGTTTGATAAGTAGTAGCATATGCTATGCACTTAAGAAGCATGCAGAATTGTGGCAATTCTTAACGCCATTTCCAATTTCAATAGGAGAACAGTCATCCACATTTACACATTCCTGAATGAAGTGGGAGAGAACTCACCCTGTGATATAGTCCCTTCTCCACTCTGTTATGTTCATCACTATAAACTCCTTGCTTAGTTACTGTTTGTTAGTCTACTTTTGTTATGATTGGTTTATTCTAGAATATTATAAAGGGTTTGCTCCTTTAATTACTTTATGGGTAGTTGGAGGATATGTGACCCCTAAGCCAAGAAGATAAGTAACAACCTTTAGAAGATACCTGAAGGCAGCCCAGTATAGGGAAGGTTTTTTAATGTTTAATATTTTTATTATGTTTTTATTTATGTTGGAAGCTGCACAAAGTGGCAGGGGCAACTCAGTCAGATGGGCAGGGTATAAATAGTAAAATCATCATCATGGAAAGAAGGTCCCAATTTTCATCAGAAAAATGTTGGAGGGTATGCCTTTGCCTGGTGGGGAAGTGGTTAACTGGGTTAAAAGTAAAGAAACAGCAAAGGAGAATGAACAGTTGAAGCAACTCAACCAAACAACAGCCTATGCCTGAATAGCTGCATAAAGCAATAAAATCTCCCAAACAAAAAACAAATAAACAAACATGAAATATCGGATGGTTTAAGACAATTGCTATTTCCTCTTCTCCATCCAGTCACATGCCAGATAGTTTAACATAATTTATAAACATTTGAAAACATTTCTTTGGAAGAAAGCCAACTATTCTTCATACTTTGTACTTAAAATAAATAATTTCACAGAATGTTTGGAAGTTGCCAAGAGCAGCAAAGGTTCACAAAAATTACAGGAGAACATCCCAGATTGTACCACCCCCTGATTAATATGTTCACCTTTTGCAAGAATGGAAGATGCACCCCTACTATACAAGTGGCTGCAATCATGTTCAGTCCCAGCGGGAAGGAGGGAAATGCAGCCAGAAAAACAATGCAAAAATGGCAGGCATTCCCATCATGTCCCTGGAAATGATGCCAATGTCAACTAAGCAAGAGCTGTGTTGACAACAATGTCCACATGCTTTCCATGTACAGAGGCAGTCAATGAACTCGTAATGTTGGGGCACAACGTACAGTACACATGCACACAGATGTCACAGAGCACACACACACATTATTATTGTTAATTATTCAATTTCTATCTGAGGATCACAGCGTGGTTTACAATACCAAAACACATAACACAGTAACAAACAAAAACAATAACAACAACAACCCTAATTTCAAAGGCCACAAATTGTTTAATTAGCCGAAAGCCTGGGAAAAGAGGAATGTATCTGCCTGGTGCCTCGAGATATGTAATAAAGACACCAGGTGAGTCTCCCTGGGGAGAGCATTCTGCAAGCAAGGAGCCACCACAGAAAAGGCCCCACAACCCAGCCAGCAACACCAGGGGTGCAGCGTCCCATTTTGCTGCTTGAGGCGAAGCAGGAAGAGCCACCTCACTCTGCCATGCCACCTGCACCATTGCCTCTGCCACTGCGCCACCCACTGCCACTGGCAATGCCAGCACCGCATTACCTGTTGCACCACCTCAGCCCCCATATAGGCTCCACTTCTCCGGCAGAGGCCAAGATAAGTGGGGCACCCATGGGGATACCACCTTAGGGGCTTCACTCTTCCTCATGGGTGGACAGGCCTGAGCAACAACCCCACAAGCGCAATCTCTACAAGCAGGAGTTTGAATCCATTAAGGCTGCTCAAGACCACCATTTCAGAACACAACACACCAAGGGCAGAAAGGAGAAATAGCAACAGCAACAAAGCCCACCCACACTGTTTCCCTGGGACACAGCCCTGCAGAGAGCACATAAATCATTTGCATATGACCATTTTCTTGGTATATCTAGGCTTCCATCCTACTACATCAGGTCCCAAGTGTCTCTCCCCACTTCTTATAGGGCAACAGTAAGTTCCTGCCCCCCCTCCAGCTCTTGGTCCATACAACGTGGGTCTGGGTAGCCTGTAACTTTTGTTTGATTTAGCCATTTTGCTCTTCTGCAATTACTGCATTTCACTGATTCAAGCCACACAGTAATTTTAATCCTACTCTGATGCTTGTAACAGTAAACAGCCTTTTGCTTGGAAACAAATTGGGATTTGCTGATTTATGCTAACTCCCACAAGTAACTGAAGTAATTAAGAGTACAGGGTGATCTTTGTGATCTCCAATTCCACACACACCCTCTTTTTAAAATTATTTCAATTTTGCTTCACTTTTGAATCCAAACCACAGGTAGACAAAAGAGCAGCAGCAGCACTGTTAGATGAAGCCAGCTTTCACTGCGCCACACAAGGGGGAACTAGTAGTTTGCAAAGCATATAGCAGTTTCATTTGCTTGGTTATCTCATTTTGTAGTACATATAAAATGTGAAATGATTCATTTAAACATCGAATGCTGCAACTTACACTAGTTTAGAAACAAAAGATAAACGTTATCTCCAGTTGTTCTTGGTGTTTCTCAGTATTTTACCTTTTTTGTTGCCCCAATTCATGATGGTTATAACAAGATCAATTTGTTACAATTTTTGGCACTGTGAAAACACTGTTTAAAGCATTTTACAGTGTTTAATATAAAATAGGTAGATCCATTTTGGAACAGTCTAATACTCTTCAGAGCATAGCTGTCAAGTTCTCCCTTTTTAAAGGGAAATTCCCTTATGCTGAATAGGCTTCCTCGTGAGAAAAGGGAAAACTTGACAGCTATGCTTCAGAGACGTTTGCAAGTGCCTTGGGGCCTTTTGGATATGTTTTCTAATTTTTCTAGGTGTCTGGATTTACATTAAGAGAGTGAAGAAGGGAGGACCTCATTGCTGAAATCAATGAACTTTTCAGGGTTACTCTTGGCGATTTGCAAGGATGGTTTGTGAAACAATGACTCTCCTCCTCTGAAGGATTTAGACTGGCAAGGGCTCAGTAGTACGAAACTCACAGAATGCACTCTATGAAAAGTTCTCTGAAGTAACCTATGCCAAAGGAACATTTTATAACAATAACATAAACACTTCAGTTTAAATGGAAATCAAGGGAAATAAACCCCAAGCACATTCTGACTGTGGTTTCAAAAAGTTTACACACACACCAGGAATTTAGCCCAGAGACTATTATGTGCTAAATTCTGTTCTTTTGGCAAGAGGCACAAATACTGGAGGAATTCATCCAGACCTATTTCTATTGGCTTCAAGTGAATCCCTCAGCCAATTGCTCTAAGTCACCATTTGTGATCCCCTTGTGATTTCAATCTTGTTTTGTTTTTGAGTTTGGTTTAACCATTTCAATGCTTCTGGAATTCATGAAGCTGAAAAGAAGTACCCTTGTGTGTTGAGCACAAACTTACGCATTTATCATTTAATCACTTCAGTGTAAAACATCGTCAATTGTCAGCTTACTGAGCAACTGGAAACCGATTAAAGGCAGCAAGTGGGGAGTAAAACAAATGAAGATGGAATCCAGCTTTTTGTACAAGGAGTCCCATAGCATACTGATGAACTTCTTTTTCAGACCATGCCAAGTGACAGATGAAAAAACAATGGCCCTAAAGAGTAAAATAATAACTATGTGAAAGAGATTTCAAGTGTGGCTCAAGCTGCTTACTGATTAACATTTTTGCACACATAACACTGTTCATAGACCTATGCCACTATTCTTCATATTCAAAGGCTTTCTTGACAATTACACAAAAATCATCATAGCTGATTCACTGTTCTCACACAGCTTACCCGTCTGAGAGCTATGAGTGATATGCAGTGTTAGTCATACTCCGAGTAGCCCCACTGGTTTCAGTTGCTTTACTCTGCATGTGACTAATTAGGATTAGTCACCCCTTATACATGTTGTTTCATAGTGAGGGGGGAAAGTTGTGTTATGAAGAGATTCTGAAACATGAGGACACATTTTAATAGACGTCATAGATAAAGGAATGTAAATTGTATGCACATTTTCCTTATATTATGTAGCCTTCTTTCCAATCTTTCCCCATGAAGTCAGTTTTTGGAATTGTAACAATTTGTTCTGAATTTTGTTGTGAATGCATTAGCTCAATATATGCAAACCATAAGTATGTTGACTGAAATTATAGTTTCAGCAATATTCAGAAACATTTTAATGCAATCTTAGGTCTGCTGCAACAAAATTTCAGGAACACTATGCTGAAAGTACAAAAAGAGCATTGTTTGAAGTCATGCCACAACCATCACTGGCTTATATTTAGATATCGCATTCCAGATCCTGAACTTGGTCTAGATCTTCCAATAGTCAAAGCATACCCTCTGAGGATCAGATCATTTAATTATTCCTTGACATGCAAATCTTTGAAGAGAATACTGTATACATATGCATAGATGGAGTAATGCATACCCACTAACATTTCTCTGTTGAAAATAGGAACATAAAGATAATTTTAATATTTATAACCCACACATCTTGTTGGGTTGCCCCAGCCACTCTAGGCAGCTTCCAATATGTATTAAAACATAATAAAACCTCAAACATTTTTTTAAAAAACCCTTCCCTATACAGAATTGCCTTCAGACGGCTCAGGGGTTGGATAACTCTATCCATGCCAACATTCCTCCTATGAAAATAGGGACAACCTAAGGAAAAGTGGGACATTTCATGATCAAATCGGAAACTGGGACAACTTCTCTAAATCAAGGACGTCCCTGGAAAATAGGGGCACTTGGAGGGTCTGGTAATGGCACCTAAGGGAATAGCTAAATCTTTGTAGGGCTGTATCCAATGGTAGTCATACACAAAGTAGATCCATTTAAATTAACAGGCACAACTAACTTAGGCATATTTATTTAAATCATACCTGTCAACTCCCGGATTGAAATATACGGGATCAGCAGCGCCGCGGCACCAGAAGTCGTTTCTATGCATGTCAGGAGAAGCAACTTCCGGTGCCGCTCTGCCCAATTTCCGGTGCCCAGACATGGGCAGAGAAGCACCCGAAATCAGTTCTGCGCATGTCCAGACATGCGCAGAAGGAGCCTCCCTGGCTGGCAGGAGCTGCTTTGAAAATCCAGGGGAATCATAGAATCAAAGAATTTGGCACGGACCTTCCCCTAATATGATGCATTTATGTTTTAATAAATATATGCATTTTTTACTTTTACCTAACATGCACATTTTTTGTACACATTATTTGGCTGAAGAACAGCATCACAAAATCTAGAGAAGTGTGAATTTCTAAGGATAGAATCATAGAGTTGGAAGAGACCACAAGGGCCATCCAGTCCAACCCCCTGCCAAGCAGGAAACACCATCAAAGCATTCCTGACAGATGGCTGTCAAACCTCTGCTTAAAGACCTCCAAAGAAGGAGACTCCACCACACTCCTTGGTAGCAAATTCCACTGCCGAACAGCTCTTACTGTCAGGAAGTTCTTTCTAATGTTTAGGTGGAATCTTCTTTCTTGTAGTTTGAATCCATTGCTCCGTGTCCACTTCTCTGGAGCAGCAGAAAACAACCTTTCACCCTCCTCTATATGACATCCTTTTATATATTTGAACATGGCTATCATATCACCCCTTAACCTTCTCTTCTCCAGGCTAAACATACCCAGCTCCCTAAGCCGTTCCTCATAAGGCATCGTTTCCAGGCCTTTGGCCATTTTGGTTGCCCTCTTCTGGACACGTTCCAGCTTGTCAGTATCCTTCTTGAACTGTGGTGCCCAGAACTGGACTCACACAGTAATCCAGGTGAGGTCTGACCAGAGCAGAATACAGTGGTACTATTACTTCCCTTGATCTAGAAGCTATACTCCTATTGATACAGCCCAGAATTGCATTGGCTTTTTTAGCTGCTGCATCACACTGTTGACTCATGTCAAGTTTGTGGTCTACCAAGACTCCTAGATCCTTTTCACATGTACTGCTCTCAAGCCAGGTGTCACACATCCTGTATTTGTGCCTTTCATTTTTTTTTTTTTGCTCAAGTGTAGTACCTTACATTTCTCCTTGTTAAAATTCATCTTGTTTGCTTTGGGGAATTACAGGATATTTCACCATTCACGATAACAGCAGGAAACGGCTTTAAAAACAGGGATTTCCCGCAAAAAATGGGAGACCTGGCAGCTATGATTTAAATAGAGTTACTCTGACTAGAATCCAGCTGGATACATCCCACAGTACTTCCAAGAAGACTCAAATAAGGCACTACTTTGGCTGATTGCTTCTGCTTCTTTCTTCATTTTCTCCCAGGTGAATACAACAGGGACAGTCTGATCCAGTGACCTAATCCAGGCTTCCCTGTATCTGAACAGGAAGGAGGGGGTCAGATATAGGATAGAAATCTGCTCCAACTCCCACCTAAGAGTTCGCTAAACTCACTCTGATGCAGGGTAGCCCGGGTGCTTCCAGGATCTGCTCACACCACCACATCTCTTTCTCAACCCTCTTTTTCCGCCAGCCTAATTTTGACAGGGTGCCCTTTCACATTGTGTTGGATGGGTAAAATAGGATTAACCTTAACAATGTCTTTGAGCAGTCACAATGCATGGAATCACTGCACTGTGCTTGTGCAAATAAGTAGAAACTGCTCTGTCATGGAAAGCATTTACACAGGGAACCTATGCCAGCTCAGCTGCACAAGATGGAACCAAAAATGGGCAGAGAGAGGGATGTGGTGGAGGAGGACAGGACACATGGCCAGGTTGACTGGCATCCTATTTATTGCCACTTATTATTTATTAGATTTATACTCTGCACCTTCCTCCATATGAGCCCAGGGCAGCAAACATATCAATACTAATACAATTACAACTTCTAAAAAAAAGCAATCACTGATTGGTATCACCATTTCTTCCAGAGCAGTACTGCACATGGAAAATCAAGTGCACAAACCTGAAATTAGGTAAATTGGAGAATAAGGAATAGATAATGGTGGTAAAAAGGAACAAAGAATCAAACACATGTGGAACTATTTGCACAAACAAGCAGAGCCAGCAGAAAAGTAAGATACCAGAACTCAGATTTAAACAAGAACTCATTGGAATCTGCTGCCTCTTGTATTAAATAAAAAGTCTCTGTATTCTTGGAAGTCTCCTCACACTATAAAAGAACATGTCTGAAATATCATTTCCTGGCAATAATATTACTGAGCGTGTAAAACAATGAAAAAGGCACTACTATTACAAAAAAAAACACCCAAATCCTACCTTTAACTGTGCTTGTCATTAAACTGTTTCCATGCTCTTGCTGCTTTGGCTTCACAATCTGTGGCGTGGGCAGCGCTGGAGGTTGTGGAGTATGGTAGAGAGCCTTCCCATTGGTAACCATTTGTCTCCTGGGACTTAATGCAGTGAAGTGAATATTGCTATGGGTCACATTGCTCTGAGGAGCAACCCCTCCTCCAAGAGATGTCTTTAAATGGGAGTTTGTAGATAGGTTTCCCATCGCTGGGCTTGGGGTGCTACCACTGGGTGAAGAGCAAGGAGTTCCTGCATGAACTCTGAGAGATGGGATCTGCTGTCCATTGACCACCCCAGGCCTGCTGTGAGGAGTACTTGTTGTCCAATGGCTCATAGTGCATGATCTCACATTCATTGTCCAATGGTTGTACTCTTAAAGATATGCAGTACAAATCCCCAGGTGGTGAAGACATCAGTCCAGTCAGTGAGGCATCCTGGCATCCATAGTGCATTAAGCCTGTTATAAGGGAAGGTGAGAGGACATAAGAAAATAACATACACTGTAAGAAAATGCAAGCAACACAGAGAGTGACTCTGCTTAACTATGTGGGGAAGAGATATTGATTGCATGAGCATCAAAGTAGAAACAATCAGAGAAAAAGGCTCCTGGGGATAAGGATAAATGATTGCTGAGAACTATAATAAAGGGAAATGGTGCCCTTTCAAAAGCAGAAGTTAACAGTGAGGTCAGTTACCTTTGTACTAGTTAACCAGCCATGAAATGGAATGAGCACCGAGCAAGAAAGAGGAGTAGGCTCAGACTGGAGAGCCAAACGCTGGCTGGAAGTGAAGCTCTCATTAAGAAGAGTTTGCCTAGCTTATTCCTCTATTTTTACTTTCTGCTCATTTAAAGAAAGGAGCAGAAAAGCATGCATAACAGTTAAAAGCACTGGGATGTGAAATATCAATGTCTGGTTATGTTTTTAAGGGGCAGGAGCACAATAAAACAGCTAAGTGCAGAATATTTCACTCCATCAGCAAGGGGGGGAATGTAAAGAACAAATGCAAATAAAGTAAAAATAAAATATGTGGCATTCATTTCCAAAGTGCACCCATTAGTTAACACTTACTTGACTATATTAATTTTACAATTAACAGAAAAACCCATTCCCACCCACCCCCACCACCCTCTGTATATATATATATAGGGTCTGACACTTCTGTTTCTAGTGTATCTGAAGAAGTGTGCATGCACACGAAAGCTCATACCAAAATATAAACTTAGTTGGTCTTTAAGGTGCTACTGAAGGAATTTTTTTATTTTGCTTCGACTCAGACCAACACGGCTACCTACCTGTAACCAGAAAAACCCAGTATCTCAACAGATTATTATGCTCAATAGATCAGGGATGAGTGATTCCCCCACCTATTCCATGTGTGTTTTATGGAGAGAGCAACTTGTGAGCAGAGGGCGCATTTGTAGAGGAGAAATTAAGTAGTCAGCAAGCAAATGGGAATTTTGTTCTAGAAGTATTTTCACATTTGTCAGCAGAAGTACATTTAACCCTTCTCTCCTGTCCTCAGATTTTGGCTATGTTGCAGAACAACACTGAGTGTGTATCATTTAGTTGAAATGGGAGGAGGTAAAATGAGGCATGTGCTTTTGATTTAAAAGGTTGTGTGAGGGACAAGGGATACAGGGAAGTCCCTCCCATCTTAAGTTCCAGCCCATCCCCAAGCGCTGGAGAGAGTAAGGAGAGCTCTGCCTCCAGCGGAGAGTCAGGAAGTGGTGTCCGAGGCTCAGGCAAGGTTGTGGAGCCCAGGCCGCAGGTGGGACAGGAAGTTGGACGCACGGGGGGGGGAGGCCAATCCCCCCAACTCCCGAATTGCGACGCAAACGTAGGGGGAAGAGGTTGGGTCTGCCAAAGCTGTGGTGCTGGAAGAAAACGCGCCAATCGCCATTCGGGAGTTCTGACACCTCACCTTAAGGATGCATTTTTACTGCTCTGAACACTGTAAATAATCAGCACTTAATAAAAGCCTTAAAAGACCATGCTGGAGTCGTTACTCTAGAGTAGCCATACCAGGCCCTCTGACAGCAACTCCCGAATCTTTTTTTGGCTACTTTGGAGTGCAGCGATGAGCGCTCAAGAGGCTGAGCATTGGAGGCTGGAGGCCGAAGCAGCGAAGCAGGAGCTGCAGAACCTCACAGCGCACGCACAGCAGCAATTGCATGCCGCTCAGGAGGAAGCGCGAGGGGCGCAGGAGGAGCTGAACAAGCTGGTGGACCAGGTGAGGACAAAAGAGGAGACTGAGAAACAGCTAAGGGTGATGGTATTGGACCTGCAGAAAAAGTTGGAAGAGGAGAAAGCCGCTAGAGGTGGGGGGGCGCCCCAGCCGCAGCTAGTCCAAGTGAGAAGGGGACAGAGCCTAGTCACCAAGTTCAGCGGCGACCCGAGGGAGTACCTAGGATTCGAGACAGAAATAAATTATGCGCTGGAATTGCATGCAGCAGAATTCCCAGATGACGCGCACAGAGTCTCCTTTATCATAGAGCATTTGACGGGGGCCGCCCGGGAATGGGTAAGACCGCTCATCGCGCAAAAAAATCCTTGCATGAAGAACGCAAAATTATTTCTAGAAGCCTTAAAAATAATGTACGCTAGCGACAGTGAAATGGAGGCCACTAAACAGGAGCTTCATAACTTAACACAAGGAAAATCGACAGTTAGGGACTACTGGGCGAGATTCACCATGCTGGTGCACAAACTGGGGTGGGATCTGCAAAGTGAGCCAGTGAAATCAGCCTTCTACCTGGGTTTGCATGCAGACGTTAAGGATGAGCTGGCAAGAGGTCCTAGACCGCAGACTATGGATCAGTTAAGCAAAGCGGCGCTAGCGGTGGGGGTGAGACAGGAATCCAGATGGTATGACAAACAAGCGACGCGCGCAGCAAAACCTTGGTTCCCACGCTCCCAGGACAGACCACATCACCAAACCCCACCCCAGGGACCGCCCCCAGACCCGCCCAGACCAAGCCCAGAGCCGGAACCGATGGAGATCGGGGGAGCGCGCGCGCGGGCTTTTCAAACCCCGGCGGCGCCAAGACGCAAGGAGGGAAGAGGCGGGAATTGCTTTCTCTGCAACTCCCCCCGGCATCGCGTCAGAGACTGCCCTCATCGCAGAGAGTGGCAAGGAAAGGCGGGAACGGTTGTACCTTCCCCCGCTGACGCAGCACCACAGCAGGGAAACGAGACAGCCTGGCTGCAGGAGACAAGGGGCAGCAGCCAGGCACAGTCAGCAGACAACAGCCCCAGCCCGCCCACCCGCACAGAGAGGAGCAGAGCCAGCCCACCCCTCCCAGAGCAGGAGTGGTTCTAGAAGTCACGCTAACGCTCCCAAATGGCTATCCCCTGACAGTCCTCGCCTTAATTGACAGTGGTGCCTCAGCCAACTTCTTCTCGAGAAACTTTGCAGAAGAGCACCAGATCCAACTTCTGCAGCTGGATTTTCCCCTGCACGTGGCCACCATTGACGGCAGAGAGTTGCTGGGAGGGGCCATCACTCATCAACCCCCCCCCATGAGAATGACGGTGGGAAGGCACTCAGAGACACTGGCTTTCAACGTCACAACCATCTCAGACCCCCCCATCGTTTTGGGAATGAGCTGGCTGGCGCGCCACGACCCCTCCATAAGTTGGCACCAGAGATGCATCATGTTTGGGTCGGACTTTTGTCTGGAACATTGCATGCAGCACCAACCAGGGGAGGGGCCTCCGATAGCCACGGTGGCCACCATGCATGTCAAAGGGGGTGAGGCGATACCCAAGCCGTACTGGGACCTGCAGGAGGTCTTCAGCGAAGCGGAGTCCGACCACCTACCCCCACACAGGCCTTTTGACTGCCAGATCAACCTGGTGCCAGGGGCAACGATACCCCCAGCCAAGCTGTACGCCATGTCAGATCAGGAACTGGAGGATCTGCGCGCTTTCATCGACAAGAACCTCAAGCGGGGGTTCATCAGAGAAAGCAAGGCAGCAGGGGGCAGCCCGGTCTTCTGGGTGGACAAGAAAGACACGCAACAGCGCCGTCTTGTGGTGGATTTTAGACGACTGAATTCAGTGACAGAGCCAGTGGCTTTCCCCATGCCCAGAGTGGATGATCTCCTGACAGCGGCACGCAGGGGCAAGATTTTCACCAAGCTAGACCTAAGAGGGGCGTACAACTTGATCAGGATCCGGGAGGGCGATGAATGGAAAACCACGATGTTCACGCCTCTGGGCTCTTTTGAATATCTGGTGATGCCCTTTGGGTTGCAAGGGGGCTCAGCATGCTTCCAGGCCTTCATGCACCACGTCCTGGGGTCCCTCCTCTTCAAGAACTGCTTGGTCTTCCTAGATGACATCCTTATCTATTCCAATGACCCAGTGCAGCATGTGAAGGATGTCAGGGAGGTGTTGCAGCGCCTGAAGGACAACCACCTGTATGTGAAGCTGGAGAAGTGCAAGTTTCACACCAAAGAGGTGGACTTCCTGGGCTACAAGCTGTCAGACAAGGGGCTGGCGATGGACAAGGACAAGGTGCAGGCCATCCTGGACTGGCACAGCCCCAGGACGCGCAAAGATGCCCAACGCCTACTAGGCTTCGCTAACTTCTACAGGAAGTTCATCAAGAACTTCTCTCGTGTCACGGCTCCTATCACCGACTGCCTGAGAGGCAAGCAGAAGTTCCGGTGGACACCAGAGGTGCAAGCAGCGTTCGAAAGCCTCAAGAGGGTATTCGCTTCAGACCAGCACCTGTTCCACGTGGTGCAGGATGCGCCCCTACGCCTGGAGACAGATGCTTCGGACAAGGCTCTGGGAGCGATTCTGTTGCAACTGGACGCCAACAGAGAGTGGAGACCCTGTGCCTTCTTCTCCAGGAAGCTGACCCAGCCAGAACGCAACTACACAGTGTTTGATAGGGAACTTCTCGCGATCCACGCTGCGTTCCAGCACTGGCGACACTTCCTGGTGGGCGCCAAGCACCCCATCCAGGTGTGCACAGACCACAAGAACCTGGAGTTCTGGAGAACTGCCAGGGTGCTCAACCAGCGGCAGATACGGTGGGCAGAGTTCTTCTCGAACTTCAACTTCTCCATCCACTACATCCCGGGGGAGCAGAATGTCAGGGCGGATGCCCTCTCCCGCAAGCCAGAGTACATGGAGGAGGAGTTGCCACCAGCACCCAGGCACATTTTCCCCCCATCAGCATGGTCATGCGGAGCAGCAGTGGTGAGCGAGGCAGAACTCACAGCACTGACAGCAGCTGATGAATTTGCCACCCGCATCTTCAGAGAACTGAGAGGGGGGAGGGAGCAGGCCAAAGACTTTGAGGAAAGGAGGGGTTTGCTTTTTTACAGGGGAGCCCTGTACCTGCCAACCAAACAGCTGAGAGGTAAGGCCCTCAAGCAGATGCACAACAACCCAACGGCGGGTCATTTCGGAAGGGACAAAACCACTCACCTAGTCATGAGACACTTCTGGTGGCCAGGGGTGCGGGAGGATGTTCGGGATTATGTAAGGGGATGTGACACCTGCCAGCGAGCAAAGGTGGTCAGAGCGCCACCAGCAGGTTTGCTGGAGCCATTAGCCACACCGCACAGGCCGTGGGAAGTAGTGTCCATGGACTTCATCACAGACCTGCCGTCGTCCAGGGGCAAGACCGCAGTGTTGGTGGTGGTGGACCTCATGTCCAAAATGTGCCACTTTATACCGTGTGCCAGGGCGGTCTCGGCAGAAGAGACGGCCAAACTGTTTGTTGACCACGTATTCAGACTGCATGGATTGCCTTTAAGAGTTATTTCGGATCGTGGCCGCCAATTTGTTTCCAGTTTCTGGCGGCGGCTAATGAACCTCCTGCAGGTGGAGGTCAGTTTGTCTACGGCTCGGCACCCGCAGACCAATGGACAGGCGGAGCGGGTCAACGCCATTCTGCAGCAGTACCTGAGATGTTACGTCAGCCAGAGGCAAACGGACTGCGTGGATCGCCTGCCACTGGCAGAATTTGCCTACAACAATGCGGTGCACGTCTCCACAGGGGTGTCGCCCTTTAAGGCCAACTACGGGCGCGACCTCAGATCTTTCCCGGAGAGGGAGGGGGAGGAGGAGGAAGAGGGCCCACAAGCAGAGGATTGGGCAGAGGACCTGGAGACGGTGCACCAGCAGCTCAGAGAACACTTGGAGAGGGCCAAGGAAGCGTACAAGAAGGGGGCAGATCGCCACAGGCGACCGGGAGAGGTCATCAGGGTGGGGGACAAGGTTTGGTTATCCTCGGAAGGTCTTCCCACCAGGGGGCGATGCAAAAAGTTAGCACCCAGGAGGCTGGGCCCCTTCACGGTCACGCAACAGGTCAACCCGGTAGCCTTCAGGCTAGCACTGCCGGAGGACATGAGAGTGCACCCAGTGTTTCATAGATCACTGCTGTCGCCGTACAGGGAAAGTACCAGGTTCAGGGACAGCGATCAGCCTCCAGAGGGAGGGGGGGAGACGGGAGACGCCCGACAGCTCAATGAGGCAACTGAGATTTTAGACTCAAGGAGAGGGGTGAGAGGGCTGGAGTACCTGATAGCATGGGAGGACACTCCGCCGTCCCACAATGAGTGGATACCGGCCACGGAAGTACCTGAGGAATTTTTAGTGGAAGAGTTCCACGCCCTGTTCCCCCACAGGCCCAAGCCCTGGCACATGGAAAGGGAGGGAGAGGGGGAGGGGCAGGAGGAAGGGATAGCAGGCAGCAGCTCTCCATGGAGATGGGAAGCGGAATTTGAGGACACGGAAGAAGAGGTGTGGGTTTCACCGAGGTCGACGACGTCAGAGGCAGGAGAGGACTGGCAGAACATTTTTACTCCCACCAGCTCTGACGCCACTGACTTCTTGGGATTCCCGTCTTCTCAGGGGGAAGGAGAAAGATCGCAGGATTGGGGGGAAATTTTTACACCCACAGGCTCGGATGCCACAGACTTCTTGGGGTTTCACTCGTCCCCAGCAAGCAGAGAGCCACTAGGGAGGGGGGGAGAGGAGCCTGGGAGGGGGGTGGATGTGAGGGACAAGGGATACAGGGAAGTCCCTCCCATCTTAAGTTCCAGCCCATCCCCAAGCGCTGGAGAGAGTAAGGAGAGCTCTGCCTCCAGCGGAGAGTCAGGAAGTGGTGTCCGAGGCTCAGGCAAGGTTGTGGAGCCCAGGCCGCAGGTGGGACAGGAAGTTGGACGCACGGGGGGGAGGCCAATCCCCCCAACTCCCGAATTGCGACGCAAACGTAGGGGGAAGAGGTTGGGTCTGCCAAAGCTGTGGTGCTGGAAGAAAACGCGCCAATCGCCATTCGGGAGTTCTGACACCTCACCTTAAGGATGCATTTTTACTGCTCTGAACACTGTAAATAATCAGCACTTAATAAAAGCCTTAAAAGACCATGCTGGAGTCGTTACTCTAGAGTAGCCATACCAGGCCCTCTGACAGGTTGCATCCCTCCTTCTTCTGCTACTTATTCTCATTTGTGAATGTATCTAGCGCAGTGTGGAATGCACAGTGTTTAAGTCAACTGACAGCTTCATTTCAATTTTCTGTCCTTTTGGTGTCACCAGATGTCATTGGTCTCCAACTCCCATCACTCCCATGCAGCAATTAGGGGGGTTGTACATGAGCAACTTCTGGAAGGCCACAACTTTTCCAGCCCTCTTTTACACTGTCTGGACAAATCTCTCAATTTCAGTTTCTCATGTTTCCAAGTTTATGTTTCCTTTTTCACATTTCTGCAGCAGCTTGCAGGGGGGAAATTAAGTCCTCATAAAAATTTATCTGAATTTTAGTGTAAATTTCTCCGAACATAACATTTCTGTATGCAACTTCCCCTGATATACACATTTTGGCACGGACCTTCCCCATATATGATACATTTATGTTTTAATAAATATATGCATTTTTACTTTTACCTAACATGCACATTTTTTGTACACATTATTTGGCTGGAGAACAGCATCACAAAATCTAGAGAAGTGTGAATTTCTAAGGATAGAATCATAGAGTTGGAAGAGACCACAAGGGCCATCCAGTCCAACCCCCTGCCAAGCAGGAAACACCATCAAAGCATTCCTGACAGATGGCTGTCAAGTCTCCGCTTAAAGACCTCCAAAGAAGGAGACTCCACCACACTTCTTGGCAGCAAATTCCACTGTCGAACAGCTCTTACTGTCAGGAAGTTCTTTCTAATGTTTAGGTGGAATCTTCTTTCTTGTAGTTTGAATCCATTGCTCCGTGTCCGCTTCTCTGGAGCAGCAGAAAACAATCTTTCACCCTCCTCTATATGACATCCTTTTATATATTTGATCCTTTTATATATTTGGCTATCATATCACCCCTTAACCTTCTCTTCTCCAGGCTAAACATACCCAGCTCCCTAAGCCGTTCCTCATAAGGCATTGTTTCCAAGCCTTTGACCATTTTCGTTGCCCTCTTCTGGACATGTTCCAACTTGTCTGTATCCTTCTTGAACTGTGCTGCCCAAAACTGAACACAGTACTCCAGGTGAGGTCTGACCAGAGCAGAATACAGTGGTACTATTACTTCCCTTGATCTAGACGCTATACTCCTATTGATGCAGCCCAGAATTGCATTGACCTTTTTAGCTGCTGCATCACACTGTTGACTCATGTCAAGTTTGTGATCTACCAGGACTCCTAGATCCTTTTCACATGTACTGCTCTCAAGCCAGGTGTCTCCCATCCTGTATCTGTGCCTTTCATTTATTTTGCCCAAGTGTAGTACTTTACATTTCTCCTCGTTAAAATTCATCTTGTTTGCTTTGGCCCAGTTGTCTAATCTGTTAAGGTCATTCTGAAGTGTGATCCTGTCCTCTGGGGTGTTAGCCACCCCTCCCAATTTGGTGTCATCTTCAAACTTGCTCAGGATGCCCTCAAGCCCATCATCCAAGTCATTGATGAAGATGTTGAATAAGACTGGGCCCAAGACAGAACCCTGTGGCACCCCACTAGTCACCACTCTCCAGGATGAAGAGGAGCCATTGATGAGCACCCTTTGAGTTCAGTCAGTCAGCCAGTTACAAATCCACTGAATGGTAGCATTGTCTAGCCCGCATTTTACCAGCTTCTTTACAAGAATATCATGGGGCACCTTGTCAAAGGCCTTGCTGAAATCAAGATAGGCTACATCCACAGCGTTCCCTTCATCTACCAGGCTTGTAATTCTGTCAAAAAATGAGATCAGATTAGTCTGACATGACTTATTTTTCAGAAACCCATGCTGACTTTTAGTGATCACAGCATTCCATACTAGGTGCTCAGAGACCGTTTGCTTAATGATCTGCTCTAGAATCTTTCCTGGTATTGATGTCAGGCTGACTGGGCGGTAATTGTTTGGGTCCTCCCTTTCCCCCTTTTTGAAAATAGGGACAACATTTGCCCTCCTCCAGTCTGCTGGGACTTCGCCTGTTCTCCAGGAATTCTCAAAGATTATTGCCAGTGGTTCTGAAATCACCTCTGCCAGTTCTTTTAATACACTTGGATATAGTTCATCTGGCCCTGGAGACTTGAATACATCTAAATTAGCCAAGTATTCTTGTATTACCTCCTTACTTATTCTGGGCTGTGTTTCCCCTGCTGAATCATCTGCTCCATATTCTTCAGGTTGGGCATTGTTTTCTTTTTTGGAGAAGACTGAGGCAAAGAAGGAATTGAGGAGTTCTGCCCTTTCTCTGTCCCCTGTTCGCATTTCACCACCTTGTCCTCTAAGTGACCCCACTGTTTCCTTGTTCTTCCTTTTGCTACGGACATACCCATAAAAGCCCTTTTTGTTGCTTTTAACCTCTCTAGCAAGCCTGAGTTCATTCTGTGCTTTAGCTTTTCTGACTTTGTCTCTACATGTGCTGGCTATTTGTTTGAATTCCTTTCTGGTGATTTCCCCCTTTTTCCATTTTTGGTACATATTCCTTTTAAATCTTAACTCAGTTAAAAATTCTTTAGATAGCCACCCTGGCTTCTTTAGGCACCTTCCATGTTTCCGTCTCATTGGTATTGCCTGAAGTTGTGCTTTTAATATCTCCCTTTTAACAAACTCCCAACCATCATGAACTCCCTTCCCTTTTAGTATTTTTGTCCATGGGATTTCACCCAGAGTTTCCCTAAGTTTTCTGAAGTCGGCTTTCTTAAAGTCTAGGATTTGAGTCTTAGTATGCTTGGTTGCTCCTTTCCGCTGAATAATAAACTCCAGAAGAGCATGGTCACTCCCACCTAATGATCCTGCCACTTCTACCCCACTAACCAGGTCATCACTATTGGTTAGGACCAGATCTAAAATGGCTGATCCTTTTGTTGCTTCTCCCACTAGCTGTGTTTCAGTTTGGTATATTGGTTCAGAAAGCATGAGTTAGGTAGATTTGCTTTAAAATCTGAACCAAACAGAGTTTCTCCCCCATGTCAAATATGTACTGGGTGGAATATCATCTTCATAATTAGCTCAGAGGTGTGGAGAAGACTTCTGAAGGAGAAGCTCTCATTTGGATAAAGGAAATATGAATAAGTTAAAGTGTTGTGGATGTTCTGGGTGATAATTAGAATGATTTTCAAGGAATATGTGAAAATGTGTTCACCAATAAAATTGTGAGGAAGCAGCTTTCCTTTCCTCACTGTAACTGCCCAGGGATGGCCCACCCATGTGGCAAGGTGAGGCAACCGCCTCAGGTGGCAGGAGCTACAGAGGCAGCAGATCAGTCTCAAAGGAATGTATTGCCTGTTGCTGCTGCTGCTGCTGCTGTTGCTGCTGCTGCTGCTGCTACAACAGTCACAGCAATGGCTGCAGCATGCTCCTTGGAGGCCAGATCTGCCGCCTCCTCAGCAGCTTCCCCATGCTACCTCGATAGCAGCCTCTTGGCGAACAGGAGGCACCAATGGTCTCCTCTTACTTCTAGGGAGAAAGTAGTGGTGGCTGCCCTCTCAGGTTTCCTGCATACCCTCCAACATGTCTCTGATGAAAATAGCGACATTCGAATTATTATTATTATTATTATTATTATTATTATTATTATTATTATTATTCCCTGCCCATCTGACTGGTTTGCTGCAGCCATTCTGGGCAGCTTCCCACATATATTAAAACATAATAAAACATTAAACATTTTTAAAACTTCACTATACATGGCTGCCTTCAGTTGGCTCAGGGGATGGATAACTCCAACAATTCTCTGATGAAAATAGGGATATCCTAAGGAAAAGTGGGACATTCCAGGATCAAATCAGAAACTGACACTTGGAGGGCCTGCACATGCCCAGCGTGATTCAGAACAGGCCCCCTCCCACCCCCTACAACAGCCTTTGAGTCCCACTTCAACCATTGGATGACTTGCCCCCTCTCCCATCTGCAATGCTCTTCTGCAGCTGCTGGAGCGGCAATGGGCTGATTGCTTGCTGCTGCCGCTGCTTGAGACAAGCACTGGCTAATCCTCTTTCCCGGACTTGGCAGCAGCAGCACTTGTGAGGGAAATGGGGATATTCCGGGATCAAATCAGAAACCAGGTTGGTTTTCATAATTCTGGGACTGTCCCTGGAAAATCAGTACGCTTGGAGGGTATGTGTATGTGAACATACACTATATGGACATAACCCTTCCTCCCTCTCCCTTTCTCTCTCACACACAAAAGCACACATATGCAACACTCACATACTATACTACTCTATATCATCTATATCAGGGGTCAGCAAACTTTTTCAGCAGGGGGCCGGTCCACTGTCCCTCAGACCTTGTGGGGGGCCGGACTATATTTGGGGGGGGGAAATGAACGAATTCCTATGCCCCACAAATAACCCAGAGATGCATTTTAAATAAAAGGACACATTCTACTCATGTAAAAACATGCTTATTCCCGGACCGCATCCAGCCCCGGGCCTTAGTTTGGGGACCCCTGATCTATATTAAGTAGCCTAATCCTATGTTAAAAGCAACAGCAAGATTCCTATTAACAACTCTGAGAAGTTGCAGATTCCAGCTCAATTTATATAACTCAAAAAGATAAATGTTAAATTGTTAGCTTCCATTGTTTAAGTTGCAGATTGTAGGAACATTTATTGATTACAAGCAATATCATTTGTTTTCATGCCTGGCTGCAACATAAATCACATTTTGCCATTCAACCAGGGACAGATGGGGCTGAATGTTCTTAGATTCCCAGGGTTTGTTTTATTAAAGCAGAATGTACCTTGCCCTAACACAGGTGACTGGGTCTTGAGAAAAAGAACATGAAAACAAAGAGGAGTCATTCTCTTGGTGAAACCGTGTGCACTACAGCATTATAAATCTACAGCAAATCAAATCCATTCCTGTCTGTAGCTTTAAAATACATTATAAAAGTGCAAACATAATAAGCAGGAGATTACACACTGCACATTCATTAAGTTTTCTTCAGAAACAATGTACTTTGATTACCTGACAGAGGTATATTTATATGCAATGCAGTACGCAGAGGGTCTTATCTGGTCTACGTCAATGCATTCTTCATGGTTCTAAAACGTCTTTTTTTGTTCTTAGTTGTTTCCTTTAAAATGTATGTTACACTATGCAGCAATAGGTTTTTGACGGGGCAAAAGAAAGAAAGAAATGCTGCTTTCTGACATCATGTTAAAACATAGTTTAATGTGGTGTGAAGAGGCCTATTTAAGCCTTGGGTTCCACCACCCCTCTTCTACTCTGCTGAAAGGAGCATTTCAGAAGCTTCCTCCTTTGCTTAGTCACAGCTTGTCATCACTTGAGGAGAAAGGGTGTGCGGTGGCAGTGCCCCCCTGGGACGCTCACTCTGCCCCCACAGGCGGCTAGCCCCGCCACCGGCTGCACAGCATGTGCACCGCCCCAGGTGTCGGAGCAGATAGCTCTGCCTCTGCTTGTCATGTCATCTGAACTGAACAACTGTGGCTCATGTTAACTATGGTTTGTATGAAACAAACAAAGGTGACACCATGGAAGCGAGAACAAGCTTGTTTTCGCCTGCTCTGGAGAGTAGAACTCAAACCAGTGGCTTCAAGTTACAAGAACAGACCCTCCAAGTGTCTTTATTTTCCAGGGACATCCCTGATTTACTTACAGAAGCCACCCCAGTTTCTGATTTGATCCTGGAATCTCTTTTCCTTAGGATGTCCCTATTTTCACTGGAGATAAATTGGGGAGTATGGAGTTATCTGACCCCTGAGCCATCTGAAGGCAATTCTGTATAGGGAAGCTTTTAAAAATGTTTTATTATGTTTTTATATCTGTTGTAAGCTGCCCAGAATGGCTGGGGCATCCCAGTTAGATGTGTGGGGTATAAATAGTAGAATTATCATTATGGAATGGGAGAAACGTTGGAGGATATGCAAGAAAGGAGATTCCAACTAAACACCAGAAAAAAACTTTCTGACAATACAGCTCTTTAAGAATCAGTGTGGCATGATTTCATTTTGCTACACTGCTCAGAACCCTGATAGTCACATTCTATGCAAGTTGCAGCTTCCAGCTTCCTATGTAAAAAGCACATTGTAATGGTCTACTTGGAATGGATTGTTGTGACCAGGTTATCCTGGTCCAGAAAGAATACGGAGCTGGTGAATCAGCCAAAGCTTGAAATTGAAACCAATTCTGCCTCAAGTAACAGTAGTGAATCCAGGGATACCCCTTCAGGAAGAGTGCAATCCATTCAAAACAGGTTACTTTCTCAAATCCCCAAGTCAGGGACCACCCACCATAGCACCTCTGCCTTGCTGGGATTCAGTCTTAGGCTGGATCGAGACACACCAAAGAGCGTTTCAATTAAACATGTTGTAAGCAGTTCGAAAGCACGTCAAAATGCAAGTAGATAAATAGGAACCGCTACAGCGGGAAGGTAAACGGCGTTTCCATGTGCTGCTCTGGTTTGCCAGAAGCGGCTTTGTCATGCTGGCCACATGACCTGGAAGCTATACGCCGGCTCCCTCGGCCAATAATGCGAGATGAGCGTGCAACCCCAGAGTCGGTCACGACTGGACCTAATGGTCAGGGGTCCCTTTACCTTTAAACTTTATATGAGAAATCGGGTTGGCAGGAACAGAACTCCACAGCGCCATCTGGTGTCACATTGTTATAAAGCATATACAGTGGTACCTTGGTTCTCAGACTTAATCTGTTCCAGAAGTCCATTCCAAAACCAAAGCATTCCAAAACCAAGGCACACATTCCCATAGAAAGTAATGCAAAATGGATTAATCCGTTCCAGACTTTTAAAAACAACCCCTAAAACAGCAATTTAATATGAATTTTACTATCTAATGAGACCATTGACCCATAAAATGAAAGCAATAAACAATGTACTGCAGTCACATAATCAATCAATCAGTAACTGAACTGGGTTCCACATAGTCACACACACAAAAATCAAGAGCTGCAAAAGCACGAAATAAATAGCAAAAGTAGACAAACCTCAGCGTAACACTCAAAACGGATGTGTAGCACTCAAATTGTCAGCATAACACTCAAAACAGAGCACGTTTGGCTTCCAAAAAAAGTTTGCAAACTGGAACACTTACTTCCAGGTTTGTAGTGTTTGGGTTCCAAGTTGTTTGAGTACCAAAGTGTTTGAGAACCAAGGTACCACTGTACAACACATATAAAGTGCTTTTTCTTTGCCAATGTAGCTGAGTGCTCAGTTTAAGTTTCTATGGACTATGCATTGGCTGCATAGAATGTTGGAAGATACAAATGTACATATATACATAGGAGTATAGAGATAATACAAATTGTAATCAGTAGAGTGAAAGAGCCATGAAATGCAGGCGTTATAATCTGTGAATTCTATGCCAAATCTGTGTGTGAGAGAGAGAGGGGGGGGGCACAGTGACAATTAGCAACAGCAATAATTGGTGATAACACATTCTTCCAAGGTTTGCTAGATTAATTTACCAATCCTGAAGTGGGAGAGAAAACCTTCATCTTAACTGAGGGTGTTTCTGGACAGGGGATTAATATCACAAATGTGTGATTTAAGCATTGCAAAAAGTTTGTTGGCAACCTGTTTATCTTTTCAGATTTTCTACAGAAAGGATAAATTCAGTTTAAATGTGGAGGAGGAATATTAGCTGCCATGCTGTGTTGATAATGTTGTGTGAAGAATAGACAGTATGAGAGCACTGATTCCACAATAAAAGCCCATCGGAATCCTAAATGTATATCAAAAGGACCAAATCAAATTTACTGAGCTATAATGTATCACTAGATTTGAGTTACTGTATTTCTATTACAGACTTGAGCTCTGGCCATTAACTTCTACATACAGGAGTGGCAACAGAGGGAGGAATGATTTCAATAACCAAAATAAGCTTTGCAACAATTCAAAATCAAGGCTACAAGAACATTCAGTTGCATTTCAAATTTAAGAGAAATACGTTTCTTCTTCGGGTTTGCAGAATCACCTTCTGTTTGCCCATAGTATGTGTAATATTTTGCGGTGGGAGAATCGTGTAAGAATAAGAGGGGGAAGGGTAGCTCTGTTAGGCTGCTGCAGCAAAACTAACAAAGAGCCTTGTGATAACTTTAAAGAGTAACAAATTTATTGTTATTATTTCATCCACAACAGTTTATAGATAATAAATTTAGATCGGTGGTGACATCATAAAGAATGGATCTGCAGTAGATATGGGAGCCAGCTCCTAGGTGCCACCCCCAACAAAAACCACAACACTCCAGCCCCAGTGCTTGGTTTCAATGAAGAGAATCTCTAATGCTTAGGTCTGTAGAGAAACCATATTGATTTGAAAGCCCGGCCTCCTCATGCCAGATATTCATAGAGCTGCCTATGCTCTGTGATAGGGAAAGAAACTTTGCACGTGCCTAAAAGCATTCTCCTCCTTAATGCAACTTCACATGTTCCAGGAGATGTTTGGGGGATGGTGCTCTGAGGGCTGAAAGACAGACAAGTCTTCCATCCAAAGATTGAGACCAGGACATAAGACTGGTCAGGATCCACCCTATTCCTGGGAACAGGGCTTTTTTTCAGTCAGAACTTCAGTTATGGCACATCTCAGGTGGGTGCCATTGTCCTTATAAGAGAACAAGGGAGGTGTTTGTGGTGAGCTCCAGCACCTCTTTTTCTAGAATAATAGCACTGCCTGTGACTGTAATTTGTTCTGTTTTAATACTGAATTTTGGATTGTTTTGACCCACTGCTGGTAATAAATTTAATCATCACTATCCGTGTGCACTGGTGGCGCTTCATGCTCTGGTACTGGGGGGCTGGCGCATGTCCTGGGGGTGGAGCTGACGTGCATCCTGGGGGCAGGGCACGTCACCTGCAGGGGCATGGCACGCATCCTGGGGGGCTCCACCTGTGGGGGCGTGGCATCCAGCACAGGGGGGGCAGCCACAATGGCACCCTGCCAGGATCGTGCTGTCAGGGGCGGAGCGCTCCCTCCACACTCCTCTTCCTCCGCCAGTGTCCGTGTGGGCCATTAGACACCTTCAATACAGTCAAGTCAGTGATACCATCATTCCCGAGAGATTTGCAGAACATTTCCAAGTCAAATTAATGATCAGTGACAATATGTAAAGGCTACAACATTAAACTCCTTCTCTAGTAAGCACCTATCAGTCCTTTCTGGCATTTATTTTATTATAATAACAATATGCATGTTTAAGAGCCAAACTAGAAGTGACTTGGGAAATCTGTGATGAGGATCTTTTAAATAATAGTAATAATAATAAGCAGCAACTCTGGGAGAAGGTTTTAATCTTTTTCTCTTATTTGCTTTCTACAGTATTAACCCATCCTAGCTGCTATTAGCTGCAAAGGAGAGAAAATACAAGGACAGCATCTGAACCTCGATTATCTGTTTTCTAATAACAGCTTTAATCGGCTGAAGATTTGCATCCCAGAAAGGACCTGGGAAGAAAGGGCTAAGCCAGGGGGTCCCCAAACTAAGGCCCGGGGGCCGGATGTGGCCCATTCGCCTTCTAAATCTGGCCCGCGGATGGCCCGGGAATCAGCATGTTTTTACATGAGTAGAATGTGTTCTTTATTTAAAATGCATCTCTGGGTTATTTGTGGGGCCTGCCTGGTGTTTTTACATGAGTAGAATGTGTGCTTTTATTTAAAATGCATCTCTGGGTTATTTGTGGGGCATAGGAATGCGTTCATATTTTTTTTCAAAATATAGTCCGGCCCCCCACAAGGTCTGAGGGACAGTGGACCGGTCCCCTGCTGAAAAAGTTTGCTGACCCCTGGGCTAAGCACTCTTTCAGAGTGCCACTTCCCTCTAATTCACATACAATATATTAGATCCTAATTAGATTCCCCCCCCCATTTTGGCCCTGACTGTGCCCAGATAGCAAAAATTGTGTGGTTTTAAAAGTCAGATTTTTACAGCCGACTCCCAACCCCCAACCCCACCACAACTACCACTAAGACATGGCCATAATAATTTCCCAGTTCAAAGAAGGGGGAACGAGGGAAAAGGAGAGATATGGATGCATTATTACTTTTTAAAGTTCCTAGACAGAATTGAAATAAACACATTCAAAATGCACTTCACTTAAAAACGCCAACCTGTTCTATGGAGAGATCCAGCTTAAATAAAAGTCATTCTCCCATGGTCAGTTCTGCACACGCTGCAGTAATCATGCCAAATTTCATTCAATCCACTTACCAATATCCCAGAGCTTGAATGAGGGATACAAAGAAGGAAGGCTCTTAAGGAAACTCACAAGTTGTACCTCCTGACTGTTTTCACTGCTTGTCAAATCCTGCCCATTGTAGATTTCTATAAAGGACACATACCGTGTTTCTCCGAAAATAAGCCATACCCCAAAAATAAGCCAAAGTGGTAGGCAGTTTAACCTTGTAGGTTAAACTGTACCATACTTAAAAATAATAATAAGACATCCCCTGAAAATAAGCCACCGTGTGTTTTTTTGAGGGAAAATAAATATAAGATGGTGTCTTATTTTTGGAGAAACACGGTAGTAAGTAACACAAGAAGCTGCCTTATTTGGAGCCAGACCTAACCTAGCTCAGTATGATCTACACACTGACTTGAATAAAATATGGGGGGGGGCAAGTAATGGTACATGGACATCATTTGAATGGCAATGCCCGTCAATTTTTTTCAAATATTTTATTGGGGATGGCAAAGACCCCTCAGTCCTTAGGAGTTGGTTCCTAAGCTGACAGCAGCTCTCCAAGGTTTCAGACAGGGAACTTTCACAGCCCTATCTGGAGATTCTGGGGATGGAACATGAGGCCTGTTTCATAGAATCAAAGTTGGAAAGGACCCTGAGGATCAACTAGTCCAACCTCCTGCAATGCAGGAATATGCAGTTGTCCCATACAGGGATCAAACTTGCAACCTTGGTATTCTCAGCACCATGCTCTAAACAACTGAACTATTGAGGCCTTTGAATACAGAACAGATTATCTACCATGGGACTATAACTTTCCCCCCAAATATAGTAGTTAAGGGGATTGCCACAGAAAGTAAAAGGGGAACTAGCCCAATTCTGGCTGTCTATACTTTGAATGCTGAGGCATCCCACATTTTCAGGGCAGAGAATCACCATATGAAATCTTCAGATGTTTCTTGTGCATCATGGAAACCAATTACAAATTACTGACAAGCCCACTGCAAAGTTTACATCTGAAGCAGGTCCAATCTATTGTCTCTGGATACATCATGGGGGAAACACTAACTGGCCCTCTCTACTGTCCTTGGTTTCTGAGCTATTATAGGAGTGTGGTAATGACTGCTTCTCTGTGAGGCCAATAATGCACAGTGCTAACATCCTCACTATGCAGATTGATAGGTTACGCAGAACAATGGGCACTTCAATTGTTGCTATTTTCAGGTGGGATTCAGTCACATATCAGCAAATTCGGGTTCCACAATTAAAACTGATTTGGTGCTCCTGCACCCAAAGTAAATGTGCTTTCCCCCCAAACCAGAGTTTTTATGATATGGAAAGTGATGGGAAAATGCATTAAAGTGTGGGATAATGATGACTTGATGCAACATGGTATAAAGAATGAATGGTCAATAAATAGGCAATGCCATCTAACCTCCATGCAAGCTTTGCACAAACAAATTAAGATGCATGTTCACTAAATAGGTTTTCTGGAAGTGCCCAATGTTAAGACTTCAGTCCTAAGCATATACAGTCATACCTTGGTTCTCAAACGGAATCCATTATGGAAGTCTGTTCGACTTCGGAAAATGTTTGAAAACCAAGGCATAGCTTCCAGTTTGCTGCAGGAGCTTCCTGCACTCAGAAGCCATGGAAGCTGCGTCAGACATTCTGCTTCCAAAAAAACATTCGCAAACCGGAACACTCACATCTGGGTTTGCAGTGTTCGGGAGCCAAAATGTTCGAGAACTAAGCTGTTAAAAAACCAATTTACTATGAGTAAAGTCTCATTGCCCTCATTAGCACTTACTTTTGGGTTAACATGCATTGGCTTGTGCTTTGGCCTGTGACCTCCACTATTAAAATTGCCTGCCTCTGTGGAGAGTGCCATAATCAGAGTATCCTTTCTGGAGATGGACTGGGTGTGAACCTGCTCAGTTTCTAAAGTATATTCACACAATTCAAAGCAAGTCTGGTATGAGAGGATGGCACTCTAGACATGCTCTAATACATTATCTATTAGTATTACTTCAAATGTTCTAAGATTTTTTGTACCTTTGTAGGTACAAAACTATTGCTTGGAGAAGTTGGATTAAAGCAGCCATGCCCCTTAGGTTCAAGGTTGCATGTGCCAAGAGTTGCTGTGAGGATGAAAAAGCAATAGCAACAGTCTTCCACAACTTGCAAAGCCATCATACGACATACTTGGGGGGGGGGACCCATCTCACTGGGGGTGTTTACACTACTTAGAATTTAGTTGCTAGCCCTGAATTTCCTCTTCCTCCCTATTTTTGGTTACAGGATTTCACTATAGTAAGACTGCAGAGAGTCATCTACTGCTCTGCCCAGATTTTTCTGATAACTCCGTGTTCAACACGGAAGATTAAACACACCTGAAACACAGAGAGATTGCAAAGGCTATTTTAAATTTCAAGTTCCTATAGGCATCAGTAGAAGCAAAGCAAGCGCAGGAGGGGAGAAATCCAATAGGTTTTTATATCTAAACACGTTTAATCATCAGCAAGATGACAAATCTCCCGAAGAGAATATATGTCTCAACTTTTTCAGACATTGTTCTCTGCCCTCCCATTTCAGTAGCAGGCTTTGAAAAACTTGAGAGAGCGAAAACGAGAGGAGAGAGAAAGAGAGCGAGCCCTAAGAATAAATCCGAAAGGAATTAACGAAACTTTGGAGCGGGGTATCGGGTGGCGTGGCGAATAAAACATCGCAAATTAAAATATACTCCCGTGGAAAGAAGGACGGGAACTTTACATCGTACAGAATTGGGCCAAGTTGTTTAAGCGGGGGCTTGAGAGGGGGGCATTCCTATTTTCCCTGAAGACGTGACCGTGCTCTCAGGCATATCACTTGGGTGTCACATATTCCGAACATGCCCATCATCGCGCTGACACATCAATGCGTGTTCAAGCCGCCGACGAGGAAGCGCCCCTTCCATTCCTCGGAGCAATTGGGGAAAAGGCGGCTTCGCGACCGTACTTACATCTGCCCGCTTTCCCTTCTCCTTCCCCTAAGCTCTTAAGGCCACAGACCGCTTTGTTTTGCTCGCAAGGACTTTCACGCGCTTCCTGAGTCTGACCACCGCGCGTAGCCCATTCAGCGCCCCCTGCGCGCCGCCTTCACACGCGCAGAAACGCCGCCCGCGACACGCCGCGTCCCCTCCCCGCCTCCCTCCGCGTGAGATACGTACTCTCTCCGCTGTCCTCGCTCGCCCGCTCTTCGGCCCCTTCTTCGGACTCGGCAGCTGCCCGGGGACCACGAAGGCGCCCGCACTCCTGCCGCCGCTCCGCCCGTCGCCCTGCCAAGAAGCCGCCGCGTCGTGCGTGCGCCCTCCCCGGCCAGCGCCGCGCCCCTCGGGCTTCTTTCGCCGCCGCCGCCGCCGCCGCCGATGAGGCAGTTCTGAAGGGCGTCCCCTCGCCGCGCTGCGCCCAGTGGGAGCCCGCTTTTCGCGCCCGCCCCCTTTGCCTGGGGCGCAGCTGAGCAAAGTTCCTATGGCAGCGTCCGCTTCACCAGGTAACCCGGTTGCCCACAACAAAGCGCCAGGTGCTGCTCGGGGGCGCGACGCCCCCGACCTACCGCTGTGCCTGCCTACCTTTCCCTCAGACAAGAAGGACAAGCACCACTTATGGGGTGGGGGCTGGCAAAGTTCAAGCACGCGCTACGCGGGTCTCCCACCTGTCCGGCCCCCTTGGGGGAGGCTCTCGGTTGGAGCAGGAATATTTCCAGTCAAGAGCGCGAGGGCGAGGGAGCCGGAAGATGGAGATTGCGAAGGGGTGTTCTCTCTCTCTCTCTCTCTCTCTCTCTCTCTCTCTCTCTCTCTCTCTCTCTCTCTCTCTCTCTCTCTCTCTCTCTCTCTTTCTCCTTCTTTCTGGACCCTGGTTTTTTCCTCCTTCTGGAACCGTCCCCTTCCCCCTGCCTCCTCGCTTTAGACTTTTCCCTCACAAGTTGGGGTACAGGTAGGGTTGCCATAAAGAGGACACATTTGCCGACTGTTACTTTTAGCTATGGATCGCTATGACGACTCTCATTTTACATACCCATGAAAAAGAGAACGTGTCCTGGAAAATATGACGTATGGCAGGCACAGCTCATATGGCCCGCGCGACCCCCGAGCCAGGCTGCCTGCGGGGTTTGGGGACAGGCGGCGATGGTCGCCTCGTCCGGGTCGGGTGGAGGTCCATCTCCCGTTCTGTACAAGAGACAGGCGCCCAAGTTGCGCCGCCCGCCGGAGAGAAATAGCGGGAGCGCTGCCCGCCCGCAGCCTGTCGAGTGGCAGCTCCTCGGGGCGGGCGAGGCGCGTTAATGGCGAGACCCAGAGAGTCTCTGTCGCCACGGGCAAATGAGTCATCTACGCTGGCAGCCGGGAAAGCGCGTGGTGGCCCTTCGCTGCCTTCCCGACCGTGTCTGTGTGTGTTGCTTGATGGTTGTGTGTGTGTCATTTCACGGTATGACGGCCACAAGCCAGTCATGCACACAGAACTTTCTCCCCTTCTTTTTCCTCAACGTCCGTTTCCCCTTACAGTACTGTATTTCTGCAAAGTTTCAGAGAGACCTCTCACAACCGTCCCAATGAAACTCCATCCAAAGAGACCTTCCACAGCAGGTGAAAACAAGCTTGCTCCACCTTCCATGTGACAGCCTTTGAGATATTTGAAGATGACTATCAGTCTCCTCTTTTCTAAGCTAAACATACCCAGCACCTTCAACTGATCCTCATAAGGCTTGGTTTACAGATCCTTGATCATCTTGGTTGCCCTCCTTTGCACACTTGTCAATATCCTTAACAGCGAGAATGTTAATAGCCCAAAACTGGAAAGGGGATAAAATACCAAGGACTCTGGAGTGGCAGATGAAGTTAGTGGAATTCGTGAACTTAGCAAGGATGACGGCAGCTATTAGGAACATTCCAAAACAAAAACCCAAAGAGGAGTGGAGATATGTAGAAAATTATCTGTTTAAAGAAGGTATAAAAACAGAGCTGATGATATGCTTGGATTAAGACACACAAGATGATAGTAAGGACCTAGTATTCTTTATGTTGTCTGACCAAGGCAGAATAAAATAAAATAAATCCTTCCTGTAGCACCTTAGAGACCAACTAAGTTTGTCATTGGTATGAGCTTTCGTGTGCATGCACACGTCTTGAGATACACTGAAACAAGTGTATCTGAAGATACCTGTAACAAGGCAGAACAGAGCGGCACAATTACTTCCCTTGATCTGGCCACTATATTTCTGTTGATGCAGCCTAGAAGAGCATTAGCCTTTTTTTTTTGTTGTTGCAGCATCAGACTGTTGACTCACGTTAAGCTTGTGGTCCATCAAGATCTGTAGATCCTTTTCATCTGTACTGCTACCGGTAGTAAGCCAGGTGTCCGCCATCTTATACTTATGCATCTGGATCTTCCGGCCTAAGTGCAGAAACTTACATTTGTACCTATTGAAATTCATTTTGTTAGCTTGGGCCCAGTGCTTCTATCTGTTGAGGTCATTTTGAATCCTGATTCTGTCTTCTGCAGCATTAGCTACCTCTCCCAGTTTGGTGTCATCTGAAAATTTGATGAGCATCCTCTCAATTCCTTCATCCAAGTCTTTTTGAAAAACATTGAACAACAATGGGTCCAGGCATCCCACTTGTCACTTTTTTCCATTAATGAGTACTCTTTGGGTTTGGTCAGTTAACCAGCTATAAATCCAAAGTGATCCAGAGCTGGAAAAAGGGGGCAGCCAGGTGGCAAGGTGGGGGGGGAGAGAAAGATGCAGCCAGAGGTTGCCATCTGTATCTTCTCTCCTTCCCCTCACCCCACTGCAAACCTCCTATTCAGTCTGGGGTCCAGCTTGGGTCAGACTTGGATTGGTGTGGACTGGGCCCCTGGTTCTAGCCAACAAGTTTGCACCCTCCTGGTCAGGCTCCTGTTCAACTGCTGCCTCCTCCTGTTCCACCTCCGTCAACCTCTTCTTCTTTTGAAGGGGCTTCAGTCAGAGCGGAACTGGGAGATCCTTACTCCTCCATCCTAGGTTCCTGTCATTCTGCCTCCTCTCTGTTTCTTCATTCTGTTTCTGCTGTGTTGGAGCCTGCCAATCCATACTTGATCCTGACAGCACGGTTGAGCTCATTACAGCATCACCACTTTCCAGATTTCAAATCCGTCATGTTGCTGCTGCTTATCAGGAGGATGAGGGGTGAGGTGTAGTGCAAATTGCAGGTCACCTCTGCTGATGTGTTTGCACCATGCTGACCATGCTGCTGCCTCACTCCTCCCTCTTTATCTCATGCAAGCAAGCAGTAGCATGACTGATTCTGTGGTTTCAAAATGTCTGGCAATGGATGGAAATTGACTTATTTATTTATAGTAGTTTGTGTTTCTTGAGATCAGTAGCAGTGCGGAGGGGTGTTGTTGCTCACCTGACCTCCAGCCATAGAACCATAGATTCATAGAATTGTAAAGTTGGATGGGACATCTCGTCCAGCCCCTTGCCATGTAATGCCCAAAATTGGGAGGAAATAAATTATTTTCAGATATTTTCTGCATACTTATTCTTTTTAAATATGCTATATTTTAAAATTAAAATAATTATAGAATCCAATAAGGAAACATTGAACAGTAATTTGAACCTACCGTATTCAGTTATTTCTTTCCTAACTGGTAAATGTCAACATCTTCCAACCTTCTGATGCTTACCAGGACTAGGGGGCTCACACTACCAAAAGAGAGAAAAAATAATCAGGGGAAAGTATCTAGTCAGACTGGTAAATGCCTACAACTTTCAGTTGACAGATAAATTAACACCTTATAGCTCTGTGTCAACTGAAAGAGACCAGGAAATAAAATTCAGTCCTATCAACAGACTTTTAATAGCTCCTGAAAAGTAGGAATAGTGGTATGTGGGAGGCATTAATTGTTCTCCCTTACTCAGCTACTCATTTCCAAAAAGGAAACAGGCAGTTGTTTTAATACATTGGCACCAGGCAAAGATTTTTTGACAACTAAATTAGGGTCCCAGCAAATAAACTCAGCTTATTATATGTTATGATATGAATGGACTCTAAACAGACTTCTGTGGAACTGGCATTTAAAATGTCTTCAGTTTGTAAGGCTGGACAAAGCATATTTTGGTCCTGTTTTTATCTTTAGATTGGTCTGATAGCTCTCACCTTCAGGATTCAATGCCTTTATCATGCCATCTCATCAACAAAAGAACCATGCATACTGAGTGAGAGGTATACTGGAATTATAATTGTTCATTTGACAACCACATACAAAAGAAGAAGTGTAGCTTGTAAACTTCGGGAACTTCTGTTACCATTACTGTTTTTGCATATGTATTGCACTTCAGCACAATTTGCATAATGTTTAGTCTGTGGTTGGCTTCACAACAATTCTATGATGCACCTTATTATTTTCCCAGTTTATGCAGAAGGGATGCTGAGGCTGAGAGGCCTTCCCAAAAGCCACATGTGAAGTAGGACTTGAACTCCTGTCTCTCAGATCCAGCTTGCAATCTATATTCCCTGACCAACCCTGGCCTTTATTTTTCTTTTTCTAAATGCTCTACCAAGCCACGATTACATGATTGCAGCTAGCAAACTATTGAGCAAGTCTCTGCACTGCCTGAGTAGGAAACAACTTGGGAATCACCACTTTAAGCGCTTTGGAAGAAAAGCAATGTGTAATTAATTCATTCATTAACTGGCTGGAGGTGGGAGACACTGACACATACACACAAAAATGCATTCACTTTGGAATTTTTCATCTTCTTTAACACTGTGGAGCAGCAGTAACTTTTTTGTAGTCCTCTTCACTGATGCATCTTCAGCTATATTGCTATTGTCTGCTTTGGAATATAACACTATGAGGGCAGAAATTCCTTCTGTAGCTACCATCCAGCTTTGGCAAGGGCAAAAATGCCTTAACTTTGCCACTTTTCCAATGGGGGTTCTTATGGCCTTTCATTGCAAAAGAAGAAAGAGGAAGTTTGTGACAGTACTTGCTTAGGAAGGAGCAGGAGGAAACAACTTTCACTTAGATGGATTGAACTGAAGTACAGTGGTACCTCGGGTTACAAACGCTTAAGGTTACAAACACTTCAGATTACAGACTCCGCTATCCCAGAAATAGTACCTCGGGTTAAGAACTTTGCTTCAGGATGAGAACAGAAATCGTGCTCTGGCGGCGCAGCAGCAAAAGGCCCCATTAGCTAAAGTGGTGCTTCAGGTTAAGAATAGTTTCAGGTTAAGAACGGACCTCCGGAATGAATTAAGTTCTTAACCAGAGGTACCACTGTACATTATAACACAGTGCTAGAAAACTATGACAAACCTTAAAAGGCAGAGTTGCTGAAACGCCAGTTGCTGATTTCACTGCAGCGCTTCCCAGTGCTGAATAGATGCACAACTTTTTAAAAAACTTTAAAAACTTTTTTAAAAACTGAAACAAAGACTGTCTCCTCATCTGTGGGAACTGGAGAGAGAAAACAGCAAGCAAGTCAAACAGCAAAGGTGGTTTTCTCTTGCCTGCACATGGTCCTTCTTTAGACACCAGACCAGGCATCCCCAAACTTCAGCCCTCCAGATGTTTTGGACATCTTCCCCAACCACTGGTCCTGTTAGCTAGGGATCATGGGAGTTGTAGGCCAAAACAACTGGAGGGCTGAAGTTTGGGGATGCCTGCGCCAGACTATGTCTGCAAAACAGCAAAAGTTTGGTATGCCTACATTTCCATGAGACCTATGGATTTGTGCCGTTGTTTCAGTGAGAATTAAGCAATGGGTTGGCATGCCCACCCACCAAGCTTTACAAGATGAGCCAGAGTGAGCTTCCTTGCAAGATTCTTGTGGCTTGCAAGACTGCTAAGTGTGTAGACATTCACTGTGTACATTCACATTCACTGTGTGCAGACATTCACTGCATTGGGGAGGAAATATTTGTTCCCAGCAATGGGAATGGCACTGATTCCTGGGCAACCAGGCTGACTCTAGTTCCTTTACCCCAGTGGCTGGCTAATGCCCTTTCCCAGGTTCCATTGCTTCACTCCTTTCCCCATGAGGAAAGAGGAGAGGTCGGAGTCCTGCTTCCCTATCAAGAGCAGTCATATCCTGGGAGAGGGAAGCCCGTGCCTCTGTTCCCTGGTCTCAGCCCCACTCCCATGTCATCCTCCTGTTTCTCCTCCTGCCATTGCACTCCTAAGCTCAGTGGTCAAAGGCTTGGAAACAATGCCTTATGAGGAACGGCTTAGGGAGCTGGGTATGTTTCAGGGCCGTCTTAAGCGCCCCTCGCGCCATGGTGCGCCGGATCTCTCCGGCGCCCTCCCGCCCCGTTTCCCAGCGCGGTGGGCAGGCGGGCAGGCACAGCGCGATCTCTCCGGCGCCCTCCCGCCCCGTTCCCCAGTGCGGTGGGCGGGTGGGCGCAGCGCGCAGCTGCGCGGCAGACCGGCGGACCGGCCGGCCAGCGGACGGGCGCAGCTCGCGGCGCCCTCCTGGCAGGCCGGCGCCATGGTGCCCTGCGCCACCCAGCCTATACGTAGGGCCGGCCCTGGTATGTTTAGCTTGGAGAAGAGAATGTTAAGGGGTGATATGAGTGTGGTGGAGTCTCCTTCTTTGGAGGTCTTTAAGCGGAGGTTTGACAGCCATATGTCAAGAATGCTATGATGGTGTTTCCTGCTTGGCAGGGGGTTGGACTGGATGGCCCTTGTGGTCTCTTCCAACTCTATGATTCTAATTATAAACAATTGACTTAAATAGTATCAAAATGATATTTTCCAAAGAGCCAATCTATTGGGGAAATCAACAAGGTACATCATGTTTCAGTACCAGCCATACTGGTTTATTTTTTTATTTTTGTGCTAGTCATTTCTTTTTAATTCCAAATGTGCATAATACTGTTTATGAATTACAATGTATAAAAAATGGAGCAGATCTTATCATAGGACACTGCTTCTGGTGCAATGGAACACTGTGACGGAAGCCAGAGTGCATGGAAATGCAGTTTACCTTCCCACCACAGTGGTACCTATTTATCTACTTGCATTGGCATGTTTTTGAACTGCTACCCGGTAGGTTGTCAGGAGTTGGGACAGAGCAACAGGACCTCACCCCATCACAGGGATTCGAACTGCCAACCTCCAATTGGCAAGCCCCCAAGAGGCTCAGTGGGGTATGTAACTCAAAAGCGTGCATATTTTTACACCAACAGAAGTTGTAATATAAGATTTTCTCTTTATTTTCTGGCAGCAGTAAACTAATAATTATACAGATGCCAGAAGCAAACAGTTTTCTAATAAAGTCAGCTATCACACTGTAGGAAGCTAAAGGATTCAGCACATTTTAAATTAGAGACAGTACACTTCTCCAGCTGGAGAGCCAGACTTCCTTGGCCAATCTTAAATGACTACGAGGGGGTAAATCAAATAATCCCAATTTAGCAACTTTCTGCTACTCAGTCCTTCAGCTGGAGCTTTAAATACTTGGAAAAAAGCAGAAAAAACATGTGGTGGAAAAAGCAGCCACTTTCTTCACTGACAAGAGCATCAAAATGGAGATTGACATAAACACTTGTACACTATGTTTCCAGTATTCAGAGACACAAATCATAAACAAGAAGACTGCAGCCTCCTAGCAGGAAGTACGCAGAGGCATAATTGTAAAATGATTGATTTATGCATATTTTGTCAGGGATGAAGGGAGTTACATCTCGGCAACATCTGGAGTGTCAAAGGTTCCCCATCTCTGGCGGAGGAAGAGGGGAGTGGGGGGCACACTGCCCCCGGCAGCGTGATCCCGGTGGGGTGCCATTACTCCCCCGCCCACGCTGGGCGTCATGCCCCTGTGGGCGGTGTGCCATGCCCCTGCAGGCGATGGGTGATGCCCCCGAGACATGCACCATGCCCCCCAGGACGCGCACCAGCCACACCCCCACCTGCTCTCCGCCCCTCGGTGCCGGAGCATGAAGCTCCGCCACTGATTACTGGATCTATCCAGAGATACCTATGTCCCCCACAAGGTCTTCCAGCATATTTGCATGCCAAGTGGCATCTATTTCCCCCCCGCCGCCGCCGCAAATAATGTTCTCTTTAATGGTGGAGGTTGAAATGATTGGTAGTTATAACAGTGGTTACCAAAAGGTGGTTCTAGAGTCCTTCACTCACAAGAACATATGTGCTATGAATGTAAGTATAAAAAATTATAATTGTAGCCAATGTAGCATCAGAGGTTAAGCAGATTTTAATATGTAAAAGTAGTCCATTAACAATGGAAAATGAGTAAGTCCATCCACTTCCTGCCCCAAAATGATGAGTATAGCAAAGGGCAAGAATAAGAGAAAAGAAGCCTGACATAGTCTGCATGCCTTTAGACTGATTTCAATAAGTTGGTGCTAGGAAACTAGAAAAGTGAGTTTTACTGTTCAATCTCAAGCTACAGGGTCTTAGACTTACACAATAAATGGATATTAATATCTAAAAATATTGGTTTAAGGTAAACAAACAATGGTTTCAGTTGATTTTACTTATTTCTGAAATATCTGTAGATTTATATGAAATTACTTTCTTTGCTTCCTTATTGAGGCTCTTAATACACTCGTTATGATCCGCATGTTTCCTTTCAATACTCTGATCTTTTAAGAGGTGGGTGAGAAAGGAGCCCGCTCTAATTTCTTACGAAAGTTAGATATCAGGGGCATTAATTAGGTATGTACTAGATCCAGGATGTGAGAGTAAGCAATGTGAGTAGGTGAAGGTAACACTGAAACTTGCTTTAGGTGTCTGCAAATACTACAGTACCTTTATACTTTTCATCACTCCATGATATGTTGTCATCTAAATAAATAAATAAATATATAAATAATGATTTGTGCTATGATGTAGCAAAACTCTCAGGGGAAAACATTCAACTTCACCTAATCAGTTTCTAAGGCAGGCTCATATTCAACAATGCTCAAGTGTAATAACAAACTCTGTGTTGCTCTGTATTTATTAGTGTCTAAATGTACTTGAAAAATGTAAGTAATAAACTGTGTTTAATTTGTTTGTAGAATATGCTGAAGGCAACATTTTATCAACATATAACCTCATTAACTAGTGTGATCTCATCTATTTTAATTTAAACATGATACAGTTGGGGGGAGCAAAGAATTTTCTGGCTTTTTGACCTGAAAAGTCATTTACCACTTCATCAAAACCTACATTCCATGACAAAGAATGTACAATTTAAACTAGAAAAAAATTACTTGGGGCACTGTGGATTGCAGATCTGACTTTATTACTAAAACTCAGCAAGTTAGTTATAATAATGATCTTCAAGTTCTTATATCCATCCTGATTTCCGAAAAGGCCAATCAGCATGCAGAAAATCATCACCTTCTACTGCCGTGAGTCCCGAGGCATCATAGAATCATAGAATCAGAGTTGGAAGAGACCACAAGGGCCATCCAGTCCAACCCCCTGTCAAGCAGGAAACACCATCAAAGCATTCCTGACAGATGGCTGTCAAGTCTCCGCTTAAAGACCTCCAAAGAAGGAGACTCCACCACACTCCTTGGCAACAAATTCCACTGCTGAACAGCTCTTACTGTCAGGAAGTTCTTCCTAATGTTTAGGTGGAATCTTCTTTTAACTGGCTTACTGACCGAACCCAAAGGGTGCTCATCAATGGCTCCTTCTCATCCTAGAGAGTAGTGACTAGTGGGGTGCCACAGGGTTCTGTCTTGGGCCCAATCTTATTCAACATCTTTATCAATGACTTGGATGAAGGGCTTGAGGGCATCCTGAGCAAGTTTGCAGATGACACCAAATTGGGAGGGGTGGCTAATACCCCAGAGGACAGGATCGCACTGCAAAATGACTTTAACATATTAGACAACTGGGCCAAAGCAAACAAGATGAATTTTAACAAGGAGAAATGTAAAGTACTACACTTGGGCAAAAAAAATGAAAGGCACAAATACAGGATGGGTGACACCTGGTTTGAGAGCAGTACATGTGAAAAGGATCTAGGAGTCTTGGTAGACCACAAACTTGACATGAGTCAACAGTGTGATGCAGCAGCTAAAAAGCCAATGCAATTCTGGGCTGCATCAATAGGAGTATAGCATCTAGATCAAGGGAAGTAATAGTACCACTGTATTCTGCTCTGGTCAGACCTCACCTGGAGTACTGTGTCCAGTTCTGGGCAGCACAGTTCAAGAAGGATACTGACGAGCTGGAACGTGTCCAGAAGAGGGCAACCAAAATGGTCAAAGGCCTGGAAACGATGCCTTATGAGGAACGGCTTAGGGAGCTGGGTATGTTTAGCCTGGAGAAGAGAAGGTTAAGGGATGATATGATAGCCATGTTCAAATATATAAAAGGATGTCATATAGAGGAGGGAGAAAGGTTGTTTTCTGCTGCTCCAGAGAAGCGGACACGGAGCAATGGATTCAAACTACAAGAAAGAAGATTCCACCTAAACATTAGAAAGAACTTCCTGACAGTAAGAGCTGTTCGGCAGTGGAATTTGCTACCAAGGAGTGTGGTGGAGTCTCCTTCTTTGGAGGTCTTTAAGCAGAGGCTTGGCAGTCATATGTCAAGAATGCTTTGATGGTGTTTCCTGCTTGGCAGGGGGTTGGACTGGATGGCCCTTGTGGTCTCTTCCAACTCTACGATTCTATGATTCTATGATTCTTTCTTGTAGCTTGAATCCATTGCTCCGTGTCCGCTTCTCTGGGGCAGCAGAAAACAACCTTTCTCCCTCATCTATATGACATCCTTTTATATATTTGAACATGGCTATCATATCACCCTTTAACCTTCTCTTCTCCAGGCTAAACATACCCAGCTCCCTAAGCCTAAATTATCTGGACCAATGATGTATGGTACAATATTTTTAAATGATAATGTTGAGAGGTTTTCAGAGTGTTTAAGTACCGGTAGTCACAAAATTCTACCACAGGGAAATCTGTACGTTTTGTTTATGATAGGAAGTTGTTGTGGTGTAGACTCCAAGGTTCTAATCCTATGCAAACTTACTTGGAGGTGACAATGTAATGAACAGACCTAGTTTCAGCACCCCAAGGTCCAAGTGATGATGCTTCCTCTGCATCCCCAAGCCTGCACTCCAAGGCCCTTAGTGTAACACTAGTGCTACAACACACAGCAAAACTATTGTGACAGTCAAGAATCACAGCTTACGTGCAACTTGACTTTTCAACCAAGTGTCTCTCAAATTTTGAAGGCCTGTTATTCTAGCCCTGTCTTTCTACCTGTCAGATCATGAAAAAATAAACGTATTAGTATATTATTGGCGGTTCGAATCCCTGTGACGGGGTGAGCTCCCGTTGCTTGGTCCCAGCTCCTGCCAACCTAGCAGTTCGAAAGCATGTCAAAATGCAAGTAGATAAATAGGAACCGCTACAGCGGGAAGGTAAACGGCGTTTCCATGTGCTGCTCTGGTTTACCAGAAGCGGCTTTGTCATGCTGGCCACATGACCTGGAAGCTATACGCCGGCTCCCTCGGCCAATAATGCGAGATGAGCACGCAACCCCAGAGTCGGTCACGACTGGACCTAATGGTCAGGGGTCCCTTTACCTTTACCTCATTTGTATAATGAAAGGAAAGATTTCATGTACAGATGAGTTTGCTATATATGCAGATTTTTCCAACGTGTATCTACACAGTATTTCTGGTCATCAGGTTTTAATTATTTCTACATCCTGCTTCAAAATATATACATATAGTGCAATATAATTTGTCTTCTACAGCACATGCTCTTATTTTGTATTTCACAATACATCATAGAACCTTCTGAACTGCAGATCCACCTTTTCAGGGAGAGAAGTGTACAGTAACAGGAACTGTAGGAAGTCCAGGGTTAAAGAGCAAAATGCAGAATAACCTGCAAGACACTAGAATCTGGTTTTCAGTTAACAATTTGTGTTAATGACTTCTTGCCACATCTGCATCAGGGCTTTCTACCTAGCAAATGACATTTTTATTGTCACTGTACAAACAAAAGAGAGTTACAGAAGGAATAAAAAGTGCATAATGAGAGATAAGAGGGTCTCACTGGACTAGCATTGGTGTTGCTGACTCCGTTGTAGAAATGCTGCTCCCACTATATATATCGATATAGGTCTGTTGAAAAAGTGGGGTAGGTATTAAAATAGTCAACTCTGGTCTTAATATTATAATCCTAATCTTAATATTGTTTTTATAACCCTAATATTATAACCCTAATTTGATCCAATAGAAATGATGCCTGTTTCTGTAACACGTATGATTTAATGCAAAGTCAGCAGCTGATTTAATTTTAAGATGTCATATCAAGATGAAATGTTTACTGCGCAATTTATATGTGTGTCTACTCAAAAGTAACTTCATTGAATTCAATGGGAGTTATTCTCAGGTAGGTGTGCATTGGACTGCAGCCTTAAAGTGCATTCCTGTGCACACATACCTAAAAGAAAGGTCCATTATCACAATGAAATTTACTTCCACATAAACATGCATTGCTAAAGTACCATATCTACTGGAATCTAATGCTCACATTTTTTGGCCAAATTAAGTTGCAAAAATTAAGGCGCGCTTTAGATTTGATGGCACATTTACTGTGAGTGGTCAAGCTGAGTGGCAGGGACTGGCCGAAGGTCACCTAGTAGGCTTCATTGCGGAAGAAGGTAAAACGCGGATCTACACAGATCCTCATGGATCGGATCCTCCACTTTTTAAAAAACAACTCCAACAAATCCAGTGTCATATCACATCTGGAAGCCACGACTACAGACTGGACTATAAAAACCGTGGATCAAAAACTTTGCTGCCCTGCAGCACCACAAAAACTTGGTTCCGAAGCACGGATCCTCATGAATTCATATGATTTTTATATAGAAACAAAAAAAAACCCACCACCACATCTTAGTCTGTAGGCACCACCAAGAAAATCATGCACCCACTGTTTCGTGTGGTCGCAATGGCGCAAAAACGTGATTTTGAAGCACGGATCCTCATAGAACCTCACGCTTTTTGCATTGGGCCACCCATAACTCACCGTCAAATCACATATCATGGCCAGGGGCACACCCTGCACCACAAAAATCAAGGACCCACAGCTTCCTGGCGACACCGTAGCCCAAAAATGTGGTTTTGACGCATGGACCCTCATGGATCCTAATGCTTTTTGCATGGGGCCACCCCTGACTCACTGTCAAATCGCATATCATGCCCAGGGGTACAGCCTGCACCACAAAAATCACGGATCCACGACTTCCTGGTAATACCAGGGTGAAAAAACGTGGTTTTGAGGACTGATCCTGATGGATCCTCACACTTTTTTAATTGGGCCACCCCGAACTCACGCTCAAATCACATATCATGCCCAGGGGCACAGCCTGCACCACAAAAATCAAGGATCCACAGCTTCCTGGCGACACCGTAGCCGAAAAACGTGGTTTTGAAACACGGATCCTGACGGATCCTCAAGCTTTTTGAATTGGGCCACCCCGAACTCACGCTCAAATCACATATCATGCCCAGGGGCACAGCCTGCACCACAAAAATGAAGGATCCACGACTTCCTGGCGACAATAGGGTGCAAAAATGTGGTTTTGAAGCACGGATCCTCATGGATCCTGACGCTTTTTGAATTGGGCCACCCGTAGCTCACCGTAGCTCACCGTCAAATCACATATCATGGCCAGGGGCACAGCCTACAGCCTGCACTAAAAAAAACATGGATCCATGGCTTCCTGGCGATACCAGGGTGAAAAAACGTGGTTTTGAAGCACGGATCCTGATGCATCCTCACACTTTTTGCATGGGGCCATCCCTAACTCACTGTCAAATCACATATCATGCCCAGGGGCACGGCCTGCACACAAAAATCAAGGATCTACAGCTTCCTGGCGACACTGTGGCCCAAAAACGTGGTTTCAGGGCCGGGTCTAGGTAGACCCCCGGTGGCGTGGTGTGTCAGGGCGCCGGGCTGGTAGGCAGGGCGCCGCGCGAAACCATGCTGCACCCTGCGAGGGCGGGGGCGCCGGAGCGATCTCCGCCCCTCAGCGCCAGGGCGGCCGACCTGCTCGAGACTGCCCTGCACAGATTCTAATGCTTTTTGCATGGGGTCACACCTAACTCACCGTCAAATCACATATCATGCCCAGGGGCACAGCCTGCACCACAAAAATCAAGGATACACAGCTTCCTGGCGACACCCTGTCCGATGCCAGCTGTGTGCAAGGCGGCGGCGGGAGAAGCTCTCTTCTCCCGCCGCCTCCCGCCTGCCTCCCCCGACATGGAGCGCTTGATTGATATGTATGTGTATAATTGGATTTAACTGAAATAGTTGCATTGTGTTTTAATTGGAAAATTTAATAAAAAGTATTTTAAAAAAACAACCACGTTTTTTCACCCTGGTGTCGCCAGGAAGTCGTGGATCCGTGATTTTTGTGGTGCAGGCTGTGCCCCTGGGCATGATATGTGATTTGAGGGTGAGTTTGGGGTGGCCCCATGCAAAAAGCATTAGGATCCGTGAGGATCCATGCTTCAAACCCACGTTTTTTGTCCACTGTATCACCAAGAAGCGGTGAATCCTTGATTTTTGTGGTGCAGGCTGTGCCCCTGGGCATGATATGTGATTTAACAGTGAGCTAGGTGTGGCCCCATGCAAAAAGCGTGAGGATCCATCAGGATCCATGCTTCAAAACCACGTTTTTTCACCCTGGTGTCTCCAGGAAGTCGTGGATCTGTGATTTTTGTGGTGCAGGCTGTGCCCCTGGGCATGATATGCGATTTGAGGGTGAGTCTGGGGTGGCCGAATGCAAAAAGCAGTGGGTGCGTGCTTTTTTTGGTGCTGCCTACAGACTAAGACATAGTCTACAGTATCATGGTGGGTTTGTTTTTTTAAATAGAATGAAAAAATCATATGAATTCATGAGGATCCGTTTAAAATCATCTGGAGCCGCGTTTTACCCTGTCCCCGAGGGAATGAATGGGCGCGCATGAGGGAAGGAAGGAAGGAAGAAGGAAGGAAGGTAGGTGGGTGCGTCCTCTTGGGGTGGAGTTATCGGAGTCGGGGGAAGGGCGTCGGTAGGGGAAGCGAGGCAGCACCAGAACGCGTTCCAGACCCCGCTGGAAGGATACGGAGGGGCAGCGTCTACCACCCGCGTCCCGTTTGCAGCTGGGGCAGCAGCCTCTCCCACAGCCCTATGCGGGAGTTGCAGAGTGCAAAGAATTATCAGAGTGCCTCTGGGCATATGCAGATTGTTCCTCCCGAAGTAGAAAGAGGTCCGTCTCCCGCTGTAGGAGGAGGGCGAACGGTTCCAGCGCAAAGGTGGCGGTGAGGGGATGTGTGTGCAAAGGCAGAACTAGGCGCTCCGGCACCCGGAGTGGCGCACACGCTGTGTACGCGGGGGCGGGGCTGTGCGGGGGCGGGGCTAGCCGTGCGCGGAGAGGGGAGGGCGGGCGCTGTCCGCAGTCAACGTGGGGGGCCCTGCGGCGATGCCCCCCCCCATGACACCCGGGCGGAAAACCCCCACCACACCACACTTCCTCCGCCAATGTGGAAAGAAGGGCCTACTTGTCCGTGGCTAGGGAGCGAAATCTGGACGGTTCTGGCAGGGGTTCAAGATTACTCAGCTACGGTTCTGGTAGTGCCCACCAAGTGCTGCGTCCACTGGCCGGGCTTCCCGGCTGCGTGGTCGGGCGGGCAGGCAGGTGGGGCAGCATGGCCCTGCTTGGCTCCGTTGTGAGGTAGGGTCGTTCCCGCCCTGTTGGCGACGAGGGTTGGGGTGCTGCAGCAGGATCCTTCACCTTCTGCACTCCGAGTCCCGGCCTCTGGCTCTCACGTCCGTCTGGGAGTCTGGACGGACTGAAACACAGTTGTCCTGGGCACCCCACAGGCATGGAGGGTGCTCATCACTTCAGAATAATAGGCAAGGTGAGGGTGGGGAGAGAAGGAAGAGTGTTTCTGCTGGAGGAGCACAAAGCGAGGGGAAACTGAAACTGATTTGGACCTATGGAGGATGGTGGACGGGAAGCCAAACCCAAGGCTAATCTCAGATTGTTTCCGCGCTTCTGGAGGCTTTACCGGGGTAAGATTCCTTTCGGAGCTAATGGTTCCTGGTGGCCCTTGTAAGAAGTGGAGTGTCCCGGGTTCTGTCCTGGGCCCACTGTTGTTCAATGTTTGCATAAACCACTTGGGTGAAGGAATGGAGGGTATGGTCATTCAATTTGCAGCTGTAGTTTGGTTAAACATGCTGTAACAATATAATAATAATAATAATAATAATAATAATAATAATAATAATAATAATAATAATAATAATAATACATTTTTATTTGTATCCCGCCCTCCCCAGCTGAGGTTGAGTTCAGAGCGGCTAACATCATAAAAACAACACAATATGCATAGAAACAGACATCAATTAAATTAAATACAGTACATCTTAAAATTAATTCAGACAAGTTAAAATCTGGGCAGCTGGCAATTATCAGGTTGGAATTGAGAGTGGTTAATACTTGACAGGACCAACTGTTTCCACTGATCATAGAAGGACCTGTGAGCAGGTTGGGGGCCTCCTTCAGGCTTGTTTTATAGAAAGTAACTCAAACTGCATCCTGCCCAAAGGTCTGGCGGAACAACTCCATCTTGCAGGCCCTGCAGAAAGATGTCAAATCCCGTAGGGTCCTGGTCTCTTGTGGGAGAGCGTTCCACCAGGTCGGGGACACAGCCGAAAAGGCCCTGGCTCTAGTTGAGGGAAGTCTAATTTCCCTGTGGTCCGGGATCCTCAAGGCGTTGTAAGGTCCTCCGTGGGGCATACCAGGTACGAGGGTCCTAGGCCGTATAGGGTTTTAAAGGTTAAAACCAGCACCTTAAACCTGATCCTGTACTCCACTGGGAGCCAGTGCAGCAGGTATAGTACTGGGTGAATGTGGTCCCACAGCGGGGACCCCATAAGGAGTCTCGCCATGGGATTCTGCACCTGCTGGAGTTTCTGGGTCACTTTCTAAGGCAGCCCCATATAGAGTGAGTTACAATAATCAAGCCTGGAGGTGACTGTTGATCACAGTGGCGAGGTCAGGGCGAGAGAGATAAAGAACCAACTGCTTAGCTGACAGAGATGAAAAAATGCTGCCTTTGTTGTAGTTGTAACCTGCTCCTCCATAGAAAGGGAGGTGTCGAAGATTAAAGGCCTCCAATCACAACTAAGGATGATATGACCTTGATACCCATTTTAGTTATAATTCCAAGGGTTTGTAAATTGTCTATAGAGAGGGCACCCTAGACCCCTTGCTGACAGGGAACTGGATCTCTGTCTAGGCTCACCTGCTCACTGACTATGTGTATCAAGTATTCATAATACCAACAGGGGAGTGTCCGGTTTCCTTTGGGGTGTGTTTCCCCTCATTGTTTAGCAAAAGTGGGCCACTAGGCAGCATCCCCCCCTCCCACCTCACCGGGTAAGCGAAAAACATGTGGGCCTTATTCCATACCTCATGTATTTCCCCGTTGATTCCGCCAAGCCCGTTCCCTTGGCTGTGGTTTCACTAGATAGGTGGGGACAGTGGGAATCTTGTTCATTCATGTACGTCACTAGATGAGGCATTTGGCTCTCTTTTTTGGTCATCATTGGGACACCACACCCCCTAGGAAATTACATGATTGTCCGCAGACGTACAGATTTATCTAGTAGTCCCGTACTATATCTGGGCAATTTCCTGGGAGCTCACATCCCAGCATCGAGGGAGGCCGTCATTTTGTTGAAAACTGAATGTGTGTAAATGTCTCTGATCCTTGAGGTCTTGCTTCCAGACAATACCCCAGGCATCCCCAAACTGCGGCCCTCCAGATGTTTTGGCCTACATCTGGAGGGCCGAAGTTTGGGGGTGCCTGCAATACCCCCAGGCTAACAGGTCCTCGAGCGATCACTCCAAACCCCTCTGTAGGAGAGCGTTGCAGATGTGGTTCTCGGGTCTTCCACTTGGTAGCCCTCTTTAACCAACTCCAGGAGACCACTGTTGCCGGCGCAGTATTGGACTTTCTGAGAATGAGCCCTCCGCAGGTCCACCTGTTCGCCCACAGGTATGTCTGGGCCTAATATTCCCAGGAGGAAAGCCTCCTTTTTAAAAAATGAAGGCTATTTTAATAATTCTTTTGAGCTCATTATAAATTACACCCCAAAATTCCTTCATTTTCCTACAGGTCCACCATATATGTAACATTGAGCCTTCCAATTCCCCACATCTCTAACATTTACTTGAAATATTCTTACACATTTTGGATAATTTTAGTGGTGTTAAGTACCAGCGGAATTGCATCTACATAAAATTTTCTTTTCTTTTTTCTTTTTTATAATATATTTATTGATTTTATAGCAAAACATACAGAATACAAAATACAAAAATACAAAAAACACAAAAATAAAATTCCAACTTTCTATATCTTGGTACAAATCTAACCCTGTTTACTTCCTCATTCCTCCTCCAACTGCATTACATTGTAAATCATATTTAGTAATTTCTACATATTGACCTTAAACTTATTTTCCATTTTAACTAAGCCTTTTAATATTATATTATTGTAACTTAACATATATTTCAAATCCTTTCCCAAACTTATAACTACATCTAAATATATTTACTCCTCTACATTTTATATTTCTAAAACCTCTCTGTACCTCCTTCACTTCAATTAATTCAATCCAATAATATGCTTATTCTTTAAATAAACTTTAAATTTCTTCCACTCTTCTTCCACCGCTTCTTCTCTCTGATCCCGGAGTCTCCCGGTTAGCTCTGCCAGTTCCATGTATTCTATAATCTTCTGCCATTCATCCACCGTTGGTAATTCCTCATTCTTCCAATTCTTGGATATTAAAATTCTTGCTGCTGTTGTGGCATACAGAAAAAAAATAACATCTTTCCTCGGTAATTCATCTCTAACTATCCCAAGTAAGAAGGCTTCTGGTTTCTTAGCAAATGTGTTTTTCAACACTTTTTTCAATTCATTATAAATCTTTTCCCAGAAGTCACTTACTTTGGGGCAAGTCCACCACATGTGGTAAAAGGTTCCTTCTTGATGTTTACATTTCCAACATTTATTATCATGCTTGTGATAAATCTTAGCTAATTTTACCGGTGTAAGATACCTTCTATACATCATATAAAATCCTTGTATAATGTATGGATCTTTATATCTGATCCATACATTATACAAGGATTTTCTAACAATATGACTTTTAAAACCTTTATGAACCTTAACTTTGTCGTATCATAGATATGCATGCCATCCAAATGCATTATCATGTCCTTCCAAGTCTAATACCTCAGCATTTTCTAACAAAAACCTTTCTCTCATCCAACAAAAGGCTGCCGCTTCAAGATACAATTTCA